>NC_090924.1:282171011-282478784 GCF_040938575.1 Ambystoma mexicanum
ACAGCCACAACAAGGCGTGTATATTGATCACACACTCCATTCACCCAGGTTCCACCCACAGGGTGTACCCACAACATACAGTCACTGGGAAGGCTCCAGCCAGTCTGGCCTGGACTTCACAACAACACCATATATGGAACTTTCACCCAACAGCCAGTCAGGGGGAAGGGACAGAATCAGGGCTTCCCAGGACCTTGGGAAAACAAGGTAACAGGCAATAGAAAGCAGGAGGCCACAGGGGCCATCTTGTTTCCTATCAGGAATCAACTGATTCCAACGGCAGGGCCTGGGTATCCCAAAATGGAGGATACTCAGAGCACCTGCCAAATTCAGCATGGAGCTGCCACCAGCCTATACCCTGCTCTGTGGGCCACACACAGGTGCCCAAAAACATACACTAGGGGCACAGGGTTGCACCCCCACACATGGGTGACGTAAGGGTTTCCCATGAGTCTGTACACCAAACCAAAAACAGGAAGAGCTGCACTGCCAGGAGTCCCACATGGACTCCTGGGCAGAAAACAATACAGAACACAATGTAAAAGGACTACAGGACAAGGACAGGGAGGCCCTGTCCCTCCAATGCATTTCCAGCATCACACAGATGAAGGGTGAAAACCCAAAACTGCTCAAGTGGTCCATTAGCCTGCAAGGGCTAGACTTCACCAGAGAACATAAACCAAGGAAGAGTCATGATAATGCAGACGGCCTTTCCAGAAGGTATGTTGACCGTCTGGATGAGGGCGTCTATCTCGTCAGAGATTAGGCACCCTAACCGCAGTCTGGGTGGGGGGTGACTGTGATGCTGGAAATGCATTGGAGGGACAGGGCCTCTGAATCCTTGTCCTTTATTGCTTTTTATCATGTGTTCTGTCTTGTTTTCCGCGCAGGACTCCTGGCGGTGCGGCTGTATTTGGTTTGGTGAACAGACCCTTGGGATACCCTTATGGCACTCATTGGTGGGAGTACAACCCTGTACTCCTAGTGTATGTTTTTGGGCACCTGTGTGTGGCCCACAGAGCAGGGTACGGGCTGGTGGCAGCTCTGTGCTGAATTGACAGGTGCCCTGAGTGTCCTCAATTTTGTGGAGTCCGAGCCCTGTCATTGGAATCAGTGGATTCCTGATAGGAAACAAGATGGCCCCTGTGGCCCCTTGCTTTCTATCGCCTGTTACCTTACTTTTCCCAAAGTCCCAGGAAGCCCTGACTCTGTCCATTCCTCCTGACTGGCTGTTGGGTGGAAATTCCAAATATGGTGTTGTGGGGAAGTCCTGGCCAGACTGGCTGGAGCCTTCCCAATGACTGTATGTTGTGGGTACCCCCGTGGGGTGGGACCTGGGTGAATGGAGTGTGTGACAAATACTCATTCTGTGATATGGGTGTCTAGTATCTGGTGGTTGACACAATGACTGAGACAGCCCTGCCCGAAACTGGTATGGCCTGAATGCTGGTGCGCCTGATTGGCTGACTGACTGACTGAATGCCCTTCTGAGTGATTGGTTGCCTGAGTGTGACCCAGCAAAGGGAATGGGAGATCAACAGTATATATGGGGGCCTCTCACTGCTAGAAACTGAAGTTGATAATTGATGCTTACTCTCGAAGCCGAGCAGGAAGAAGAAGGTGAACCGCTGTTCCCTTCCTTGCAATCTGAAAGCTGCTGTGGCTTCAAGAACTGATCCAAGAGAGGACCTGGCTAGGAGACCTCTTCTTGAGCTACGAGGGACCATCGTGCACCAGCTGATCTTTGCCAAAGCTCCCCGGTAGACCGACCTACAAAAGGCAGCTGACCAGAGAAGGGGACCACCGAGGAGAATGAAGAGAAGCACCGGACATCCGTCCACGACCACCGTTGCCGACCGCCATTGACGACCGGAGCCGCACTGCTCCCATTGCTTAAGAACATTTGATCCAAGGACTCCCTTGTTCACCCTAGTCGACCGATTTCGTCCTGCCGGAAAAAGTCAAGGCCGTCGACGACTGAGGAGAATCCGCTGGTGGGTTTCCCGCCCCCGAAGACCTCAGAGATGCCGACAAAGCTACTCAAGCCAGTCGTGGATGCGTCCCGATCGCCGACACCAGATGCCAATGAACCCGATGCCCTTGCTGGGCCAAAGTTCTTCACTGACTCTTTGCAGCAACAAACCATCGTCATCGAGGGGCACCGCACGCCTCCCATTGCAGGACGTTTTTGACCACTCATCAACGAGCACCGCAAGGACCGAAGCTGCTGCCTCAATGACAACGTTCACCCTTCCTGCATCTCAGAAGTTCGACGACCCGTGGCGCCTGCCTCAAAGGGAGCACACTCAAGAAGGGCCTGTTGATTCCCAGACGAAGAACTCTCCAACACAAGGTACATTGGGGTTGCACAACTATAGAAGAAGATAAAACTTTAATAGACAATATATGGACTGGGCTTGTAGTGCATCTTCATTTACAGGTTGCCCAGGTGGGGGATCCTCATACAGAACTGTGTCTAGGTATCGGGCCAGTATTCTGCCAATTGTCTAATCAACTTGTTTTCCTCCTAAGTCTATGGTTGATATCGTTTTGCTGTGTTGATTCGTATGCTATTTGAACTGAGTACAGATGATGCATTTTAATGGAATCAGAGTAATTGTGGTACCACTTAGAACTGTCTATATTTACCATTTTAGAATTGTTGGAGCACAAAGTGTATTATCGTGATTTTGTATATAACCTTGAACCTTATTTATATAAAGACTGTGTTTTAACTAATACGGTGTGTGGATATTCCTCTGTGGGTGCTTGGGGACTACACTGTACTTAAGAACCAGCCAGCATCACCTCCTGAGAAGCTAGGCCTTATTTGCTCGTACATTGGTACCAACAATAGAGAATCTTGGCTGGGGTCCTCTGTGCCTCTCCTCTGCCATATAGAGAGCAGGAGTACAGACACCCACTCCGGTTTTTCATATAGTCTCTCTCTCCTAAGTGGAGTGGATCTATGTTTTTGTCCCTCAATAGCCTGACGTGATGGCCGCGTTTCCCACACCTGTCCCGAAGCTCCCCGACCAGATAGGGAAGTCCTATGTAATGCTACCTGCACGCTCACACTATTGGGTGCTTCCCTCTAGCGCCTCTCTGTATTGCAGAGGCTGTGTGCCTCGATTACTGCTACACGCGCACCAATGCTAAAAATGTTCCCAAGTCATGCTGATACTTTAATGAACCTGCAATACAGGGTGAACTAGGCCATAAAATTGCCTCTGCCACCAATGAAAAAGTGACCCACAGATACAAATGGCTAGATATTCCTTTTGTGACACTGTACGAATAGTAGCCAAGGGGGAGTTTTTTGATAAAATGTGATGCAAATTGGGAAATAACTCATCAAACTGGACCACATTGGCCACAAAAGTGGGCAACTTTGACCAATAAAACTGGCCCACACCAGCATTTTGTGTTTTTGGTTCAGCCATGGGCCTATTGCACTATAGGCCAGTTTGATCCTGCTGCAATACAGCACTCCCCAGTTTCTTCATCATCAAAGACATCTTTAAATTCCGTATAGCAGTCTGCAGAACCCCCGACTTTGCTCCGACTGAATGTTCTTTAATGGCGACCTCCACCAAAATATCACCACTCTCAGACCTAGACTCAAATGAGGTTTCAAGCCTCCTGTAGTGTATACAACTTTCTTGGAAAGAAAACTGACTTAAATTCTATGGTTCATCATCACAAATCTATGACAGGATTATGTAAAGCCAACCAGAGCATTCCCAAGATTATCTTCAACTGTGACATGTCTTATTAGCTCAAACACTATTTCCTCCCAGTGTTTTCCATGAATCTCTAACCCCGCTGGAAGTGTCTCATAGATGGTTGGACCCAAGTACAACTCTGTGCAATTTACTGCTCTGACTTGCTCTAGCAACCCCTTCCATTCCACAGGTACCTCCAACTGTGTGTCCAATCCCCTGCCCATAAAGTTCTCAGTCACTCTGTTGAGGGGGCTCAGGCTTGGTCAGTCCTGCTTCTTGGGAGTCCGGGGGATCTTCCAAAAGCTCTAGGCCAGCTTAAAAGCAACACACACAATCTGGTGTTCCTCTCCCTGGCTATACGGTTTCCAGCCGCAACTCTGTGCAAATTCAACCAGCTCCGGGATGGATGTCAAGGTGGCTTACTTTGGAGTTGATTGGTCCCACCAACTCAAAGAGAGAATTTGTCCTTGCTTGGGCTTCTCTGTTGATGCGAACGTGGCGTTTCGGCACTGCAGCAGGGATTCACCGGGCAAACCAACGGTCCAGGAGTTGCAGCAGGCGTCCTCTTCAAGTTCTTCTTCGGTTCCTTCGTCCAGTGGTCGACTCTGCCTTCCAAGCCAAAGGAATCGCTTTTTATTCAGTTCTCTCCCATTCATTCCGGCCTAGCTGTCAATCACCCAGCAGGTTGGCTGTCCTTGCCAGACAGTCAGCACAGAGTGCATTTGGGTCTCCTAGGAGACTAGGCAAAGGGCATTTCGGGCACCTCCCTCACTTTCTGCCTACCCCAGACACTCTGGAGCCAGAGGCAGGTTTCACTTGTGAATCCCGCCAGAGGCAAAATGAACAAAGAGACCAAACCTGGTTTGGTGTGCAGAGTAAATCTCAAGAAGGACCTTTCCACAAAGAAATGGTGAAAAAATAATACTGGGTGCCATTTTGACAAAGATGGCTCCCGTGGGTGCTTTACTGTAGCTGTGAACGCAGCCCGCGGTAAATGCACACCATGGTAGTTCAAATGAAACCACTGCCACCAGCCATTCAGTGCGAAAGAGGTAACATAAAAAATGTATCATGAGAAACTAGACAAAGGGGATACTAGGTAACCCCTCCAGCACTCTATTGTAAAATAGTGTGTGTTGGTTCTAGAAAGTTACAATGGTAAGTAAAGTAAATTTCACTTTACTGTTCTTGAAACAGTAGTTTATCCAAGAGAAGGTACTTAAACCTTTTCTTTTTTCTGAAAGACTTCCCTGTGCCACTGCACTGAAGGTGCTGTGTGACACAATGTAAAAGATGATGCCTATGGAGTTTGTCAGACTCCACAACCAAAAGAAACACAGAGGTAAAATTCACATTAAAATACATGAGAGTGTGGGAAAAAGGGTCTCACTTTCTCCAGGTTAAAAAAATCAAGTCCTCAAAATCCAGCAAAGTTGCTGGGGGTCTCTAAGGTGGAGGGAATTAGCACATTTATGAGAATTCTCCCTAACAGTGTCTAGAGCCCTTTTCTGTGGTCTCCATTCTAGGTCTCTCCACCTTAACCCAAGGTCTACTCTCAGGAAACCTCTCCCACAATCTGACCTCCTCTCACTCAGTCTGAAATCCACCCGCATAACAAGAGTAATGAAATCCTCACACGAAAATGGTCTATCAGTGACCACCGCTAGGGCATCTTTCAGATCATTCCTCAACCGTTGATAAAATACAGAAGTCCTCTTCTTCGCCAACCACTTTCCGGCACCAGGGAGCTTGAAACTGGGAAATATGGGTGACTAAATCCCTTCCTCTGCGCCTTAGCTCTAATAACTCGCAATCTATGTTTTCGGATAACCGGCTCCGAACAAACATCTACTAAACTCAGCCTTAAATTGAATCAATTTCCAGAATGCGGGATCCCCACCAGTCACCATAGAAACATAGTAACTGACCAGGCTGCAGCATCACCGGTAAAATATGAAAGGATAAATGCCATCTTTGAGGCCTCTGTCGGGAAGACCACAGGTCCGCATACAAAATGCAATTCACTTTGAGCCCCAAAGGTCTTACATTTTTCGTTTGACCCTCTCCAAAATGCTTGGGGGTGGGGGTGATAACAGAGTAGCCGGATAAGATGCACCAGAGCACAGTGATGTCCTTAGTACCACACCCCCTGTCTCATCCTTCTTAGGACTCCAAGCTACTGTCTCTGGGGATAGGGGGTTCAGGGTCTACATCTATAACCTAGATGAAGACAGTCCCGTGGCTCACCTACCCGGACACTCAACTCCTCCAACCTGGAACTCAGAACCTGGGCCTAACTCCTAGAAGCCTTTAACTCCTTCCTTATCTCTTACAACAATCTCCTTAGAGAGGTCAGGGTTAACTCCTCAGGATCCATGTCAACTTGGGAAGGATAATTAGCATAGGCCTTTCATCCAGAATGGTCGGTATCCAGTCATTTTTTCAACTGCAATTCTGCCCAAGTACTTTACTTTGACAGAATTCTGCCGAAAAAAACTCATCAAATTATATGGGGGTGGGAGGGTAAGGGGCGAAAATGGGTGGGCAGGGGCCTAGGGATTAGTGTAGGGAAAGGGGAGTTTGGGGAAACCCCCCAAAATAACAAAAATCAGTGCATTTTTTTCGCCAGAATTCAGGTGAAGTAAAGTAGTTCGGCAGAATCCCTGTCGAAAAAATAATGTAGAAGCGTTTGGTCACAGAAGATCAGTCCTGCAGAGGTTGCTGATCCCTGCTAACCACACCAGAAAGTTTGACCTGCGGCCACCTTTTCAATGGAAACAGGTGCAACACCCCTCGAGGGGAAAGGTGAAGAGGACAAAATAGCAAACTATCAGTTTCCGATTCGCCTGTCCTCACGGGTTGGCTTTTCTGAACTCAGCTTGGCGATCTGCAAAAACAATAACATATACCAAGTCACATTTAATATGACACTGACATCTCTCAGCACAAGATATCGCCTTGTCATCAGCTGAGGCTATTGTGCTGTTAAACAATGTGCTCAAAAATGTCTTTGTCGGAGGGAAATATTTCTGAGGGCAAGTTTCTTCCCAAAACCAATTTTGGCATTGGTATACATCAGAGAATAGGGTATGTTTCACAGCACAATAGCCTCAGCTGATGAGAGTCTCTGCCCTGGTGAAGGAGTGGATCTGAAATGCATTGGCCATAGATTCTGCCACCTAAGAAACCATGAAGCAGTGGCATTAATAAAAGATGATGTCTATAAACATGGGGCACAGAGAACATTTTATTATGTTTGTTAAAATCTGAACTTGCTGTAGTATTTACTACAAGGGTGTTACCAAGACTGGTGGGGATCCCTCAGTTTTCTTTAATATTTAGCTACCTGAAATGTTGCAACTCGTTTTTGGTACACACCACATATGTTTGAAAACATTGAAATTGTTTTTTAAAATCCTGAGAAATTAGCAATTTGCCTTGCACTGATATCATATGCCCAGGTACTCACAAAATTTTCCAGCTGCTGCCATATTATGGCCTGGTAACATCATTATGGCAGAGTTTGACACATGCCTGTCTAATATCCCCACAAGCACCAAACCGGATGGCTCTGTCAATGTTTGTTTCTTGTTTTATCTTAGTTCAGCAAACTGAATATTAAAAAGACATCTTTATTGAATTTCTAATCCTAAATGTTAGTATATCTTAAACATGAACAGAAATGCCGTTATTGGGCAATATTTTGCACAGCCTGCTTGAAGTTTTCATTTTTAGTTAAGCGCACCTTTTATCTATGGTTGGGGCTAAAGTGGCTCATATAATCCAAAACTATTGCATTACAGCAGAGTAAAGACAGGAGGGAGATAGCATGTGAGGCGGAACACACAGCTTGTGGGTGTTGTTTGGGTTTTTTACCCACCCATTGACTGCTCATGGCCCTCTCTGTTTCCATTGTGTACCCCTCCCCACCCAAAACACACATGTCTCTGAACTAGATCTATCACTCAGTAACATCACACATTGTGCTGTATTGGGCCTGCCAGTGTTATTTCTAAGCAATCTCCTGACCGAGTGTTAATAGCTTAATTGCAGGTACAAACTAGCCCCTAGGGTAATAAAAATGTCTTAGCCAAGTGTTCCTTCAGTCACTTGATTATTATACTATATATGTTGCACTCAAATCTGTTGCTTGCACTGAAGTCCTCTTAAAAAAACAAGAAACGGCAAAGCCAATGGTTTTGGCTTGTGTGTAACCATTAGATCGGCATTTGCCCGCCACTGACATGATAGGCTTAGGTACTCACACCATTTTTAAGCTTTTGCCATTTCATGGCCAAGTGCTATCATTATGGCAGTGCCTGGGAAATTCCTATTGCATGCCTACACAAAAGCCACAATTCTTGGCTTTGGCAATGCCTGTTCCTGCAAAATTGTGGCGACCACCTCATTATGTTATGGAGCAGCTTAGAGCGTAGGTATGTCATCAGGAATGTTACTGTGCATACCATTGCATTCTCTGAAAGGGGTCCGTTGAGAAGGGGACTGTACTGACCATCACTAGCCTGGGTGGTGGTTGCCAGTCTGAGACCGCTCACACTCGATAAAGTGACTTACCTTTATCCAAGTGGACTCCGCTGCCTTATCCACTGCCCACAACAAAAATCTTTTCACAAAAGTGGTTATTTTTCTACCGGTGTCTAGCCGAATATTTAATTTCAGCTAACAAGCACACATGCCACAGTGCCACCTGCTCTACACTCCCGTTTCTCCTGGAAGGATTATTTCATACTTTTTAAACTCACCATAACTCCTATCCCTTTCCAGGGAGTCTCGCTTTCTAGAGAGAGGTATTAAGCTCTAAACAGATCATTTGGTATGGTTCGGCCCGTTTCTTAAACGCAGGCTGAAGTTAGCTTCGTTCACACCAGCATCATTCTGTCACTTCTTTCTGAATCGCCAGTCCTCGTCCCTTTCGGCGTGCGGCTCTCCGATTGGATGCCAGATTCCGCGTCTTCATAGTTGGTGCTTAGCAACGGGTCACTTGAGAAAGGACGCTAACAGAGGTTCCTTTGACAGGCGTTGCCCTGACAACGCAGAGACGCCCAGGCCTGCTCCAGAGACGCGGCCTCGCGTGTGTGTCTTCGCCTCCCCCTGTGCCGCTTGAGCCGGCCTGCCTGCCCGCTGCAATGGCCGTGTGCTGTGTGCCGCCGCTCAAGCCGGCCGTCTCGGCTCCCGCGGGGCCAGTGCTGATCCCGCGTCCCCCTGCCCCGCAGACCATACCGCCATGCTCTCTCCCCGCACCAGGGCCCTGCGAGCCCTCTCTGCCCCTTGCATCCTCCGGGCTCGCCACCGCCGGCTTCCGCACCGCCAAGTACCTGCTGGACGAGTGGAAGATAAGGTGCCAGGCCGGTTTTGCCCAGGCCTTCGCCGACCGCGACTCCTCGGAGCGTGGACGGTACGAGTCGAAGCGGCTGGCGGCTGAGACTGAGGCCAGCTCGCAGCGCAGCCAGGCCGGGGCCACCCGGGCGCTGGGCGAGCGGCTGCAGGACCTGCACTTCTGGCGCTCGGAGCTGTGTCGCGAGATCGGCGACCTGACGTCCGAGACCGACCTGCTGGTGCAGCAGAAGCGGCGGCTGGAGCGCGCCATGGATGCCAGCGAGGTGCTGGCCACCATCGCCAGCGACAACCTGCAGTGCCGAGAGCGCAGGCTGGGGCCCGACCTTGTGCGAGACCAGGTGGAAGAGGAGCTGCTCCGGGTATGTCTGTCTGTACACAGAGACGGCTAGCAACCAGTATACTGGGCACAATACTTAGGAGAGTCAAGCTGTTTGCATTCATTACAAAGATGGCATTTTGCCAGTTAAGAATCACTTTAACACAAAAAAGTATAAGGGCCTGATAACAAGTTTGGTGGTATTTAACCTGGAAATACCACTTAGTGGTAATACCATTACCACTTGTGGTAAGTGAACATTCAGTAGTTTTAAAGGTCTGTAGATCATTAAATTATACCCCATGTTTAAGTCCTGTAGTTGTGGTAATTAACCAGTGGTCGAAGTGTACAAAAAGAAAGTAGTGGAACTATGTTCCTCTGCTCCACCCCGTTTCTGCCCTGCCCGCTTTCCTGTCCCTTCACTCTAACTTACTCAGTCATTTCCACCCTTCCTCCAATTCAAACCCCCTACCTGGGCCCTACCTTTCCTTCCCTCCACCCCACAAAGCTGGGTTTTACAAAAGTTCTCACAAGACTAAAGACAAAGCAGTGAAAGAACATTCATTTAAATGACCACCATTAGTGTGTCATTGTCCCCCACAGCATGCAGCTTCATGCAGCCTCCCCTTCCTTTCTCCCACCATGCACACCTCTGAAGGGATATGCCTATGACTATAGCCACTGATAAGCCCCTCCAAACACCTGTGTTCCTACACAAGTACCCCTGCGCCTACAGCAATTCCCAGATTGCTGATGGTTAACACAGCACCTAGGTTAAAATCCCCAGTAGGGGAACTGTTATTCTTAGTATTATTTTTTAATTGGCCTTTCCTACCGTCCTGAAATGGTTCTCCGGAGTAAGGGAACTATGTCCGATTTCCCTGAGAAGTAAGGGAACGTCGTACCATTTAGTTCCCTCCCCCTTTGACCTTTGTAATTAACACATAAGGTTATTGCGGCATGCAGTTATTCTTGTGTGTGGCGATAACTACCTCCACACAAAAGCAGACTTTAAACAAGAGTTGCTGTACAATAGTGGTAACACATCTGTGGCCTCATTACGAGTTTGGTGGCAAATCCACTAAATTACCACCAAACTCAAATACCGTTTCTGCCACTTGGTCCTGCAGATTTACCGTGGGATTACAAGTGGTGATGGTACGTTGTTCATTTCCCATTTTCGGAGTCCATAGGATTCAATGGGAATTGCATCTGATTTTTGGCGGTAAGGGAGGGAATTACCACCAGCCTTTTGCTGGAAGTTAACCCAACACCTATCACCAAACTAGTAGTATGGCAGTGTGGAAATGGGGCGGTAACAGAATTACCTCCACATTACAGCTGTTTATACTCGCACTGCCAAACTTGTAATCAGGCATTCAATCAGTATGATATATACCCTAGAGAAGAAAGGTAATAAAAGGGTTACAAAAAGGTCACAGGAGAAAGCTTGAAAGGTGTTTGATCTTACTAGTGCTTATGAATCTGTAGCTTAACTCCCCAGCCATCAGACCAAGAAAATACAACCCACTAGAGAAAAAGGCTAGGTGCACCCTTTTTCGAGAAAGACAAGAGCTTTGTTTAGTATACAAAAGAAAAATGGCGACAATTGTTTTATGAATCCACTGCCACAGAGATTTCTCCTCCTCAGTACAAGACTCAGATTATAAACACAAAAATCGTCACATATGACGCACTCGATATACAGTGTTAATCCCCCACCCATATTGGCTACCGCCTATTTGCATGCTAATTATTTCATATAGGCCATTTTCCAATTGGTTCCACAATCTTCTTGCCCGTTTTCACCACACATGGGTAACTCTCTTCTCCATCTTGAGACCCTGCAAAGTAATTGGTTACATTCAACTGGCACCACCCTACCT
The DNA here is from genome assembly GCF_040938575.1 of Ambystoma mexicanum. Lineage (NCBI taxonomy): Eukaryota > Metazoa > Chordata > Amphibia > Caudata > Ambystomatidae > Ambystoma > Ambystoma mexicanum. The sequence goes on from NC_090924.1 coordinate 282,182,297, forward strand.
TTAATCCTAAACACGTGATGTACACCTGGTTATCAGCATGAACTCAGCAGTTGACTTCAAGGTCCGGTCCTAACAAACAAAACAGTCCTTTTTCTCATCCCAGACACACTGGCGTTCCCATCATGCCCTCCCCACTGTATGGGCATCATTCTTGACTCTCCCTGGCACACATCATAGACCATGTTGTATTCCACTTTCTCCTTTATCAGTTCTCCTCCCCAAGAGAGAACCTAGTGTCCCACTAATCAAGCCAGTTCACAAAGGATTTAAGGCCCTTTGCCCTTCACATCTGGTAGTTCAAATAGAATGACCATCATTCTGAGGGCCGCTAGTGTCCTAATTCATGTTTTGGCATGCCGGGTCCTCTGCCTTGCTTCCCAAGTATATGACCTCCTTGCTGGGCCGCAGCCTCTCGCCTGATTAGCTACACACATTTCTGCTTATTGTTCAAAGGCTTAGCTGGCGTGGATGTATGTGCGTGTTTCTCGCTGTGCTTGGGAATCAAAATTGAATGGTCAAAGAATGAGGCCTCGTTGTTCTGTGTTTTCAACACGGCCTGCAAGGCTCCAGGCCTACTCCTAATGCAGTGCTACTTTATGTTGTAATAACTGTGTATATATGTATGTTATGTATCGTGCATAATGCTATTATAAAAAACAACTGATTAGTTAGCCCCATATGATTCCCCACTTCCACCAGTCAGTCCCGCCCATGAACCGTCCCCCCTATACTGTTATGCACCTATTCTTCATGTTTTGTTATATGTTTCGCAATCTTAATCATCTAGGAGGAGCGACAATCTGCACATGCATCCCAACACCTCCCTACATGAAGGAATTCAGTAGGTCTCCAGTGAGCGACTTCCCCCCCCCCCAATAAAGGTGGTTTGAAGCTCACCACCCGTTGCACCCATGAATTTCACCTCTGCCACACTTATACGTTACACAATGAAAAAGTTCAGCTTTCGTCCATGATGCTTTAAATGGATAAACTACCAGCTCAGGGCTGTGAAGCAGCATCCGTTATATAAATAACTCCCAGGTCTATTAATGCATGTTTAACAATTGTTTTGAAAAGGAAGCACATGCAACAAAAAAAAAATAATAAGAAAATGGTAGCTTGGCGTATAAGAAACTGTGTCAACTATTTTTCTTCATTGATGATGCCCAAAAAGCCGAACCGTGTCTAGGGTCACTTGCTAACCAGGGTATAGTTGATGTCCAGCAGTTCAGGCTGGGCAGCTCCCATTCGTGGCTGATATGCCTGGACCGCCTTCGGTAATCTCACAGACAAGATGAAAACCAGGTCACTGCAGTAGAGCAATGCCACCGCTTCTGATTATTCCAAAGCCTTCCTGTCATCGCTTTTTGTTGTTTATTTTAATTTTTAGGAACCATCCGTCGAACTGTTGTCATTTTATGCGATCGTAGGCACTCATTTTTCCCCAGGATATTTGCAAAGGCTTGTCTTGTGGGTTTCCGAGGTTCATCACACTGCTTTCATTATGTTATATACAGTGCTGGGATATTTGTTGGGCACTTCCAGTTTGAGCTACACAAGGAGGTTTTCTCCAATGACACCTGACATTCCATGGTCTTTGGGGATGATTTGAAACTTTTCAGGGCAGAAGACAGGCTTTGTGTAATCAGGGAACATATTGAGAATGTCAAACTGGGAGCTTACTTGGAGTACCAAACATACTGGGGATGTCAAGCTTGGAGCTTTCTGGGAATGTAGAGCTTACTGGGAATGTCATCGAATGAGTTTTCTTATTAAAGCATTATTGGGTCCAGCACCAGGATCTACAGAACAAAATGCACAACAGAGAAGCTATAAAGAATATCTGTTTGACTACAGGTCTATCATAAATACTTTGCATGGGAAATTAACAATATTAAAACACCTCTACTACAAACTAGAAAGTAGAGTATGCAATTTGAGCCAATTCATACATGCCACAGCGCCACCCAGTGGCCATTGCTGGAGGTAGACCTCCAGTTCTGAGCCAAATGAGCAAAGCAATGTGGGTGTGCAAATTGGCCAAAATGCACGTTTTTTGCTGAATGAACTGCCTTGGCCCACTACAAATTAAAACATCAAATCCTTGTAATGCGCTACAAGACCTCACTATTCTTCCTCTAGGAAAGGTCATATGTATCAAGCAACCAACACTGTGCGTGAAGAAGAGTAAGACTTGTTTGGAAAGCAATGTAAATCCCTTTTGTGTTATTTTTTTTGTTTTTTTCGCAATTATATTTCTTCATTTCAAACATAATTACAATTTTTTGGCAGAGAATAACTTTTTTTGGTCGAGGGCAGCTTATTTAAACATGAATAAGTTAAATGCATCTTTTAAGCACCAAAAAAACGCGTCCAAGAAACCTTCCAAATGTGGGGGTACTCCCAATTCAATGGAAGTTCAGTACATGGCCCCTTCATCCTCTTTGTACCCAAAATAAATGGTAACCGAGCCAGCGCTGGTGCGGACAGTCTCAGGGATTCTTGCAAAGAACCAGGACCCGATTCCATACAGCAAAGTTGGAATTCCAAAGTTAACAACTTTAAGAGCAGTGAAGAGCTGGTTCTCCAAGCGCAGATCTCGCCAACGGGCCTTGGAGCAATGATACTTGATGAAGGGAAAGCAACCAGTCCGCAGGACATGGTAGTTTGCCCCTTGCACCTCCCAGTTGAAGTGCGAGAGGCCAAACTGGTCATTGCTCACAGCGCTGTACTTTACACAGTGGGAGGTCCAGGGGGCAGGTTCTGCTGCAGAAGGTGCTGGGTGAGTACTTCAGAGGCCTTGGGCTTTGGCTGGAAGGGACGTACCGGAAAAGGCTGGCCTGCAGGTAAAGCTTGTGGGCCTTACTCAGGGGCGCCATACCAAGGCTTACGCTTTCAGTTGGCACCGCGTTTTTCTAGCAATGTAAATCCCTTGAGTCGCTAAGGCATGGGACAGCAACTGCGGGGCCCCGCCAGCTAAGCAAAGGAAAATGGTCAAAGTAGTTAAAATAGAGAGGAGCTTTGTTGACCATGTTCGCTTATGCGGTTACCCACAAGCCTTCACCACTGCAGTTAACACTAGCTAGTGCATAGTATGCTATCTAAACACCAACTGAATGGCAGAAGAAAGCACACTTTCATGGAGCGTCCGCTGCTGCTGCCGCATATTGTGCAAGGCCGGAATCCAAGATGGTAGCCCATCTAGTTGGAAGCTCGAGTCACAGACACTTGCTACAGTACAGCATGATTGACAACCAAGAATAGCTGGGGAGTTTGTAATTCCCAAGCGAGCACACCAACTAGGGCAATCACTCACAACACACCACCAGCTGATGTAATTTACTTAATTACAAGGCCCTGGGTGGACCAGTGTTAGGGAGAATTCTCAGAAATGTACTAATTCCCTTCTATCTTAGAGACCCACAGCACTTTTGCTGGACTTTAGGACTTCTTAATTTCTAACCTGGAGAGAGTGAGACCTTTTTCCGACTCTCTCATGTATTTTTCTGTCATTTGGACTCTGTGTGTCTTTTGACTTTGGAGTCTGACAAACTCCATAGGCATCAGTTTTACATTGTGATACACAGCACCTTCAGTGCAGTGGCACATTGAAGTCTCTTAGATTTCCCAAAGGTTTAAATACCTTCTCTTGGTAAAACTACTGTTTCTAAGAGCAGGGAAGTGAAATTGACTTTACTTACATTTTGTAACTTTCTAGACCCAGCACACAATATCTTACCATAGGGTGCTGGATGGGTTACTTAGTATCCCCTTTGTCTAGTTTCTCATGTAACATGTTTATGTTACACTTTCTACAATTAATGGCTAGTGGCAGGCAGTGAGGATCTGTTGTAGAGTTGTTATATTGAGTGTTTGCTTTACTCGTCTTCAACTAAAATGGCTAAGCCCCACTAGAACAGCAATTGTAACATGCCTAGTATGGTTAACTTCAAGCAGGAAGCCCTGCTCATTCTAACAGTAGAACAAATGAAATAAATGTGTAAAGTCAGGAATCTCCCTGTTAAAGAAATAAATGAATTGATTGCATGGTTGTTAAATCACCAAAGGTTGGATAGCAGGCCTGAAACTCCTACTGATCCAGACAATGTGGACATTGATAATGAGGATGATAATTCAGAGTCTAACTCTAATGTCTTAGAAGAGTCAGAGGGGGAGAGGAGTCCCAGGATAGGAGCCACTCTTTGCCTCAGCAGGCCCTTTTGCCTCAACCTTTGCCCACTGGCACCCCACAAGTTCCATCACCGAGTCCAGAATATGTGTCTCTTGAGAAAATGAGGCTTGAATTGGAATTTAAAACATTGAAAGCCCAAGCTGAAGCCAAACATCAGCACCTCAAACTCAGGGAATTGGAAATGCAGCATGCTCTTGAAATAAAGGAATTGTCTCTTGAAACTGTTTCCCTCCCAGAGTCCTCTAGGTCTTCCAGTCCCAAGAGGCCTTGCCTGCCCAAAGAAGCAGTGAGTATGTAGGATGTGAAACTTGATAATTTGGATTGATTGGGTGCTTTTGAATATAACTTTGGGATTCAGGGTTTCACATGTGACTCCTCGACCAGCTGAGGCTGAGTGTGAGGTCCAACCAGAAGAGGTTGAATCAGCGACTGATGACACAGAGCTGGAAGAAGACCTTTCCCCTGTTGGAAATCTGTATCCTAAAGACCAACCTGAGCTGTAGACTTTGCTTGCAGATGGTGGCCCCTGTAGGGCAGACTTCAGCAGAGGTCAAAGAGAGTGTCCTACTCTTGAAGGACTTCGCCAACAGGCAGCTTCCCAGCTGGAAGGGCAAGAGCCAGGGAAACACAGGTTGTACTGGGAGGGTGGCCTCCTCCACAGTGAACGTATTGAGTCTGCCCCAGGAGACTACAGAAGACTTGTAGTGCCCCAGGAGGTGAGACATCAGTTCCTACATTTAGCCCATGAGATTCTTTTAGCTGGTCACTTAAGCTTTAAGAAGAGCAAGGAAAGGATTTCTCTCTATTTCTACTGGCCTAAGATGGGGTCTGATGTAGATACATTCTGTAGAAGCTGTCACACTTGTCAGACACCTGGCAAGAGTGGAGCCACGAATGTGGCACCTTTTGTACCTCTCCCAGTGATGGGAGTCCCTTTTGAGAGGATAGGAACCGACATTGTTGGTCCCTTAGGCCCTCCAACATCTTCAGGCAACTGATTTATATTGGTTATGGTAGACCATGCTACCAGGTATCCTGAAGCCATAGCTATGAGGACTGTTACTGCTTAGGCAGTGGCTAGGGCCCTACTTGGATTTTTTTTTTTTTACCAGAGTAAAACCCAAGGAGTTTTATCTCTGACAGGGGATCCAATTTTATGTCCCACTACATGCAAACCATGTGGAAAAACTGTGGAGTGACCTAAAAGTTCTCAACAGCCTACCATCTCCAAACCAATGGGTTGGTGGAGAGGTTTAACAGAACTATGAAGAGCATGATAGATGCTATAGAAGAACCCCTTAGAGGAAAGTGGGACCTTCTACTGCCATGCCTTCTCTTTGCTTATAGAGAAGCCCCTCAAGAAGGGATTGGATTCAGTCCCTTTGAGCTTCTCTATGGTCATCCGGTTAGAGGTCCATTGGCCCTAATCAAGGAGGGGTTGGAGAGTGCTCCTTCCCACAAGCCAGTGAGAGGCACTGACTATGTGTTTGGTCTCCGAAGGAGAATGACACACATGATGACAGAAGCTTCAGAAAACTTGAAAGCAGGTCAGGCTCTGGTGAAGCATTGGCATGACCAGAAGGCCAACATGGTTCATTTTACTCAAGACCAGCTAGTTCTAGTTATGGTACCTACAAGGCAGAGGGCCTTACAGGACAAATGGATTGGACCCTTCAAGGTTGTGGGAAAACATGGGGAGGTCAATTATTTGGTGGACTTAAGAAATCCCCTAGGGTCTTTCACACCAATCGTCTAAAGGCCTATGTCTCTAGACCAGAACTGGGAGATTTGCTTCTAGCCTCTGCTCAAGAGGAGGAGGAGAGTGAACCTCTGCCTGACCACCTCAGGGGACAACCTTTAAATGGGAAGATAGGAGTTAATCTCTCTTATGCAAAATTATGTTAAATCAGTTTGCCCCTCTGGTTTCACTATCACCATGTTTGACCCCTGGGAGCCAGCATGAGATTCTCACTTGTGACAGTTTACCTGTTAAAAGCAAAGGTTACAGAATGTCAGATCATGTAAGAACTTACACAAAGGAAGAGGTCAACAAGGTGCTTGATCTCGAGGTAATAGAGCCATCTATAAATCCATGGTTTAGTCCAGTTGGGCTAGTACCAAAGGCAGGATCCAAGCAGTTGAGATGCTGTGTGGACTATAGAGCCCAAAATGCAGTCACCACGACTGATGCCCATCCTTTACCAAGGACAGATGAGCTGGTGGACAAACTCGGCTCAGCCAAGTACCTCAGTACATTTGACATAACCTCAGGCTATTGGCAAATAGCTCTGGCAGGCCATGCCAAGGAGACAACTGCATTTTCAACCCCAGGGGCCTCTACCAGTTTAAAGGTATGCCTTTTGGACTAAAGAATGCACCTACTACATTCCAAAGGATGGTGAATCATGTTCTGAATAGGATGGAGACCCTTTTCCCACTCTCTCATGTATTTTAATGTGATTTTGAACTCTGTGTTTCTTTTGGTTGTGGAGTCTGACAGACTCCATAGGAATCATCTTTACATTGTGTCACCCAGTACCTTCAGTGCAGTGGCACAGCAAGGTCTTTCAGATTTCCCAAAGGTTTAAATACCTTCTCTGGGATAAACTACTGTTTCCCAGAGCAGTAAAGTGAAATTGACTTTACTTACATGTGTAACTTTCTAGGCCCAGCACACACTATCTTACAATAGGGTGCTGGAGTGGTTACCTAGTATCCCCTTTTTTCTAACTTCTCATGTAACATTTTTTATGTTACCCTTTCCTCACTGAATGGCTGGTGGCAATGGGTTTGTTTTAACTACCGTGGTGTGCATTTATTGCGGGCTGCGTTCGGAGCTGCAGTGAAGCACACTAGCCAGGGAGAGGAACACCAGATTGTGTGCGTTGCTTTTAAGTTGGCCAAGAGCTCCAGGAAGATCCCCTGGATTCCCAGGATGCAGGACTGGCCGAGCCTGAGCCCCCAACAGAGGGTGGGATCAGAGAGGCAAGGAAAATCCATCTCGACAGCCAGGAACCACAGTGTTGCTATTTTAAGTTGTCGCGAGGAGCTGAAACACTGAAGTGCCACTTGTTGGAAAGATTGCCGGTTGCGAGTGGTGACCATCCCATTGCAGTGCAGGAGTCCCCAGGAGTCCTCCCTCTTGTCCCCATGACTGAGGCCCAGGAACAGAGAGATCTGCATAGCTGCACAGGAACAGCAGTCATCTGCTGCACTTTTTCTTCAATACAAAAGTACTGTAAATTCTGAGAGAACCTACCTCTTATTGTAGAGTTGCTTGCATCTTCTACTACTCACAAGTCTAACCAGCTTGTGGCCCTACATTTGATTCTTCTTTTCTTCAAAGACTTCTGAAACATTGTGCAAAGACTTTTCTACTTGCCAACCAGAGGTGCTTCTTCCTATGTAAGACTCTCGCCAATTGACTTTGGCATAGCTTGTTCTACTGAATGACTCTGCTGTGGGGATCGAAACGTATTTGCCTGCTTAAGAATATTTGTGATCTCTTGTTTGTTCTAATAACCTTTTCCTTTTACCAACTTCTAACTGTATTCTAAATGCAAACAGTAAGATATTAATGTCCCCAGCACCCTAGCTATTGAAGTCACCTGAGGGTGTAGGTTGTGTCTGTAGACCATCCCAAAAGGGTCTTCACTGATTTTAGAATATTAAGAGTGTGTGTTTTGAAGTGTATTTGAGTGTTATTTTTATATTGTTCCCTTCGCAAGAAGGCTTACTCTGACTGACGGATAAATAAATTGACCATAGCTCATACAGCCATAATGTACTATTGGTTTCCGCAGTTCCCCTCTTTTGTGTTTCGTACCACAACTTCCAAATAATTCTATTCCTCCAACCCTTGTGGTTTCTTATTACCTCTACCCTGATGTCATTGTTTCGAGACTGCTGACTATCAAAGCTTATTTCTTTGTGTTACATGCAGATAACAGTTCATATGAACCATTTCATTAAGCATAATCAATGGGAATCATTTTATGAATTTCATCTGATTCTGCGCTATAGTGATTGAAGTGTTCGGGAACGGTCGGGAGCCGTGTTCCACTACTTTTATTTTTTCTGTTTACCATTCCTCTACTTTCTACAACCAAATTCCCCATTCTATACAGAGGATTTGTCCATTCATCTCCCTGTGCAAGTGTAAATTTGTAATAGGCGCCTTAGTTACTAGTCACTTAGACTACTTGTCACTTCTGCCTCGCCCCTGCGGGGACCACATTTCCACTACTTTTTTTCGGTACACTTCTACCGCTGGCGCTATCTTCATTGCAGGGTTTAGGATCCACGTATTTCAGTTCTATGCAGTTAACTATAATGGTAACATTTGCCCGTTTCAAAGGCAGCTCCCGAGACAACATAAGCAAGAGGAGACATTAACTACAATAGTAATGGGCAGAGTCGTCCATTTGCAAGGGTCATGATCTATCACATAAAATGTAGTAGATTGGGGGAAATGTATGGTGGGCTAATTTGAAGGCAACTTTCTCTTGATTAAATACGGCTTCTATTCCATATCTAATATTTCCAGCAGAAGGAACATTTGATTTAATAAGACTCTTTAATGTAAGGGGTACCGCAGAAGGCGAAGGAGAAAGAGATCAAGCCAGAGGTTTTTCTAAACTGATTCGGAGAGGGATCAAAGAGAGTGGGGGAATCAAGAATTAGAGCATTAGAGGACACAAATGGAAGATTGCTAAATAAATTAGACCGAATTCAAAAATAAAGAGAGGCAAAGGACAAAGGAGCGAGGTATAGCACACCGGCTCTCATTGCAGAATTGCATCTGCAGTGAGCAGAGACAGAGAAAGGTGGGGAAGATGAAGACAGGGATGAGTAAGACATCATTTATACATTAGGAGCCATGAGGCGGAGCCATGCCACATCAACCCAAGCGACGGCGCAAGCGCAATTCTGAACAGCCAGCACGAGCATGCAATTCCAAGCGCAATCCCTGTCCAGGGAAGCAGTGAGCATGTCCACTCTAAGCAGCGCCGGCTCAAGGAGCGTCCAGAGGGCGTGGCCGCACAAAGGCGCCTCCCCCCCCCGCCCCCACGACTCAAATAAAGGGCGCTTTGCCTCCAGCTCACTGTCATGCAAACTTAAGTATTGGACCGATACTTAAGTTTGAATGGCAGTGAGCCGGAGGCAAAGCACCATTTATTTGCTATTGGTTCAATTGGTGCAGTGCCAGGCCTAATAAATAATCACCCGAACCTGGCACGGCATTAAACACACAATATCAGAACAGCAGGGGCTCTGTTACTGTGTTTGTTCATGTTGAACAAACACAGCAACTGAGCCCCTGCTGTAATTGCATTGTGTGTTTAAGGGAAGTGCCCAGCGAGGGGCAGGAGGAAAAGTGTTTGGTTCGCCCCCCGCCCCCTTGTGCGCACAGACCACACCAATCTTGCATAGGGCGCTGGCAGACCTGGAGCCGGCACTGACTTTAAGCCATTCCCAAACCTGCGCAGGTGCGATTTACACAGCTCAACTACAACCCCTGCTGAGACTTTTGCCAGGAGTGCGTGCTGACTGCGCAGGTAGCCTGGTAACGATTCAGGCACCAGGGACAACTGGGGGTTTACAGAATGTGTGTTCCGAGTTTCCTAATGTGAGAGATGATCCAGAGAAGTTTATTTGGGAATTGGGTCAGTGCTATTATCCCTCATAGGCGGATATGAACCAGGATCTAAAAGGATTGCATCTTAACACACCATCACACGCCCTACTGGTAAAGGGGGCGGGGGGGAGGGGTATGTCTCCCCCGCCCACACAATAGGCCCTGCTCTTGTTTCCTGCCTGTAATGAACTCTGCCTGCTGTTTGAATTAATACTGTATTTATTTCTAACCTGTGCATGGTGAATAATTCTAGTTGCGGGAGGAAGTTGCGGGGAGGGGGGTTATTGCAATGGATTCTGGACAGTGTTTGTTGTTGTTTTCTGATCATCTACGTAATGTTTTCTTTACTGGAATATATATGATGGGTAACTGATTTCTCTCAATGTCATCGAACTCCGCCAAGGTGACTTTATATGCCAAGCAGTCGTTGTTCTCTCGGTAGTCTCTTTTGTGCCATCTATGCGCATCATAGGCTTTACAGATGGGCTGCGCCCTTTTCAATGCTGCATTGAAGTACACTAGGAGATAACTGGGTGCGCTTTCATCTTATTCAGGAACTGGAACTGGTGCGAAACGTGCAGGAACTTCTGAAGAGGACTCTGGAGCAGACGGTCATGCAGATCCGGTAAGGCACACTCGGGTGGGGGTGTCTTTCGCAGCCACATGCATTATTTAGCGTTTCCACCTGCGTGCCTGGTTACAAGTGCTCGGTTTCTTAGCACTATTGTCTGTGGCAATGGATACCAGCGATCACAGAGGAAACAGTACGTTATGGAGCATATTTTGCTCTTTAATGTAATTTGACAGCGGGGAGCTGCTACGTTTACACTGTACTCGTACAAGCGTGTACACCACCTTTTGCCCTTTAGATTTGCACAGGCAGTGTAAAGTGAGTAAAGGCTGCAGTGTTTACTTTTGCTTGCGAGTGCCACTTGCCATGCTCGCAGGGTTTCCTTTCAACTGGGAACACTGCTTACCATGCATGCATGGTAAGGAGTGGTCCCAGGGGGAAGGTTTCACTTGCAAGCCGTGTGTACAATGGATCCCACTTGTACCCTTTTACCCTCTGCCGTGCAAAATGATGAGTAAACGCCTGATGTCAGGCTGCGTTTACAGTGGATTCCTGTAGAATAGGCCTGCTTTTTGTTGTTGTTGTAAAGAGCAGGCGGATTCCATAGGAATACAAAGCATTTGCGCCACCTTGAAAATGCATGCTGGTGCAAATTCTGGAGTATTTGTATGACAGAGAGGAATGGTGAAGCGGAATCGTAATTTACAAACTGTGCATCCTCTCGGCCATACAAATGAATGAAAATGGATTGTGACAATGTTATGCAAGACCTTTAGTCATTAGATGTACATTACGGCTCATCAAATGAGCTCCTAAATTGACAGGCAGGCTCTCAGAAGCCAGCTTGACCATGACCAAGGATTTACGCTCTCTATCTGTAGGGTTAATTTTCCAAGGAGTTTGACTTTTAACCAAAGGCGTTTTCAGGACGACCTTTACTTCCATCTAAAACAAGTGCTAAGCAATATAGTGCCATGCACCGCCGCCTCAGATGATCTGCCTTGAAATGGCAACTCAGGCATGAGCCGTTTTCATGTTTTCCCCAATTTGTACCATACACACATAGGCACCCGTGAAGAAACTATCCAAAATCCCCTCATGATAAATTCTTTTCAGTTACCTACCAGGTCCTCTCTCGTATTTCCTTTGTACGATTCCCAGAGCAGTCACAATGCCATTGCTGAGGTTATGCTGCCACCAAGTGGCAAAATGGTAATGATACACCATGATATGTGAGCGTCCGAGAACATTTATTCAGGGCCTCATCAGGTGACATTTAAAATACCTCCTGTTTTCAAAATACCACCTAGTTATGAGTTGTGATCATATATGAGAATGATACCATATGGTACATAGAAATTACTTCATGAGGTAAACAAGCCTTATTTGTGGTTTTTCTAAAATGCCACCTAATTGAAAGTTTGGACTATTTCAGGCACAGGGAGCATAGGAAATATTTCATAGTGGTCCCTTTTCCAAGCCGCAGGAGCATACATAACACTTCTAAATGTGGGCATAACGTGTTACACCTACCTTAATACCTTTATTCACACTCTGGAACATTTCTGTGGTATTTAAAGGCTTAGGCGGGGGACAGAACAGAAGTGACATTTCCACTTTACTTTTCCCCACTCCCCGCCCAAACCACCTGTTTTGACACCCACATGACATTTTCAGGCTGACGTAAAACCAAAACATTTCCTTGGAATCTGTCTGCTTTTTTGGCAGCTGCAATAAGAAGGCGGCTTCCAGAGAAATCCGCTGTAAACTCTGCCTGAAAGTGGAAAAGGCAGGCCCCCATTTACTCAGTGTGCAATGTTAAGTGCAAACACAAAGGCATAAGGACACCTTTGTTTTGCACTTCGCAGTGCAAAGGATTAAAATTGCATGGAAGGGCCTTGTTTGCATGGAAGTGTAAAGGCATCGGCTACCCTCTGTGCAATGTATGGTATTTTACAAACTCCGCTCCACGGTGTACATCGGCATTATTTCCGGCATGCAGTGATTTCGGGAGGCTTATCCGAGGGGTGCAGCAGCTGCAGCACTTGGTTAGGTTTCTAACGAGGGCATTTCTCAATGTCCTCCCTTCCTAAAGAATCTAGTGATTTATGTAAGTGCTTCATGAAACTGCATGCCTGAGTTCTGTGATCCTGGGCGTCGGTATTATTAGCCAGTTACTGATCATGTATGGTTGATCTGGCACACCTGCTGTCTGGCATTGCCATTCCCGAGGCGGGCCTGCTGCTGTGCGCGAGCTGGCAATCGAGCTTTCTTTCCCCGAGGCCAAGGCAGTGCAGGAGCCTTCGACTGTTTCCCAGCATTACCCCCCGCCCCCCTTTCCTTGTCACAGTCCTTACTCTTCAATCACTTCCTTCCAATCAGCCTTCTGGGCAGATGCCTAGGAAATGCTTATTTTTTTTATCATTCCCTCCTAGACCCTTTCTGGGGCCTAAGGTCCCTCCCCTTGCCTTGGCTCCTCTTGTGTTTTCTGTCTCCCTTTGAGTGTATTTAGAGGAGGCTGCCAGTTTTGGTTCTTAGAATGCGCATGCGTCCCTGTGGTGGCGCTGTTGCGTAGAGCGTGCCAGGTTGCCAGACTCCACTGGCTTGAAATTCCCAGGCTACACTGTCGTGGGCTTGGCTGTGGACAGTGCTGTTGCAAACTTGGTTTCCCTTTGCCCTCAAACCCACTGTGCTGCGAATTGCTGGCTTTGAGTGAGTCCTAGTGGAGTAACGTTGCTGAAAATGTTGGAGGGGACATGGCATCTAAATGAAGAGGATCCTGCCAAATGAGTGGGACAAAATGGTTTGCCACAAAAGTTGGGGGGCGACAAACACCCTTGTCCCCCCTAAAATTACACCCGTAGTGGGTCCCCCCGAGATACCAGGGCGGTCAGCATTTGTGGACCTGTCAGAGGAAAGCATGACAGAACACGCGCAGTGAGTTACTCAAGGTAAGGTATGGCAATCATGCGCGGCTGTATTTGTATATCAACGCGCATCTATGTGTCATTTTCTCCCCAATACATTAAAGGGTTACTGGGACACAATTTTAAGTAAAGAGCATAAGGATTTCTGACAGCCCAATGGAGCAGGAGCAAGGACGTCAATTCCCAAAAATGTCAGGGGTAGTGGAAGTGACATCACATGCTTGATGGCATAACAGGAAGTGATCTCTCATAACCTTTGACCCCTCATGGATTCACAGGAAGGGGCACCACATGCCCTTTGCTGAAAGCATCACAGAAGTGTTGTTGAAATATGCCTAATATTGACAAAATAATATATCATTATCAAAGCAGAAAAAAAAATGCCTAAATAACCAACCGTATATAAACTATGGTTTTGCCCTGATATGTCAGGGTTGCAGTTATGATGTACCAGGGAAATGAATAACGCAACTCTTATAGTGTAGGAGCACTGTATTATATGCCAGAACGGTTTCATATGGTAAGTGACTTCCACGGGATGCCGTCTACAGCTTACATATGAGGAGATGTCAACATATGCTAAATACAGCCTTTCATGCCCAGGTGTGCCATAATATGCTGAGTGCAGCCTCATGTCCTTGAGCCACCATTTTATATCAGCTCTAGCATCACATGACTGGTACAGTCATCAGGTGCAATGTACAACCTGATGTGATCAAGTACTTCCAACATACACCAATTGCAGCCTCAAAATCCTTCTGCTCTTTTATGCCATGAAAAGCCACATATGCTAGGTATCTTTACATCCTCACAAGTCTAGGGTTTGCTATCATATGGAAGTGCAGTATCCCATTCCCAAGTACATACATCATAGGTCAAATAAAGCTAAATCTGGGAAATATAAGGTTCCCACCCATATCTAGGTCTTGCCATTTTAGAAGTGTAGCCTCAAAAGGCTACACCCTAGCTCTGGTGCCAGAAATCGCTACAACCAGCCAAGTCCAGGTGAGGACAGTACATGCTAATTTCCCCTAAAAGCCCACATACCTCACTGTTATGTCAAGTAACGCCGCATAAGCAAGGCATAGGAATGGCATACAATTCCCAGGTGCCAACATCAGATGTCAACTGCTGACTCAAATGCTAAAATGCTGTCATCTTATGGAAGGTATCAACTTGAGAGAGTTTGGTACATGTCTGGAGGTTAACTCTGCTTCCGACATACTGATCCTTTATTGGTCAAGCATGTTGGGAAGTCTCTAGATCACAGTCTATTCCAGTCCGAGTTTGCCAACAGTTCCAATGTCTGAGTTGAATTTTCATGTTGTCTAATTTTATTTCTTTTGTAAGTCACGCAATCTATTGCAATCTTATTCATGTTGCTCGATTTGTTTATTTTTCATGTGATTTCATACATGGATTACAATACCTGATGCTGGCTGTAATCTTAAATGCCCACTAAAACACAATACTGCCTAATAAAGGCAGCTGCACCTCATATACTACTTGTTTTGAGAAGTGCTGCAGTTTGCATAGCCAGCCATACTAGAGCCAGTCCTTATAGCTAGCTTGGACTTTGACCCTTTTTGAATTACAGCTACCTAGTGATGGCCTGTAATACATTCCACTGTAATTTATTCGGCCTTAGCAGTTTATGGGTTAAGGTGGTGATTGTAGTAATATTTCTAACGGGGCGGATTTGAAATGTCAAACATGCAAAAATGGCACAAACAGGACCTTTGCAGGCACGCTGTGCTACTGCAGAAGTGCACTGCACGAAAAAGGAATACTTTTGTATATGGCAAAATATTGGGTCTGCAGATTATATGTAAAAAGAAAGCTCTCAAGAGTTGCCATATTGTTTCAGTATATGTCACTCTTTACTTCAGGGGACAGAAGCACCCAGACGCTCCCTAAGGCATGACTGCTGTGGACAGACCAGTTGGATTTTGAATGAGGCTAGTTTCAGATGCACAGAGGGACTTGCCTGATGCTAATGTCAGGGGGGGGGGGGGGTAGACACCTATGGATGTTCCCTGGAGTACAGGCAGATTCTATTAACTTCCAGGGTCACCTGGCCTCTGCAACCAAAAGGGTAAAAGAAGAGAAAGGCGCTAATGTAGAGGGTATCCAGCTTGCTTCAGAAAATGTGTGTTCTTTAGAGGAAGCAGAGGGGGTTTTCTTGATTCTTTTTGAAGTCCAAACACCAACACGTGAGTACAGGCTGACTCTGGATTTCAAGAGTCCAAACCACCACATAACCTTCAGACCATTCTAGATGGAAACCCCTCAGAGGGTCATCATGGCAATCCAGCCTGAAGGCTGGTAAAGGCTACAGATCCCCTGGATGGGCATCTGCATATATCAATTCAGAAGGGCAATCCACAATTCCTGCACAGATTGTGGTGGGATCCAAGGTGCATACATTCCAAGTCGTGGCATCTGGACTGCCCTCAGTCCCACTTATCTTCACCAAGTTGCTAGCTCACCTCACGAGGAGGATATCACAATCCATCTCTATCTGGGTGATTGGCTGGTTCAGACACCTTTGAAGAACCTTGGTACCCGGCAAATGTCCAGGGTCTGTAAGCTTCTTTGTCAGCAGCGATTCAAAATCAAGATGGGAAAAGGTGATCATGGCAAATCTCTTTCTCCTTCAGGCCTTCAGGGACTATGTAGCCTGGGTTAGGATATGTCCCCTGGCATCGCTCCAACCTCCTTCTGGGATCCTGTTAGGACTTCCTCAAGGTCTTCCACTGGCCAACAGCATATTTGTGTTTTCTGGTCCATGTTTTCTGCCGACCCGTGGGGAATTCTGGAATCCACAACACTTGTACTGTTGTATTTGCCGCGCTGGACTGCGTGGCTTGGTATGGGGATAATGCTGGTCTTGAGGATCTGGAGATGTCATTGCCAGGGACATGTTGCAATGACCAAAAGGCCAGTTTCGTCACACATCTCAGTCTCTTATCTGCAGCTAAATGTATTTCTTCGAAGTACTTTTGTTTTCAATGTATACACCTAACATATGTTTTGACCCAAAAATAAATACGGGCTCAGTTATCATTGCACATATAAGACATGCCAAGCAGTCCTATTGCAAGATGACACCATTATTGGGAAACTGAGCTCCATGTTGCCTAATGACACCCTAAGGTTCACGAGTTGTAGGTCCTTCACTTAGTCTTCTGAAGCAACTCCATTAATGGAAAATTAGTTAGGATGCCCCTATTCCTGGTTGCTCCACCTGTCAACCGGTTTGGAACACGGCTCCCAGAAGGCCAATAAAGATGCCGTTCCTGTCAAAATAATGTTGATGTATGTTATGCGCATGTGTTCCTCCATGCTCCAAAACCTGATTGCTCCCTATGTCTCTGTCACCTATCAAATGGCACCTCTGTCCTTCTATGATCTCTCACGAATCTCTCAAAACGTGGCTTTTTCAACAACACCTGACCAGTGACTTATCCCAATGTGCACCAGACTGAAATCCAGACCGCAACTCAGAGTACTGTGGTACTGTGAAAAGATCCCTGCCCAAATGCTGGCTACCCACGCCCTGCGCAGCGCTCTGCTAGTCTCGAACTAGGTCCCCATTTTAAACAATCAAATAAAATAATAATAAATAGGATTTTATAGTGTGCCAGTGGTGTCCAGGCACATGCCAGTTGGAATGTCAAGGTGGGCATTCTGAATCAAGTAGTGCAGTACCTGAAAGTGCTTGAATCCCATTGAAGGTGATTTTTCATCTCAGTGTTCATCCTCTTGGTTGGCAAAACAGACCAACATACTGCACGGTGGACACAGCATATGCAGAACCAGGGATTTAAGCATTGATGTGGTAAAGGACTTCCTGGCTGAAGGAAGCGTTGTGCCAGGTGTCAACATACAGAGCGCAAGGCCCGCAGAAGGCATAAGGAGTGGCCAATTTGGTATGTCCTCCTAATCCATGGTTAGCTCCTTTTAAAGGAAAGGATTTCCCTTTCATTGGAGTGATAATATCGACATCTCTGCAGAATCCAAACTGGATAAAGTTGGTCAAGATTAAGGGTTGAAACCCTCAACATCGCCTGGATAGATTTATTATCCAAGGTTAATCTACAAAAAGGTTCTCAGATTTTTTGCTGTTTCATAATAAAACTGGAGGATGCTTGGTAGGGGATACTAAGATCATGCAGGCTTTGTTTTCTTCTTTCTTCTCCCTCATTCTTCCTATACTCTAACAGAGGGTTGTAGTAGTTCGATGCATTACCAACGACTTTAAGTACATCTGCTATAACTTAAGTTCAAGGGGTTGGATACACAAGCAGCTGCCGGTTTAATTAAACGGTTTTGATTACTTAACTAAATTGTACTTTCCTTGTTCAGGCGAAGCATTCATTTTTGCAATTGCAACTTAAGGTTTTTTTCTAGAACAGACTTTTGCACAAGATTGAAATGTTATTTTATATACTTATTAAAACCACAAATAAGAAATAATGAACAAAAGCCACTCCATCAGTGAGTAAGGTCTCTTCAGCAATGACTGACAATAACCAACATTTCCAAAAAGAAATATGAATTGATAGAGAATTTATTTTATTTTGGCGAAAATCATGTTTAACTCTTAAGGATGACCAAAGGAATATTATGAAATATCATCTTGTTCCAATGAAAGAAAATCTTAATGCCCTTTGATTGACAGGACCTGTATTTCACTTAACCCTCTGTCAGCTATATTGGTAATCGAGAAGGTCATTTAGTTGTATTCAATATACAATTAAGTGGAGATAAGTTGTAGTGTGCAGGATGCAGTAGATGTAAATGCTTATTTCTTGATTAAACCTTTAACTGCACCCAAGTCCCACTAATGCAGAATTTCTGTTAGAGACAACGAAAGTGGCATCTAACAATATCTTATTTTCGATAAGAACGTGTCATCTGGTTGATTAAGGTATCCCTGTACAGAGTAGTTAAGACATAAAGGTAAGGCTGTTATCTAAAGAAACAGCAATATGTTTACCCATATATATATATATATATATATATATATATATGAGCCAATGGCTAGCTATTAGACACATGCCTTTGTATTGCATTTAGTCAATCTTTTCTGGCTTCTCGTATGAGCTGTATGGTGTCTTCTGATGTTCATGTGGGGTTAGGCTCTTTTTCAGTTACACGATTTTCAAGCCCAGCAACGGAAACCAGGGGTAGAGAATCAATCTCCTCTGCTGAGACAGGAAGTGACAATCATGGGGAAAATCGAATAATGTTCTGTTTGACAGGAAAAGACTGGTGGAGGAGCAGTACTGGCAAGGCCACTATGGGGAGATCAGAGTCTGGGTCACAGAGGGAGCCTTTTGGAATTTCTGAATCATCTCATGGACCATTCGTATAGGAGGATGGTGGTATCCAGTGATTATACTGAATACAAAATAGGGAATGGAATTTAAATGAATGATATATAACGAAAAAATACCGTTTTTGAAAAGAAATATATGTCTGGGTGAGGTAAAGGGTTACATCTCGTGGGCAGGGGGTTTGGGTGGGGGTTTAAACGAGGGGAAATAAGGGCCTTGGGGAGGAGGCCCCCCAAAAGAAAATCAATATTTTTTCGTTATTTATGGTTCGGTAAAATGTAATTTTCTATTTTTCATTTGTTAAAATCACAGTGAACCGAGGAAGGCTATGTAGATTTCTGACCAATAGGTCAGAAAATCACCATCTAGGGAGCCATTTGTGGCAGAAAGGGCAATATGAGAAGTTCCTATTGGTGTGCACCATAGTCAAAACTACAAAGTCTGTCACCTTGTCTATTTCCTGAAGGTGAACTTTAGATGGGAAAATATTTTGCCCACAATGAAAGGTTTGGTGGGTTGTACCGCAGGATAATGACACTGTGCCTGAGTTAATCAGTCCAAGCACAGTGACTTTTTAACTCATCAGATGTCTCACTAAAGTTATCATTAGGGCCAGTAGCACCCATCATGATGTGCAAGATGCGGGGTGTGACCAATATTTTCTCATACAAAAAATAACAGACATGGCCACCAGGAAATGGCAGACAAGTGCTAATGATTCGAGCAAGACTTCCATTTTAATGACAGCCATGGAAAGCCGCTTTGGGGATAATGGCGGCATGGTGCTCAAAGATGGGAAAGTGAAGTATAGCCCGTTGCACGTGGTGGTATATTGAGCATAGAGTGGGGTTCTAGACGCAACCGTAGGAGGGCAGTTGCAAGAGACAGAATAGGAAATCAGGCTTCTTGGAATGCAGGCATGTACCATTAATTAATGCTAGAGGTCAGAGCAACCAGATTTTTTGCCCAACTGAAACCCGCTGCTAATGCGTCCCTGAATTTCTATTGCTGGAAGAGAGAAAATGTATCAACATTATTTTTTCACGTACAGATTTGAAGTTGTTTTATCTGTGGTGACCTAAACAAACGGGAGAATTGAAATAAAAGTCTAGCATTCCAGAGGACCTACTGCCCTCTCCGAAAACTTGATTACCAACTATTTGTCCTTTGGAGACCATACCAGTGGGTTTCCAGGTGAATAGAATGGGGCCTGCAACCAAATTCCAAAGGACCCATTGTTTGGGTGATTTGAAGAGGTGAACTTGCACAGAGATTGTCTTGAGGAAGATACTGGCCCTCATTACAAGTAAGGCAGTATTTCAGTGGTAAATCCGCTGAAATACCGTAAAATGAGCTTACCATTACTGCCACTTGGTCCGGTGGATTTACTGCAGTATTGCAAGTGGTGGTAGGTGGTATAAGGTCCAATTTTTTGGAGTCCGTAGAACTTTGGTGGAATTACCACAAGCGATTAATTTTGTCAGCTGTAATTCTGCCGATTTTGCCATTTTTTGGGTAGCAAGGGGGAGGATTTACCTGCAGTATTTTGCTGGCAAATAATCTTCAAACCTACCACCAAACCTGTAGTATGGTGGTGCAGTATGTGGCAGTAATGCTGTGGTAATGAAGTTACTACTGCATTATCACCGTTTTGTCCCACACCACCATACTCGTAATGAGGCTCATTGTTCCTAAATCCACCAACATATGCCTGGAATAATTTCAGTATGAAATATATGCATGCTTTTGAGAGTATGTACATGGCTTCTGTAGGGAAGACAGGAGGAGATAGACTTCACTTGTTCTCAACATGAATGCCCAATGCCATCCAACTAAGTTTCCTCTGTGTTGATCTCTGTGATATCATTTATTTTCCTTCAAAATTAGTCTTCTTGTCTTGGGAAGCTAAAATGCTTTCTGGCTACATGTGCTCCAGGTATCCCTACTGTGAATTTGAAACTGAAGAATAGTGCACTTGGGTTCATCAATAGAACCCCCTTGAGAATGATGTATGCAGCCTTGAGATTGGAAAGTGCTTGCAGACAGGACCGAAAGAAGACCCCCACAAGGATACGAAGACCCACTAGAGGCAGTCCACCTCATTAGTCTCATTCACTGCTTCCCAGATGGGGAGATTGCAGAGGTGAATAGTGATGTCACCAGCAGGGAATGTCACAGTTCGAGTCTGCATGAGCTACCCCAGCATGGGGAATATGCCTCCATTGGTTAGCCAGGGGACCCCCAAAAGAAGATCCACATCAAGAACTAAAAACAGAGTCATTTCAATAAAGAGCTGGTACAGTGGGGAAGCAGCAGGGAAGGCCATGGTTTGCAGCCAGATAGGCCGGGTTCTGCAACATATGCCCCACCCGAAAGTAACGGAACCTAGAGCCCAGCTGAAGTTTCAAGGACCCTAAAGATATCCAAGTAAAGGAACATGATGTTGACCCTAGTGACCCTAGTCAGACATCTGCAGTCACTATTTGAAGAAAGTGCAGCAGTACAGAACACTGGGTCTCCAGATGAGGAGGACAGTACCAGGGTCCCGCTAGACAGATGGATGCTTTAACAAAGGGTCCAGCCGAGGCAACAGCCATGCCAGGACATCACGTTGCTCAATTTCAGAGGTCACACAGCACATGCGAGTCTTGAGATTTGATGAATCACAAAATATCTCCTAGTGAACGGATCCAGCTGTCCCCTCTAGATCAGGGGTTGGGGGAGGAGCACCAGACTTGGTTATTTCTCTTCAGGAGAGATTCAAGAGTCCAAAAGATACCGGTACAGGTTGTCAGTTGTCAGCCTTTGGTCAATTGTCTCTCTGGATAGGTCATGATTAAATCCCAGCAGTTGACAAAGTTCTGGCTGCTGAGTGTCAACCAACCCAAAATCTAAACTATTTAGGATGTGCCTGTACAGCCTTGCTTCAGGACTATTAATATATTATCAATCATCCAGAAGAAATAGGCATTGTTACTTTTCAGAACCTTTCACATTCATCCAGAAATCTGAAGCAATGTCCACAAACTTCTATTATAAGGGGTTAAACATTATATTTCTTGTTTATTCATACAAATATATATATACATTGTTTAAACATTAGTCGTATTTATACATAAAAACCTTAAATAACATAAGAACACCGCGTCACTCCCAGTCTTTAAGTATCTGATATCTGATTCTGAGAATACCATAAAAAGAGGTTGTCACACCCTTCTTCTTAGGTAATCTAGGGGGAGATAACGGACATGCCTTTAGTCTTGGGAACGTCCCCTACAGATCCAGGCTACATGCGAAACCTCGCTAAATTGCATATGAATATACAAGTATAGATACAATGTTTCTATCCTTGCTCTGTTTGGTTATAATACAATTCTGAGGAAGTGGATTCCAATTGATGGATGAATGTGAAAGGTTTTGAATTGCAGCTTTTATATCAATCCAGAGGTTGGAAAGCAACCTTAACCACCGTTCATACACACATGCACCATTAAAACATTTGGCAGCCTGTCACGCATTGCTGGATACCAAACTCAGGCATTCGTCCGGGCAGACTCAATGGATGTGGTTTTAGGAGCAACCCAGACATACAACCCACGCAATCGCTCACACGTAACCCAACACAGTAACTTGTGAGCTGCTGGTTGACACTGATGTCAGGAAAAATGACCTTAAATGCCAATCACACTCAGGGTAAACATGTACTGTTGCCTAGATACTGGATTTTACAACACTACATAGTATCCATTTGGTGAATCTCCAGGAAGAAAATACTTCATGTGAGCCAAAATGGCTACAACTTGAGCAGCCACTGTAATAAAGTGCACTTCCACCAACAAGAAACAGCGCAACGGCCTAGGTCAGTTTACTTATCCATGCACACCTCATGCATATGGGATCTGCGTGATTTTTCTGTCACGGAAAAGTCAGTGACAGAAAAGTTTGCATGGGAAACATACACACCGGAAGCGCCGGGCTCATAATGCTTGGGTGGACTTACCTGCAGCAGACCATGCTGCTTACTTACCTGCCAGTTGAACCCCTGATCCTCTTCTGTTTGGGACTACTTTTCCTGTTGGGTGGGGCAGGAGCCACTCCCTAGGTTCAGAACACTGGAGCTCTTCTGGAAAGCAGGAACTCTTTTCTTACCTAGGCGTGGCTGTGGAAGGAGACACCTAAGCACTACAGGAGGCTATTTAAACCACACCCGATGGATGAATCTTGCTTTGCGTTATTCTGCATTCTCTGCAGCAGAACGCTCATCGTGTCTTCTGCTTCTGATCCTGGGCCTAAGGAAACAAAGGCTTACCATCCTGGAATCCAGTCTTCAGCAGCACCTGTAAAGACAAAGAAAGAACAGGTTAGCACTACGGTCTTCAGTGGCAGCGCATCTCTTACCAGGTCCATCGGCTGTCACCAACGCCTCGCGCTGCATTCCGGCATCTGAAAGACAAAGGCTTACCTACTCTTCGCATGCTCCGGAGGTCTTCGCACTGCATTCCGGCATCTGAAAGACAAAAGCTTACCAGCTCTTCGCACGCTCCGGAGGCCTTCGGCGCTGCATCCCGCATCTGAAAGACAAAAGAAGGTGCTTTTAAAGACATTGGGCAACTTAATTACTCATGTGCCATTACTCCTTCCCACGCCGAATCCAGTGGGTATTCCAGCACCCTTCAGCTTCTCTAAAGCTCCGAACTTGTACCTGCAAGATAAAAGGGACAGTTAGTGCGCATCGTGAAGCAGGCTACAAGCGCTTACTTACGTGCTTCCAGGCGCTTCTATTCCTCACACGGGTTCGATCCTCAACTCTCATCAGCCCGCCATCCGCCATCGCCGGAACCCTGCAAAACAAGAGATATCATTACAAAAGACTTTTAAGACATTTGAAGTGCCCAGAACTTACCGTTCGTGCAGTTAACGACGGACAGCAGTCCTCTGAGGTCAAGAGGCCTGCACCCTTATCCAGTGAAGAAACTGGTTACTGCACCCTGCCCCGAGGCAGATGGAGAGCTCGGCGTTCACTTACCTAAGGTGAGGGTGTTAACCTTTGGGGTTCTACAGGAGAAGAGAAAGGGAAGAGGAGAGAGGCACCCAATAACCCCAGTTCATTAATCCCATATTTTCTATCTGCAGACATCTTACTCTTTGAGTCAGACATACAGTGCACAGAGGTCCAGCCCAAAGAGCCAACCGTGTGTTACACATCACCTTTGAAGATACGGCATTCATCCAGTCAAGACCGGCGCCTCTGCGGGAATCAGGTGAGCGTTACAATTATTAGATCTGGCTGGTCTTTGAAACTGGCTTAACCGTTCCAGGCGTCCATGTTCTTCAACCACCACTGTAGTTCCGTGACACACTCTGGGTCTAGTGGGACTGTCTGATGGTATCTCAGACCTAGCTGAAGATATTTTATCTTCAGTCTCTGTAGAGCTCGATAGTGCAGGGGACCTGGGAAGATGCCTTGGATGGATGACGCTAGTAATCCTACTACTCTTGCTAGTGTTCCGAGCGATATTACTTGTTTGTCTAGACACAGTCTGATTTCACTTTTGATGTTGCACATTTTTCTGGCTGGGAGCTCCAGGGTCGCTAACTTGGTGTCTAGTATGAACCCTAAAAATTCCAATCTCTTTGCTGGGGTCAACTCCGATTTCTTCTGATTCACTAAGAAACCCATAGAAGCTAGTTCACCCATGTCATCTGATACATCAGGGTTTCTCTGTTGTCTGCTAGAAGCAACATATCGTCTAGATAGATGATCATGCAAATTCCCTTCTCCCTGAACGCTGCTGCTACTGGTTTCATGAGATTGGTGAATGGCCAAGGCGCTGATGCTAGGCCGAAAGGCATCGGCTTGAATTGCCAAAACCGACCATCCCAGTGAAACGCTAAAAAGGGTTGGAATTCCTCTTGCACGGGTACAGTGAGGTACACATCTTTTTTTAAAGTCTGTCCTTATTAGCCAGTCTCCCTCTCTAAAAGTGTCCCGTAGCTGATGAATACCTTCCATCTTGAAATGCCAGAATAGTACCCAGCTGTTGAGTTCTTTCAAGTTTATGACTGGTCTCACTTTCTCTTTCCTCTGGACCAAGAATATGTTGCTTACAAATTGTGGTGTCGTTGGGCATGGTTCTATGGCTCTTTTTTGTTTGAGCTGCTCGAGCTCGTGTTGCATGGGGTCTCTCTCTGCTTGCCCTATGTGTATCACTTGCGGGGTAGATGGCTGCACTGGCTTCTACACAAACTCTAGCTGTAGCCCTCTGGCTGTTTGTATCACCCATGCATCGCTGGAAAGCGTGCGCCAATGCTGCCAACATTCTCGTGTTCTCCCCCCTATGGGTGTGCATGCATGCTTTCTCACCTGTGCTGAAGTTTTGTCCTCATACTGGTCCTCTACTTCTGCGGCCTCTGGGGAAACGGCCTCTTGTGGGGAAGAATGAGTCCTGTTGCTTATTTTCCCAATAATGGGCTATGTTGTTTTGAGGCCTCATCCCACCTTGAAATTGACCAGTTTCTCGACTTCTATAGCGGCCGGTCCTGACAAAAACTCTGCTCAGGAATATTTGAGGCTTGGGCCTTTTCCAGTGAGGTGTAGGTTCCTACGAACCTCCCCATTTCCTTGCTGAATGTCTCCCCAAACAGGAGCCTTTGGGCCATCTCTCCTGCCTTGTAGGTGGCTAGGTCTCCTAGTTTTGTGTCAATCTTCAGAAGGAGGCCTCTTCTACTTTCAAAGGATATTGCGCAATTTGCATTGCCCAGCAGGCAGACTGCTCTCTGGGCCCAATTCACTTGGGCGTCCGGGTCAACCTCTTCCCCTGTGTCTCTAGCGCGTTCCGCTAGGTCCATTATCTTTGCAAGAGGACCTGCTAGATCCAAGACCTTTTCTTGGCAGCTTCTCCAGGACCCGGCTATTCCCTTGCGTGGGTCCCTGTTCGTCTTGGTGACGAAGGCTAGCATCTTTGGGTCCAATTCCGGTGCTTCTGCCACCTTGCCTCGTAGGTCTGGACTAGGGCATTCCTCTCTCATGCGTTGCTTTGACTCCTTGCCTAGTGCTTTCCTGAGTCTGTGCGCCATGTAGCTAGATACTCTGGGGGAAGGTTGCCAGTCTGTTGACCTGGGGTTCCTGATATTCTCAGGCTCAAACGTGTCTGTTATTTCCTCTTCTACACCTTCTATGTGCTATTCTTTATGCATCCTCTTGCCGCCGGACGGTTTGGGCCAGTCCTCTCTGCCTTCCTGTCCTCCTCTTCCTCTGAGTCTCCGGTGACGTTTCTCATATTAGCTTCACCTGGGGAGGGGGTCCTGAGGCTTGGCACAGGTGATCTCTGAAGAAAAGCTTCTCTTAGCTTCTGGAAGGCACCAGCAGCCTCTGGCACCTCTTTGTTTGCCACTTGTATGCGACCCAAGGGATCAGTAGAGGATTTTCTCTTACGGGTCTCTGTACACGGTCTCTGTACACCCCTTTATTCCTCAGTCAGAGGTCTCTGTGTGCGTTCTTCGTATTACTTCGGTGCTGAGCAAAGACTCCAATGCCGCCAACCTATCTTGCAGGGGGTTGACCCCCTGAGCCACTGCATCGACCAACAAGCTCCCTAGCACCTCTTTAAAGCTGTCAGCTAGGTCTTGTGCCTGCTTCTCCTCCCTCCACTCAAATTCAGACATGTCTAGGTGCCTTGTACTGGTGCCTGGACTTAGCAGGCTGTTTGGCACGCCCAATGCTATGTTGGGATGAGTGCAACCACTTGCTAGTTGGTGAAATTCCTGATCATATATTAGTCTTATGTCTTTTAAATCTCTCTTTCCCCCTTTTTTTGTTTTTGTTTTTTTATTGTGTCTAGCACCGGTATATTTCTGTCTGCAAGGGTCTTAGTTGCCCTGTTGGGCCATTCTGGTCTTTCCCTTGATTTGCTCTACTGCCATCTGTGCTTAGCAGCTCTTCTCTCGCTCTGCAGAGGCTTCTTTTCGAGCTCCTTGGGAGCTGCTGGCCGTGGCGAGTCATTCACTCCTGGCCGCGGATATATCTGGTGATCACCGCCATGGGCGGGTTGGTGTCTTGTCATTTTATTAGCTGCGAAAGCTGAACACTGCTGCGTCAAGATTTATTGCTCTATCTGTTCCTCAGCACGTCGCCCTCTTGTGACGCGCAGTCAGCTTGGCTCCTCCCCCGCAAGGGAGGGCGTCACTCGCTCCTATTTGCCGCTGCACTGCGACCCGTTCTCGCGAAGTAGAGGCTTGGTTGCGGCTTTATGGAAGGGAGACAGGCCCCCGAGAGTGTTGGTAATGCGAAACTGGGCCCGTCTCCTTCCCTTATTGTTGCGCTTTTCACTGTTTTTTCTGTTACTTTGTTGAAACTGCTGAAGACTGGTATTAAAAGAAGTTGAAGCATAATGCTCGCCTCCTGTCTTGACATAGAATTACACTGCAAGAAGTGTAAAAAAGCTTACAAGCTTTTATACAAACACTCCATGAAAAATATTTTTTTTTTCTTGTCAACGCATTCCCTTTTGCCTCTAGCCTCTTTTGCTTACCCAATTCTATTACTCCATCTTTGGCTCTCACCCTCTTTAAGCTGATAAATCAATGCAGGAAATTCCCAGAAAGGAAGAGCAGAAGACCGACACTTTCAGCTGGTCTTGCTGTAGTTTCTACTGTAGCTTTCTCCAGCTGGATACGTTAACTCTCAGTGT
Organism: Ambystoma mexicanum; assembly: GCF_040938575.1. Classification (NCBI taxonomy): domain Eukaryota; kingdom Metazoa; phylum Chordata; class Amphibia; order Caudata; family Ambystomatidae; genus Ambystoma; species Ambystoma mexicanum. Next base: position 282,209,657 of record NC_090924.1, read on the forward strand.
CTTTGGGCCTCATCAGAAGTTTGGCGGTATCCTGATGGTAAATCCGCCGGGATACCGCCAATGCAAATAGCGTTACAGCAACTCGGTCCGGCACTATTAGCGCCGGATGCAGATTTGTGGTACGGCTGTTACTCCCCATTTTGTTAAGAGCCAATAGGACCCTATTGGGCAGTATCAGCGCTATTTCCGCTGGCGTTTATAGCGCTGTGGGAATAGCGCCGCAAATGGCAGAAAATGGCACAAAGGCAGAGGTAAATCTGCTACTTTCTGCCCAAACTCGGGATTGAGCGGAGCGGTAATGCGGCAGTAATTGCATTACCGCTGCATTTATACCACTCTGCCTAACCCCTGATGAGGCCCTTTGTCTTTAAGCATCACTTGCTGTGCCGATTCCTCTTTCTTTAACTCAGCTTTTGTTTCTATCTTCTTATACTGAAATGCTTTTCACTTTGCTGTTTCAATTTCAGTAGTTCAAGTCTCAGGGCATCCCCCTGAAGAGCAGTGCTGGGTTTTGAAATTGAAGCAGCATGAAAGGTGGCAATCCTACCGGTACAATCTGTAGTATCCTCAGGGGCAAGGTCCCCATTAAGACACTCCTCATCTGCATTAGCAGCATCAGGATCTGCCTAGAAATCCACAAGGGCAGCTATCAGCTATGTCCTAGACTTATCCTCAAAGTCTAAATCTCTTACTTCACAAGCATCTTGTTGAGCTTCCAAGCTCATTCTGGTTAGTTTACCATTAGCAATAGTTCCCATGGTTTGTAGTGACGTCTTTTCAGTATATACCGCTAAACCTTTTTCTAGTGTAGATATTTTGTGGGTAGCAAGGTTAAACACAGAGTCCTAAAACCAGTGTTCCCACTGCTATGCCACCAGTGTAAAGTCAATCTCATGTTGGACCGCATGGACTGCACTACCAGGAACCACCATCAAGCACTCTTAGTGCCATGGTCCAAATCCTCTCATCTTCGTTGGGAGCTGCTGAACCCCACAGTCCCACTCTGACTGTTTTGCACCCGCAGACTTTATACACTGTGGCCCTCATTACGACCCAGGCGGTAAGTTACCGCCTGGGCCGTGACTTTACCACCATGGCGTAAACTACGTTTACGCCATGGTGGTTGGCGGACTTACCGCCCCATTCCGACCTTGGCGGGGCGGTAAGTCCCCAATCCCCATTTACCCTTCCCCATTCCCATTTTTGCCCCATAGGGCATAATGGGAGTGGGGAAGGCGTTAATTACGCCACCGTAAATTACGGTGGCGTAATTAACTCCATGGTCCCTTAGCGCCATGGATTTTAACACCTGCTAAAAGCAGGTGTTAAGTCCGCCATGGCGCTAAGGGACCTCGTACTCAGGCGGTAAGGGTCGGCGCTGTTAACGCCGCCGTAAAACCCTTACCACCTGAGTCGAAATGAGGGCCAGTGTGTTACAAATCAACCTGAGGGGAAAGGGAAAGTGGAGAAAATGACAAACAACACAGGAGCTCTTCTAACTTGACTGCCGGGCAGATAGCGCAGTGAGGAGAACGCTCGCTTTGACATCCATGCAGAGCTTGCCGACGCAGTTTCAAATCCCTGCAGGGCCAAACTCAGCCTTTCATCCTTCCGAGGTCGACAAATGTGCACCACACACCGTGGGTAATAATAAACAGCGCTCAGAGGCCCGAGGATTCATAGCGCTATATAAATGCAAATTATTAAATTTTTGTCTTTGCACCCTGCACAGGAATTACATTTGTGTTACAGCATCACATTACATTCAATTCAGAATCACCTTGCTAAGCTTGTCTTTACCTGTGATTTCCTCTGCCACCAGTTCAGAGGAAAGAACTCCTAAATTTGACCTTGCTGAGGAGCATAAAAACTTAATTTCAATCACAGACTTCTAGGGACTAGTAGTCATCTTTGCGCTTGAGTTAACATTATTTTCTGCTCTTCTTATGTCAAAGTTTTCCTCTGCTTTTATGGAATTTACGTATCCTGTTCTCCAATAGGGAAATAAAGAAATACCATAGATACCAGTTTATATAACTAATAGTTTTGTCAGTTCCTTTTTGAAATTGCCATACAGTTTTAATTCCTTTTGTTTAAACAACAACTTGCTGAACTTGGTTTTCCAACAAATAAAAAATAAACTTTGCCGTAGTTGCAATCCTGCCCTAACTGCCTACTGGTGCAAATCACTGGACTCAATTTCCCAGGCAAATGAAACAAAATGGCTGGTGGCACTCCGAGGCGCTCCTTCAACCTTTTCTATGTCGCTGGATAAATGCACGATGAAATACATCAGAGCCCTTCAATGGACTCCAGAAACAGTTCTCATCAGAATAATTGCTGTGTTCTAACTCATCCTGCTGTATGGATTCATGTGTCTTCAATTACTGTTCATTCACTTAATGCGCGAGGGTCACGCTGTGTACAAATGTAAGTTCTAGTTACTTTTTACGATTGATGAACTTCACGCTGTTTGAGGTGGCCTGACTCTGAAGTGGTAAATAATTAACACGTTGCCCGGAGGACTGCACAGTATACACATATTGTTCACAGCGTGCACTGCACAGAGCTTTGACTACCTACGGCTCAGGGCAGAGTAGAAGCCTCGCACTCACCACTCCACTTATGTACAACCCTCCAAGTTTCGTCTGGATACCTTCCGAATCCCATGCGTCGTTCGGAAGGGAAGCACAGCTTTGCCTTGCTGACTTCAAATCACCATCACTGTTCTTAGGATTCATTTGATGCTAGACGATTCTTTATCTTAAGAACGCTCTACTGTTTCCACTACTGGAGACAATTAAACACTACAACAAACTTAAACCTAAACTCCTTATACTTGGAGCTATGCCCTCCTTAGCTCTGCGCTTCCACCAGTTAAGTCCTGCTGCGTAATATTCCCTTCACATGTCTTTTCCTGCTGCATGGATTTTCTGCTGCTTCAAGTAATGGGCTTCTATGAAGGAATTCAAAATACATGTCCAGTCGCTTCAAGGTTCATTGATGAAAGACAGTTGTAAACAGTCTGAACTTTCAATCTGCCCTCAACTGCTGATCACTGCTGAGCTAACGCACCATCTTGCCTGGGTTGGAGCCCAATCCTCCATTTTGAACACCAAAGTCTGTAGATCTCTGAGAGGAACCATTAAGGAAAATTGAATGCATTTTACATATTCCCCAACAGCCACCCACCGTCTGTAATTTCCCATGCCTGAGTATCCTAGTACCTAGTCTTGATCTTGCCCCAATCCTTGGGGGTAATGGACACTTAGGAAATGCAGTGAAGAGATAGGGCTAAAGGACTAAGAAAGGTTTATCGCCTAGTGTAGAAATACATGACATATATTTCAAATGACAATATACCACCCATGCATAAATGTTATTTTTTTTAATAAGAAATTATGTTGTGAACAAGCCCAATTCTCTGAGTGTTTCATTTGCTCTGACACAAAGTCGTTCTACAATGAATGTGACCTTCGAATAATGATTGTGTTTTGTGTAGAATCAATGATTCCATGGCATAAGAAGGATGCTACTGTGTAATATACTAGCCCATGAAGAATGAGAGTAACTGTTGTTTGTATATCAAGATGTTGTTATAGGTTTTTGTTTTAAACAATACACTTTGAACACTTTCAACTATCTGCATAATGAATAAATGCATAGTTCCTTGGGTAAAAACACACAGTGTTTGCGTTTGGTTTCCACACATTGACAAATGTGTTAATCTTTGTGTGACTGGTTTGGACCAACAGCATTTGTGAATACAGGAGAAGGAGGTAGTCTGTGGTTCTCACATATATAACTTTGTCCTCATTCCTTACAAATAGACACCAAATCACCTTCCTCTCTCATTTTATTTCCTCTCTCAACCAGTCAGTAGCAGAGTTCCCCAAAGCGCTTGCCTATCCCCTCTCTTCTTCAACGTCTAAATGCGTCCTCTCCCTGCACTCATCCGCTCACACAGCCTCACCTGCTACTACAACTACACTGATGATACACAAAATATCTTTAGAATCCCTACGGCAGTCTCCACCCCCCACCCAGACCTCGCATCCTGCATCTCTGACATTGATAGCTGGATGATGGTCAACCACCTCCTGCTCAATCCAGGGAAAACAGAGATCATGATCTGTGAAAAGGCAACCCTCTTCCACCAACCAACTCCTTGGCCTCCCTCCATAGGGCCCCCGCCTGCTATATCCGCCACAGTCAAAAACCTGGACTACACAATGAACACTGACCTGACTCTATCACAACACATTAACACTGTGTCAAAATCCTGCTACCTATACCTGCACATACTTGGATGCATTTTCCCTCGCCTCTCCTAGCCCCACAAAGTAATGGCAATCATGCACATTGTCCTCTCCCAACTAGACTACGGTAACTCTCTTTAGCTGGGCGCCCCTGCTTGCCAATTCAAAAAGCTCCAAAGAGTCCAGAACTCTGCAGCCAGGCTCCTCCTCACCCCCGATCGCAGAGAGCACATCACCCCTGTTCTCCGCATCCTGCACTTGTTCCCCATCGGACGACGGGTAACTTTCAAAGCGCTGTTCATCACTCGCCGAGCCCTACACAATACAGGCCCAAAATTCCTGCAAAAGAAAATCACTGACTACCACCCCAAAAGAAACCTGTGATCAGGCACTGCTCTCCTACTGATGATCCCCCCCTGTTTTCAAATCAGCAAGAATTGGAGGCACCACTTTCTCCGTCCAAGTCCCCACTATCTGGAACTCTATGCCGCTTGACATCCAATGCATTGAGGACCAAACGGCATTCCGGAGGGCCCGCAAGACATGGCTATTCCCCTCAGTACACTGACTAACCTGTTCTGCCCTGTGAGCTAGCTAATTAAAAGCAGAGGACCACAGCAGGAATAAAGCTCCCATTCAATCACCAAAGAACTGTCTGAATCCATGCCAAACCAACCTGACTAACAACCCCCAAATAGAATACTGGAGAGAATCCATGACGCAGAGGCTAAACCAGGAAGCCAGACACAGGTTACGTGCATGCTTTGCCCCCATACTTGTGGGATGTGGCCTGAGGCAGGACCGGACAATGTTTTGCACTTAGACTAAACCCTGAATGGCCAATGCATTTGCATCTAGATGAATTCCCGGGGTGGCCTGCACTTAGCTGAATTGTGGGTGTAGCCAAGGCACTGCATCTAGATGAATTTCAAGGGTATCGGAATATATGGCACTTAAACAAACTTGAATTGTGAGGGCAGCCAATGTATTGCACTTCGATGAATCGGCCAATGCATTTGCATCTAGATGAATTCCCGGGGTGGCCTGCACTTAGCTGAATTGTGGGTGTAGCCAAGGCACTGCATCTAGATGAATTTCAAGGGTATCGGAATATATGGCACTTATACAAACTTGAATTGTGAGGGCAGCCAATGTATTGCACTTCGATGAATCGAGGGTATCCATTGTATTGCACTAGACGATGATTTTGGGGCTAGACAATCTACTGTAGCTAGTAGAATTGTGAGGATAGCCAATGCAAGGCCTTCAGAAGAACTCTGTGAGTAGCCAATGTAATGCGTTTAGATGAATTTTGAGGGTAGCCACTCTATCACATTTAGATGAATCCCGACAGTAGCCAATGTATTACAGCCAGTGGAATGTCAAGGGCAACCAATGTACTGCACTTAGCCGAATTTGAGGATATTCAATCTATTACATTTAGATGAATTGGGAGGGGAGCCTATGTATTGCACTAAGATAAATGTACAGGGCGCCCACTAGTTTTGCATCTAGATGAATCCTTGAGGACAATGCAATACTATACTAGGGGCATCTAGATAGCCATTGGCTAGAATCTTAATGGTGCGCTGAGCTCACCCCCTCGTAAATCCTGCAGCATCTGTGCAACCAACAACCAGCCAGGACACATCAGTACGAACCATCCATTACATGCGCCATTGTAAAACACATTACACTACGCCTCCACCATTAGAATGCATCTCCCACAACAGAAATTCGGTTTAGCTTATCACATACTGTATCTCCTGCTGTTGAATACTCTCCAGATCATTCCAGAACCGACATAATACATGCACCACTCTAAGACCCACTGCACAGCACCTCTGCCATTAGTATGCAGCTATCCCACACAATCAAATTCGGTCTAGCTGGACACATAATGCTTCTCATGCTCTTGCACATTCTCAGAACAGTTCCACTTCTAAGAGTCAGTGCATAATACCTCTGCCATTAGAATGTAGCTATCCCATACGACAAAAATGTGGTCTAGCTGCTCACATAATGTACCTCATGCTCTCACATACTCTCCAACCCACCTATCAGCACCCGCCCACTACAGGCACTATTCTGAGAGACACTGCACAACACACCTGCCACTAGAATGCAGCTATCCTCCACAACAACATTTGGTCTAGCTGCACACATAGGACCTCATTATGAGTGTGCCGGTATCCTAACGGAAATACTGTTACCGGCACTCAGCCTGGCGGTATAATCGCCAGATTATGAGTGCCGGTAAGGGTGGTTAATCCCCATTCCATGGAGTCCCTAGGACTCCATGGGGGGATTTACAGTATTACCGGCATCGGTAATACGGGTGCTGCTAATACTGGCTATTTTTTGCTGGTGGGGTGGCAGAATTACGTCCAGCTCTTAGCTTTAGGTAATTCTGCCACCCCACCGGTGCAAAAACATGGCAGTATAAAGAAATACCAGCATGTTAATGCCGCACCTGCAAAGTCGTAATGAGGCCCATAATATCTCCCCAGCCCTCGCGTACTCTCCAGACTACATCTCCGCACACACCCACTGCATCTACCACCCTAAGGCACAATGCACAACACATCTGACGTCAGACTGCAGCTATCCCCCACAACTATAAAGTTCAGTCTACCTGCTCACAAGTCTTCTCCTGCCCTTGCATACACTCCAGACTACCTCTCAGCACCCATCCACATGCCTGCTATACATTGGTGACTAGCAGGGACTTGGTCACCCCAACCTACCTTGTATTGGCCAAATGCACACACACATTCTGGAACTCTCTGACAAATTTCCCATACCTGGACCTCATTCCCCCCAAGGGCGTTCAACCTACAGGGCGTTGTGACCATACCTATGGTGAAAGGCGCTATACAAATGACAATTACATTACATTACGTTATATTATCCCCCCCAAGAACTATATATACTTGGTTACCCCTGCCAAATGCCCAGGAGGGTAGTATCAAGATAGTTCTCTGTTTTCAGACTGAATACTTCTTGTAAAGAAGGCTAGAATCTAACCTTTAACGGAAACCTCTGTCTCCCCTTGGAAAGGGAAAAATTAGTCTCTTTTTACTTTTCCTCTAAAGCACTTTACTGATGAATGCTCAGGATTGATTTTGTCAACTATTTTTATACTCCATCATTTCATATACACATATATACACATGGTAACTGGCCAGTCAATTACTTTAGCATTCAATGGGCCTCATCACGAGTTGGGCAGTATCCCAGCGGTAAATGCGCCAGGCTACCGCCCAATGCTATTAGTGTAACCGCAACCCGGTCTGGCACAATTTACACTGGATCCCGGGTTGCAGTGGCACTGTTAATCCCCATTTATTCTGAGTCCATAGGACTCAATGGGGCTTTTCAGCGCTATTACCGGCTGCGATAATAGTGCCAAAAAATAGGCGGTAAGGGGAGGTTCTTACCTCCAGCAAAAAGCTGGAGGTAAACCTCCCACTTTCCATCCAAAGTCGGGATTGGGCGGAGCGGTAATGCAATGGAAATACTGTTACCGCCGCATTTTTACTGCTCTGCCCAATTTCCTATAAAGCCCAATGACTTTCTCTAGTCCTTGTACTGCATTTAAACTTCCACTCCTGGGAAGTGTGACCTTCTGTCTGCCAGAAAACTAAAAACGATGTGGGTGCTCCTTTCTCCTGCCTCGCCGGCGACACTGAAGAGTTCGTAGGCAAACACAAGTAGATTTTCGTGATCGAACACTGGAAGAAGAATCAGGGTAGGTCGCGGTATGGAACAGTAAAGGTTCCCATGTAGGTGCCCCCAAGTAGCACCCCAAGTTGGAGCACATAGATCTCCAGATTATGAGTAGCGTCTTGTGTAACGATCTTTAGCATGCGAGACACAAGCTGCGTTGTGGTGTTTAACTTCACAAGAGGCGTAAGATCGACAACTAGAGTGCACGCAAGAAGGCATATGTAGTGAAAATGTATGTAGTCACAATCGTACAGATCACACACCCTCACGATGGCGGTCTGCACCCCTCAGCAACACGTTTTCATTACCCACATTATAGTCCGCTTTCAAACAGACAATTAACTAATTCTTGCTTAGTTTCTTCACTTTCTTGTGGCCATGATCAAGTTCCAGAGTCCAGCTTGTTGGGACTTCCTCACACACGCTAACTCACACTCTTCAGTCTTCCTCCAAAATGCAAAATGGACTCACTGAGGCCTGCAGGAGGAGCAGTGCTACACTAGTCTTACTCCTCATGGAAAGGCCCTTGATGAAGGGCAGATATAGAAACCCTGTGAAGGTTCGAATCTGCTATTGCTGGTGACATCATAAGCCCCCCTTTCCCTCCTGAACTCTTCCTTCATCTTGAATGGGGCAAGCCCTGTGTTCTGTAAGAAATCTGGTTACAAAGCGCACACCGGAGCTACACCAAACCCTCTAAAACTCCTCCCAACTCCTGCGAGAAGAACATGCCCCCATCTTGTGAACGACCACTGCCTGCCTGAAACTCTTTCTGACCCTGATGGACCTGCCAGTAATCTCTTCTAACGAGTTGGGAAAGGAGGGAGACCTTTATTGATGTAAGAATAACAAAAGGCCCTCATGTTGATTTAGGAATGTACTCCAAATCCGCCACTCTCCCTGCTTCTGAACTCCCACCCAGCTATCCCCAGTGCTGTTTCACTACTGCATAGAGTAATAGCTTGGAAAATGCAGTCAGGCTGCTTAGGTCAGTTACCTAGGAAGGGGAGGTACCTGGGCGTTTAATGGAGGGTTTGCGCTCCACATTTAAATTTTGTAGTGCCACTCTCCAGCATCTTTTGTGAAGTTTTCCAGCCCAGCCTGTGGAAGAAGCACGCTCCCCAACAAATAGTGAACAATGGAGAGTCACGGACTCAGAGTACCTGAATCACCATAAGAATGCTGTTTTGTTGCTTTTGGTCGGTTGTGCATGTGCATTTCATTAAAGATTGAATTATATAGCTCTTCTGTCGGCTAAAATGCTGTCGTGCCACTGTTTGTTGGGTGCTGGAAATGGGCACTCTTTTGTTGGTTGGAATTCTTTTTAGTCAGTTGTCATATGTGCTATTTACATGAACAGAATGGAATTTCAGTGTGCATTGACTTTCTGGACATCCTCCGAAGAGGGAGCGTATTTCTATGAATTTGAAAACTCCTCATTGTTGACATGAATCCCAAAAGTCACAGCTCTCATCAACGGGTTATGGTCTATGCTTTCTCTCTAATAGCTTTTCCAGAAATGTCACAGGGACGCGGTCTCCTTATTTTTTGTCTATGTTCAGTGTGTTACGCTCTTTTTTGAATAATGCCATTTTGGAGATTGATTCTCGTAATAAAAAGCATGTTTTAAAAGAGAGGAACGATTCACAGGAATGCTCAGTGACTGCTTCACTGCATTGCAACTGAATGTGTTCCCACTCAGGCCCTTCCTTTTCAGAATTGTTCTTATTTTCGTTTTCAAAGTACAGATGCATAAAGATCAGAGCTTCCACTAGGATCTACGCCACTAGGACCCACGCGCTGATGCATTGGTTGGGCAGGGGATGCTGCAGGGGATTATGGGATAACATGGATGTAAACGCAAGCTTTTGTAGAAATGCAACTATCTTCAACCTTTCTACTCGTTTATTGAAGTCCATTTCCATTCATATTTGATTTGCATTTAGGTTCTTGTGAGCAGAACATTTGAACGAATTGAAAATCATTGTTATTTTTTGTGGTTCAAGAATTCTGAACTACCTTTAATTAAACAACCCAGTCCTTAGTGACCGCAGATGGTATTCTGTTTATGTCTCATGACAACTATCTTCTTTTTTCCGCAAATATATGTCCTAGTAGTCATAAGTACTGTTCCAATTTCACTGTGAAATGGAATAGTATAAGAATATCATTTTCTCTTCCCACTTTGTAAAGCCCACACAATCTTAAACTGCATATCAAAGGTTCTATGTGATGACATCAAAAACAATTCAACGAACACGATTTTGTCTATTTTATCTGTCTTTAGTAGCTCCCCCCACTTCTCCCTGTCTTAATTATCACGATTATCCACTCCGCCACATTTGTTTTCGGCCAAATTCGATTAAAGAAATTAGTCGAATTCGGATTCGAATAATTCGTCCACGATGTAACCTCCCTATCCACATATCAAAAAAATAGTCATGATTACTATCATCTACCAAAGCCATATACCACATTGTGATGTAGCCGATATGTTTTGCCCATGTGCCTGTCTATGCTCCATTCATTTATAACAACGGAGCACCCAGTATTCAATCACCATAAGAATTAAGAAAGGGTTTTCATGTAGAACAACTTTGGTAAAACACTCCTCAACTAGAAGGACACGCAACTTGCTGGCTATTCTCTTTACGGATAAGGGATTATAAATGTCCAGGATAGCTTTTTCTATTCATTCTTTTCCCACCCACCATAAAAAAGGAAGATCAGTTTGTCTGGTGGTGGGACTGAGCTCATTCAGTCAGTTGTTCCATTTCTTCTTTGACATTGTCCTACAATAAATACCACATACACCTGAACAGCAGCCATTCATAACATACCGAGTAATTGTTTTGCATCACGCCTTCATCCTTGCACGATGAATAACATTAAAAAAGTACAGATTAGCCCACATAATACATTTTTAGAACCAAAACATGCTTACAAAATCAAAATAAGCGAATACGAGTAAAAGATGAGGAGTGATGCCAGTTGGTCAAAGACGGCTGCCTTATAGCACCTAACAGTGTCCCAGCATAACAACACCCACGCTAAATTGGGCCTGCACTACCCGTGGCGGGTGTGGGGGGAGGTCCACACACTCACTACAAGGTACCAGTGGATCAAAAAATCCTGTTTTGGGAGTTACTAAGTTTGGCCATGCCTTTCCTTTCTGATCCTAGGCTTTCCTGACCTACACTATGTTCATTGCAATTACCACCTTGCCCAATGCTGCCGCATGCCGCTTCACAGCCCCTGTTGCAATGTGAACTCCAAATTCAACCAGCGGATGAGGAAACTACCCAAGGCGGTTCTACAAGAGGTTGAATGCTCTATTAAAGAATATATTTTCTAGATTCCTTCTGAAACCAGTGTGACTTCCTGTGCACTGCACAGTAGGTGGGAATGAGTTACACAGTTGGGGCCTTTATCTGATATTGTTTTCTTTCTAGAATACTCTAGATTATATCCTACCCAAAGCTCCCGCTGAGTTGCATTTTTTTTAAAGTGCATTTAGGCACCTTAGCCCTTTTCATCGAGTGGTAGATCAATAATGGACAGGATTTTGAATTTGACTCTGTACTTAAAAGGAAACCAGACGTGCCTTTTGAGTTTGGTGGGGATGGGATCTAATGGCTTCAGTCCAAATATTAACCGAAAGCCTTTATCTTGGATATGTTGCAGTAGCTTCAAATCTTTGCCCGGCAGACCCGCATATGCAGTGTTCCACGAATCTAAACACGACCGAATCACAACCTGTGCCAATGATGTCCGATGTGCTACAATACGAGATTGTGATACACTGTTCAACAAGACCGCGTGGTAATGGCAGGTTTGCACTGACCAGCTTATTCCACCCCATCATTTTCAGTCCATTATACATATTGGGCTGTGGCAGACGGAACACATGAAGTACCCGTAGAGTATACATGGTTGTCCTAAAGCACACCTGAATCCAAATAGATTTCAACCATGCTTCTTACAGAATATGGAGGCCAGAAAAAAGGTGGTCAGTATTTCTTGGAGATGCCTTGACAAACACATTAAATGGGAGTAACTTGGGTTCCAGTCCAACTAGCTTTAATCGCTGCCACCTGCCGACATAGTCTACACTTGCTACAAAGACATTAGGTCAGGGGGCCAAGCTATTGAGAGGTAAGAATCGCAACTGCTCATTGATTTCACATCAAGTAGCCTCCCGATTTAGCTGACTGTGAGGTCTTGCCCAGCAAACACCCACCAACATATTACCATCAGCAGTTTCTTTACAAGGCTTATCTGGGCTGCACACCGAGGGTGTTTTCACATCATTGGTACTTCTAGACACATCCTGGCTAGACGTGGGAACCAGAGTAATTTGATCAACCCTTTCAGGGCCCAAACGTCCATTAAGTGTTCAAAGTCCTTGCCCTTAGGGATACAACATCATCGGGAATGTTGGTAAACATATCTAACAGCGCACATGTCACCAATATTCTGATTCATACAGCACTGAGATGCGAGCTGTGGCTTTATAGAGTGGACGTCTGCATGAACCACCTGGTTCCTGAACCAACACTTCAATCTAAAAAAAAAAAAAAAACGAGCTGATTAGGCGAGGGACAAGACCAGTGTCTTGTCCCTCGCTGATTAGCTCTCAAAATGTAATCCCTAAGAAGCCGAAGCTTTCTACACATCCCAGTATCACATCCACCTTCATAAGTCATGACTTTACCCTGTCTCAATTGGCTAACTTGGAAACTAAAGAAACTGTTTTAAAGTTGCAAAAGTTGTACATACCGGTTAAAAATGATTACATCATTGTTCAGATTGTCGTCTTGCGCTCTGTAGGGGACACTCCACTGTTTTTGCATTTATAATTTTGAGTACTTACCTGTTAATGTCGATATTTTCTTATGGTGCTACTTTATAAAGATTCCGTTTTCAGTGGTATACCATGTGGTTATTCCTTTATTGTGCACTTGATTACTGCCCCCCTGCCCTCTGGCAGTGAAGCCTGGTCCCCTCTGTCAGTATGAGAGCCAGGAATAACTTAAAGAAACCCTGCCTAGCAGTACAGGTTGGTATTCCTGGCTGTACATTTTCATTGCGTACTCCGAAAAGTTTGAAGTACAAAATACCGAAGCCCACTTTAGCGCATTCTGTAATTTGAGCTTTTTGGAAATAGCGCAATTGTCCCCCGCTTTCTCTTCCATCTATGCGGGACACCTCCGCAATCCCCGAACCTGAAAATACTGAACTAGGGGAGCTGGGTACACCCCCGCAACAGCCGCTCACCTTGGGTCTGATTTCTTTCACCTCTGCCGAATGCGACCAACCCTCGCATTCAGCATTTTATACTCGGTCTTTTGAGGCAAACCCAGTCTTCCTAAGCATTCATTAGCGCTCTTGTGGAAAATCTCCATAACGCAGCCACAGACATGTGCTCGATTGCATGGCTTGAATGCCACTCAGGATGGAAATTGCTTGTGGACTTCCCCACATAGAGCCCCAATCGAAGTTTCAGGCGGCAGAGAACTGAGAGTTATGACAATGAACGACAGACTGGTAGGAGGACTGAGTGGAATGTTTTTGTGCCAGTACTAAGGGTGACAGTCCTTCAGCCCGTAGTGCCCTGTTTCTGGTCTGACATACTAGATGATGTTCTAGAGGAGGCTGGCTCAAAAAAACCCTTCTGTATCCCCTCATCATGGAATCGATCAGGATGATGTTTCTACAGCCCGAACTGGACCAGTTGTTTATTTATGTGTTTATTTCAGTAATCCTTGTATTGTGAGGGTTCAGGGATCTACTTATGCAAAATGCCCCAGAATGAAAACAGGAAGTAGTTTGAGGGTTTAACACTGTACACTTTCCTCATTTGGGTGCCTCTATATTTTCTCAAATATATGGGTTTTTTTCAAAATAAGCATTCACAGGTACCTCATTTGCCCCCTGGTACAGCACCACTGAGGCGCCCAAGTGGGTTTGTTGAGTTGCAAAACAGCATGCTGTAAGAAGGGTGGTAGTCCATTGACGAGGTGTTCTATGGCCAGGGCTTTCATCACTTCAGCTAAGGTTTTCTTACCTACCCATTGTGACAAGGTGTTCTGAATCTGAGCTCCTAACTCGAGTGCTGTTTCATTTGGGCCCAATTTGATCTCTCTAAATGTCTACAGATAAAACGATCAATTGTGTCCACCCTATGTAGTAAGCTCCGCTTAATGTAATTGAAAGAGGGATTATACAATTACTGCACGGCCTTTACTGCGACACCCAAAAATGTCGACTATTTTTTATTTTGACCCCCTTACAGCATATATGTATATATATATATATATATATATATATATATATATATATATATATATATATATATATATATATATATATATATATATATATGTGGGGGGGATGGGTACAGTATATAACGGATGAAGAGGGGAGTGCAGGGGGTCTCCCCTGCATATATATGGGTGAAAAGGGGGACGAAATAAAAACAGTCCACATTTTCAGGGGTCGCAGTAAACATGGCACAGTAATCACAAAGATCCATTGAAAGAAGTAGTCCCAAGGAGGTTGAGGGTGTGGTGAGAGGCTTCTAACTCTCCGTGTAACAAAAGGTGCAAGGTACCAGGTTTTGATTTCTTCGTTACAATGGAACTGCCTAGCTAGCCTCTCAAAATTCAAGAAAACATTTCCGAGATCCTCTTCCTCTTGGTAAGGCTGTAGAGTACCATGTGGGAGTATGGGTCTCTGTTGGCCAAGCAAAATCTTTTCTAGACGTCTTGATGCCTTAGGCCAGCTCCTATTTGGTGATTTACAAGGGGCTCTAACAGGACCGCCATGGGATTCATGTTTCCTTTCAGTATTATTGGATCAGATGTTTAGAGGATTCTCTTTTATCTTCTGGATCCCAAGTCTGTAGAGGCTTCAGAAGTAGCTTATTCCCAATCCACTGAGATTGCTTCGTCTTCACGATCGCTCTCAGACCTGTACGGACGCTTCATTGGGAGTCTTGAGGAAATGAAAAGGGAACCACAGCTTTTCTCCCGGGGTCGGTTCTCCTTCTCCCTCTTGTTAAAGATCTGACCCAGCAGGAGATGTTTTAGGGTCTTCCTCTATTGGCTCCCCTGAGTTTCCCGGAATAGATTTTAGGGTGTTCTTCATTACTCACCATCTCCTCGTCTCAGTGTCCATCAGACAAGTCTCCCTAAGGTAGTCTATGTTATTCTTCATCAGTATTTTTCAGAAAAAGTCTCCCTGAGGTAATCTAAGTTTTTCTTCATCTCAGTATTTAACTCCATGGCCCTACCCGTATACATGGGTTGGTTAGGGATGATCTTGGGGTGCATGGAGTATTGAGGTGGGTAGGGTGTAGGGTGCGGGATGACATACCGTGTTCTTCCTAGACGGTCGTCCTTGTCCCCAGAGGGGGATTCTCTCACCATAAGATTCTCCCGCTGGGTACCACCCCCATGGGGCCTATCGGGTAGCAGTCTAACCTCCCTGGCCTCATCTGAAGGGGCTCTCCCTCGGGGAAAAGTATCTAAGGATTTATCACAGTTGTTAAAAGAAAGGTTGTCAGCTGTCTCTGAAAAGATAGATGATCCTAGGTGGCATGAAGAGATTGAGAGCATGGTGGCTTGAGCAAAGAACGCTCTACCTCCCACTGTTACTTTCTTATATTTTACAATTATACAATGGAAAGTTCCAGCAGACCAAAAAGTACAGGACGTAAGAGAGGGTTGGAACTTTTTGCTAAAAAAGAACAGTAACCTCATAAAGGAAACCGTGAAATATCGTCAGACAGCTAAAAGCTATCCACTGACATACTGGGAGCCAGTGCATAGTGTGCAGTTGCCTTCAAAGGTCAGTCT
The DNA here is from genome assembly GCF_040938575.1 of Ambystoma mexicanum. Classification (NCBI taxonomy): domain Eukaryota; kingdom Metazoa; phylum Chordata; class Amphibia; order Caudata; family Ambystomatidae; genus Ambystoma; species Ambystoma mexicanum. The sequence goes on from NC_090924.1 coordinate 282,225,504, forward strand.
CATTTTTTTCTGTTAACATTAAAATGATGTACCAGCAGAATCAGGAGTCCGGTATGGTGAAGTTTTCCTTTGAGGTTACTATGGATTTATGAACTACCAATTATGCCAGATCAGTGTGTAAATAGTGTGTGTGAATGTTTGATGATTTTCATGCCCACTCTTTTATTAAATTAATTGTTACAGTTTACGTTTCCCCATTCTGCTACTTGGTCTCGGGCCAACAGTCAGTTTTGGGTGTAGACATAACTTTCTGGGTACAGAGAATCAGTGTGTTATGTAACATGATGCTCTTGTTACTTATTTGAGTAGAAAAAAGTTATTGGATGTTTAATATTGAGATGTCGTTAAAACAAATGGCCATGTAGTCAAACTCAATAAGTTGGGCCACCAGCAACTGCATTCTCTTTGTGACTTAATCCCAGGGTTCTTTCAGTGAACATGTGCACATAAATTGCATTTGCTCCGTGGCATCCCTAACATTCACTCTTGTCAGTCAGCTGAGGCTTGAACATTTGGTTAGATGTCCACTATCCACACAGAAATATTCTCTGTTGTGTGTAAACAACTTCGAAATTCAGGCTGGTACGACTACAAGCTGTAACATTTCTTCACTAGTTGTTTAGCAGGATATCAGATTGCAAGTATGTTGTACTTTGTCTTTCACCAAGTGTGTGTATAGTAGACTTGCCTTGGTTGGTGAGTAGAATGATGCAAAATAGTTATGATAATGTCTGGTTCGAGCTGTAAGGTTTTATGCTTAGTACCTTTTGCAAACAGAGAGAGTTCCACAATTCTGTCACGTGAGGACCATGATGCTTGGCAAGGCCATTGAAGGTAAGTAACCATTTTCCAATTCTTGTAGACATCTTGTGAAGACACTACAGCTTCAAACCATTCTTTCCAAAATGTTTTCTTCTCATAGTTCCAAGGCAATTATTAGCACAGATAAGTGCCCTGGTTCAAGCTTGTACAATAGGTTTTTCTTCTTGCCATACCCTCTAGAAGCTTGTCTTATAATTAACATGGAACCCAGTGTGTTAGATGTGTTTCTCATGTTTTCAAGGCATACTGTCATTTTAGTGGATTTCTTCAATAGTGATTGGATTTAGATCTCCACCAATCCTGGCGTCTCATAATTGGGTGCTCTTGGCCAATAATGTGCTTGCTGGATCATTACACCTTTGAGGTCAGGAAAGTAAAAACCTCTTTTCCTGAATGAGGTTTTTCAGCTTGTCTAACCTTTCCCTGTTGTACCTTGTAAACGTCACCAGCAAATTGGTGAAGGTTTTCATATGATGCGTTTGGGCATGGTACACAAAATACACAAAGAATGTATAGCATGGGTAGCATAGCAGGATGTTCATTTATATTGTGCTGTGCTGATACTGTGCCAAACATTAAGGTTGAGAAGAGTTCACCTTGAGGTCATGACCTTCCTGGGATTTCAATTGATTATGATACTGATAACATATTTCTTTACTTTTTTATGTGAATGTGCAGCTGTCATAAACCAGTGACTTATTCCAGTTGATCTTGTACCCAAGAGTGCACCAATTCGCTTTAACAGTGACATCACATTAGGCTTGCATGTCATTTTGTGGTCGGGATGGAATTATCACCAGTGTTCTTCCAATAAAAGACATTAAATCTCGACATCATTCCACCAAAACACCTGGATGCTGTCTTTGGACTGGATGACAGTCACAAGGAGCTCTTGGGGAATGTTAAAGAGGAAAGAAGTTGTGCTGCATCCTTGTTCTGTGCCCTTGTAGAGTGAGATGATCTTTGATTGCAGGGTTGAGGGCTGTTGCCTATCCCTGGACAATGTAATGATGACAGTGTATCAGGGGTCCTCCGATACCTAACACATACAAGTCATAATCAAAAAGGAGCATGCACCGGGCAAGAAACAATGCTGTTTATTACAGCTTGGCGAGTACAAATCAAACAGAACAGTGCACTGGAACTGAGTGATAAGAGCTGATGTCTGGGCATACAGCGAACATTAGTTTTATACTACAAAATACAATGGCCAAGACACTTTGAAACACTTGCAACTCAGGATGTTCATATTTCCGATGTTTCCCAAGAATCTTATTGGCTAGGCTACGTCACATCCTTAAAGCTAAACGTATGTTAGTGAAACGTGATTGGAGCAAACAGATCAACAGTATCCCAACTCATCGGCTCCCCATGTGGTGCCACACCGTTTCTCACCCCTCCCAGGAACAATTTGCAATTAGTAAAATAACATTTGTGTTGACCGCTGGGACTTTATTATTCTTCCGTTGGTCAGCACCATTGTGAAAGGGAGACATTCACACGGTAAGAGAATAATATATTGTAACCAAACTAAGCTCAACCTTTGCAACATCAATTGTTTAGTTGAAATGGTTGATTTTTATCAAAAGAAAAAGAAAAAAATCTTAAGTCGTCAGCATGGGTGCCTTGCATATATTTGTGTGGCTACTTCACAAGTTAATTGCATTAATTGGTTGATATGCAAGAAATTATCACTCTAATGCGCCAACTTTTAGTTGGCGCATTAGAGTGATAATTTCTTGCTTACCAACCAATTGAGACATTTGAGACATTCACACGGTACCTGCTGGATAACAGCCTTCGCAAACCTTGTGGTGGATACTCTGAAGGCTGGCCACCTCCCAGGGACATAGAAACGTACCATTTGATTGGTCCTCCCAGGAACAACACTCTGTTCAGCTTCCCATTCCCATAACCACCTGCCGATAGGCACTCATTGCCATGTGAACGGTTTGCTGGCCCCTCTACCCCTGGATGCCTGTAGGATGGGCTTGTTGCCCAGTCATTACATCATCCAGTGTTGTCTTAGATGCTTCGGTCTGCCTGTGATACACAGCTTGAGCTCTGTCCCCCACCTCCCTGGCCCGTGGTGTGTTGCTCATGTGTTCAAAGCATATTTCCCGGGCAATGCCCACCCTGGGGGCACCCCTGCTAAATGTGTTTACCTGGGATTTTTTCACTATCTTGTATTGACATGCAAAGGTTCCCTGGGCCGAAGTTACCGGTATCTAGACTATCCATCGAAATAAGATTCATCAAATTAATATCCAACAAATTATATTAATTAAAAAACAATTTCCATTGAAATGCACTTTCATTGAATACATTTCGTTGGATTTCGATTAGGGTTAGGGTTAAGAGCTTTGTGGTAGGTTGTGGTCACCCTGAAATGGGGTTAAAGAATGTCAAATGAGTTTTAAACACCAGGAGACATGTTAAGGATTGTTTCCGCATTAGATATCTTATGTTTTCATTTTAATAATAAAAGTGAAACCATGATTTTGTAACGGAGATATTTTTGCTTGCATTCGTTTTTACAAACATGTTTCATCAATTTGAAATTAAAGCTACTGTATTCTGTTTTCTTATGACACCAAGGTAGGCAAAATGAAATGTATATTTGCACAGATTAGTCATTTTCCTTTTTACAGAGTGAAAAGCCTAGTTAACCAGCTGCAAGGCATGGCAGGGGTTGTATGTGGCCATACTGATGGTCTCTTCACTACAATGCTAAATTGTAGTTAATGTTTCCCTTGTTTCATCTTCCCTAACATTAGAATTGCATATTGTCCACTCAGTAGGGCAAGGCAGCCAGGTTCATTCCTTTCTTCTATCATTTGAATCTGATATTTCTTCTTGCTTTTCTTTGTCTTTTTCCCCACCATTCGTTGTCTTTGTTTCCCCCCTTTAAACAGGCAGAAGATACTATTGGTGCTAGAAGATGCTTGATTAAACTAAGGCTACGCTAACAATTGTATGCACAAATATTCTGTGTTTCAGGTTGAACAGGGATGCTAAGCAAACTCTTGAGATGGACTGGTCAGATAAGGTTGAAGCCTATGACATTGACGACAAATGTGGCAGATACAATAACCAGAGCACGGAGATCCAGTTCCATCTGAATTCTTCAAAGTTTGAGGACAAGTAAGTTCTATGTTTTCTTCTACATGGACAAGATACATTTATTTATTTATTGTTCATTTGTAATGTGCCTCTACACAAGTGTTTAGAGGCGCAGCAAGGCTGGAGGTGGGGGTGGGGGAATAGGTAGGAGAAAAATAGCGATCCTAAAAGGCCTTAGGACATTCAGATTGTGCAAGTGTGATAACGAGAAGTGCATGGGGGATGGGAGGTGGGGAAGTTCAGGAACTTGGTTGAAGCACGCATCAGAAAGGAGAGTGCCAGAGAGGCCCGGTGGACATGGCCAGGGGGAAGCAGAGAATGAGAGAGGTCCACAACTAAGTGCAAGTTAAGGGGCTGGAATGGCTCCAAGGGGTGCAAGCCAACCAGCCCAGTGTAGGCAGGGGCCCGTGAGGGTAAGTGCAGGATGAGGGTTGGGGGTGGTGTCACGGAAGAACAAGTGCAGAGGTAAATTGGGAAGGGGAGGGCCTGGCTCCCTGTATGACTCTGAAGGAACTAGTCCCCCAGTCTCAGGCAGAGGGGATGTTAGCAGGGGAGGGAGAGGGAAAAGGAAGAAGAGAAAAGGAAGGTCTTCAGGAACTTCTGGAACTTAAAGCGATCCGGCTGAAGTCTGAGCGGGACAGGGAGGCCATTCCAGAGGGAGGCACCTGCGGAGGAGAAAGCGATATGACCCCGATTCTCTGCTTAGAAAAATTTCTGATTTGCAGAGAGTTAGAGCTGGACGAACAATGGGCTCTTGTAGGAGGGTATTTAGGGAGAGGGAGTTGGATATAGCATGGTCCCAGGCCCCAGAAAGCCTTGTGGATGAGGCAGAGGGTTTTGAAATGTGCCCCTTGCAGCAACCAGGAGCCAGGGAGAGATTTAAGGGCTGGAGAGATGCTGTCCAGGATAAGTCTTGCAGTCCTATTCTGGATTAGTTGAAGGGGGTGAAGGGAAGAGTTAGACAGATTGAGGAAGAGGCTGTTGCAGTAGTCCACCTGGATAGAACCATAGCTCTAGAGACATTGAGTTTCTGGGAGAAGGTGAGGAAGGGAAGAATGCCTCTGAGGAGGTACAGCTGAAAGTGGGCCCTCTTGGCCAGGTCCATGATGTGAGGAGAGAAGGAGAGGGAGGAGTCGAAGATGACTCCAAGGTTTTTTGCTTCACACAAGGGTGAGTAAGGGGGCCCAAGGAGGGTGGCCGGGGTGTGGGAGGGAATGAGGGAGCAAGGGTCCCAATGAGAAGAATCCCTGTCTTATTGGCATCAAAGCAGAGCATGTTAGTAGAGCACCATGCCTGAAGAGCAGATATGAGGAATGAGAGAGGAAGACGAGGAGGTAGAAGGTGGTAGCTTGAAAGAGAGCTGTGTGTCATCAACATAACACTGCAAATTAGGAGACAAGGTGGAGATCAAGTGGGCTAGAGGGGCGATGTAGATATTGAAGAGCCAGGGCGAGAGGATAGAGCCCTGGGGGACACCACAACTGGACAGTGAGATTCAGAGGAAAGGGCCCAGTTGAACCTGGGAAGGTGGGTCAGGGAGGAAGGAGGTCAACCATTCCAGAGTCAGGTTCGTGATGCCAAGGGTGACACAAAGCCGCTTTATCAGGGTGGTGTGATTGAGGGTGTCAAAGACAGAGGAAATGTCAAGATGGATGAGAACAGCGGAAGAGCTGGAATCGAGATTAGTGAGCTAGTCTTCTCAGGTGTTCAGGAGAGCAGTTCCCGTGCCTCTGGCAGCTCTAAAGCCAAACTGATGGTTGTGGAGGCCACCAACAGATTCAGTGTGGTGGACAGGATGGATGGAAAATGGCAAGCTCCTCCTGATCCAACTTTAGAAAATAGTCTGTTCTTGTGCCCCAGAAGGCATAGTACAGTTTGGCTTGGTCAATAGTCCTGCTTTGCTTCATGGATATCTCTGTTAAGCTGTTCCTAAATGTACCTATTTGTGAAGAAGGGAATGGCAGCTGTGACATGCATTTCACCCTGCTCTGCACACAGAACAGACCCTTTGGCCCATTTTGTGCTCTTTCCCCTTATAGTGACCCCTCCACCTTGCCCGCTTCACAAGACGTTGCAAGCGTTCACCCCCCTCCTGTTTAGCATCCCTGCTATGTTCCTCATTCCTGTTGCCCGCCGCTACTGTGCGCTCTTCAGGGTTAAGCCTCTGGGTGTTTCTACTTTTACCTGGCGCTAGCCCACTGTTGTCTGTCTCTCTGGATTGTCACCCATTTCTTCACTTGGTCCCTGCTCCTATGCAATAAACCTTGTTACTAAGCCCCCCTCCTCCTGTAGTTTCCCATATTACTCTGTAAAACCACTCCATTGTTTTCCGAAGCAAGGTTTGCGCTCAATATATACCCCTAAAATAAATGAAAAAGTAAATAAATACTTCTCATGTAGAGAGCTCTGTCTGAAGATTCCTTCTCCATCATCGTATCTTCATTGATCTTCATAAACACTGAATATACCTCTGCTTTTATGTGAGTTGTTGGAACACTTTTTTACATCAGAGAAAAACCTCCCTTAATAAACAATAAATAATACGATGATACATTTGATATCTGTTTTACTGTTATGGTTTTTTGCCAATCTTACAGCCAAAAAGCAAATCATTGATTGTTAAAAAACAGTCTCTATATTATTCTGATTCAAACAGCACTAAGGTGAGAGCTGTGGGTCTCTAGGCCGAAAGTCAGCATTAATTTTCTGGTCCCTGAACCAACAACTGTCAATGTAGTACATTTTTAATACACTTTAGGAAACAGTAGACAATGACGAACAAAGAAATCAATAGGCAAGTATGCACATGTACACAAAAGTGACACTGGTAGAATGCACCATAGTGCCATTTGGAGTTGGTTCTGTTTTCCAATGTGTGCACTGAGGATCTTGTTGAATAGTAAAATCTTTCCATTTCAGTAAATGTTCCTATGGTGGTGGGAAAGGTGTAAGAAAGATGAGCATGACTTGAGAATTGGTTGTCTTGAAGGCAATCACTGTGTTGATAAGTAGACCGGCCAGAAAATATCAAGTAAGAGTCTGAAAGACACGGAGATGTGACAAAGTCACCTACCTGATTAATGGAACTTCTATTACGGGGACGAAGGGGCTGAGTACCTTCCCATACCAGATAATGAGACCAGGTGTGGTATGGAGAACCCCACTTAGCTCCCTCCTTGAGGCAGGTGAGAGTCACAGGACACATAAATGCAACACTGGCAATTTAAATACTCCCAGGAAATCATGGTCTCCCCAAAATCATCATAAACAAAATGGACCACGACTTCTGTGTCCCAGTAGGAATGAGCCCCTCATTACTGTGTTCCAGAAGTCACCTATCATAGTCTTTTCAAGACACACCAACCCAGGATGAGAAAAGAGCACCCTTTCAGGGAATGCTATTTTCAGAACAATCAGTCAGTTAGTGTATCATCTGAGGAACTCCACTGTGCTGCTGAAGCGACAGCTTAGACATCAGCATCTTATTATTTTTCATAGTGACGTGCTTGGCAAAACGTCTCAGACATCTGGAGCAACAATCATATTCAGCGTATCATCTGAGGACCTCTGCTGTACTGCCAGAGCAATAGCTTGGACATTGGCATTCTATTATTTTTCAGTGACTCGCTTGGCAAAACCACTCAGACATCGGGAGCACTTTAAAAGTTCCTTGCAGCTTGCCAAGCAAGGTTGTGTACGCACCCTGAAAATTGACAATCAGTGCCTGCAAGTGAATCAAAATCACTGTGATTATACTTAAAAACCCCAAAGCTAACAACAAATAAGAAACACCATACCAGAACACGCATAGGTTCTCAGATGACATTTCTCAGAAACATTAGAGAATTTCAATCCAAGACTTCAGGCCAGTCCTTTACCTCATCTCTGTCACCTCATCCCTCGGGCTCCCAAAGTAAGCCCAGGTGAGGCATTTAGAGGAGCCAACCGCAAGCCTCTTTAAATTCTCAAACACAGGTGCAAACCCTCAGAAAGAGGAGAAGGTATCCTGGAGAGGAAAGGAAGGAGATTGGTAGTCAATAGGAGAAAGAGCTGGAAGGGGGCGGAGTGTATAGAGGCGATGCAGCAATATCAGAGACATGTGGATGAAGGTAGCATGGAGGAGAGGTGGTAACATCAGGAAAAGGTTGAAGGTGGGAGTGAGGAGATTACCCGGCAATATCAAACAGAAGTGGAAGTAGTGAGTAAGGAGATGACTTGGCAACATTGGATAGAAGGGTTACCAGACATTTCGTCGAAAAAAAATGGTCGACAGGACATTTGGTCGAAACCATTTGGTCGAAAGACAAATGGTCGCATTCTTTTTGTTTTTTTTCTTTTCACTTTTTTTTTTTGGGGGGGCCCCCCCAACCCCCTTTTTTCTCTAAAAAACCCTTTTTTTCCCTAAACTAAAACCTAAAAAATATATATATAAATAAAAAAATAATTCCACCATTTTGTTTTCGACCAAATTCCGTCGACCAAATGTCTTTCGACGAAATTTCTTTCGACGAAATGTCCGGACACCGGATAGAAGTGGTAGAGGGAGTGAGGAAGAGAAGCAAAACATCATAAGGAGAGACATTGGCAAGATCAGACATGGGTGGAAGGTGCAATCAGAGAGGTGTAGGGTCAATATGAGAGAATGGGGAGCATAGGAGTTGAGGGGGAAAGTTCCAAACCCCTGGAATGGGCAAATAGGAGGATGTTTGTGAAAGCCAGAAAAGGCTAGTGTAAGCAAATAAGGCAGGACACACTGAACCTCGGGACAGGCTTTTTAAACAGCCAACTAAACTGAACAAAGAAGAGCAGGAGGAAGTGAAAGAGTATGAGGAGGAGGGTGGTCCAGACCAGGAAAGAATAGATGAGAACATCCATATTGACAGGAGGATGTAGGCTACGAGGAACAAGAACCTGTAGTCCAGCCTAGAGGTATATCCAAGAGGGCAGACTATCTGGCCCTAGGGAATTGGGGGTGGGCCTCTTGGGATTACTGAGACTCATCTCTATTTCACGCTCTTGGGAAAATTGTCCCAGTTTTCTTGGAGTTTGAAGACTACTGTCAACCACCTATGATAGACTGGCAGAGGATGGTCCAAGGGTGCTGAAACCCCTTATTTCAGAGAGACTGCCAGAGGAACAACAGGGGGTCTGGGAAACCCCTTGCACCTGAGAGACTGGGAGAACAAGAACGAAGGGCATGGAAAACCTCTTATACCTGAGACTCGTAGAGGAACAACTGATGGTACACTGGGAGACTAGTGGGAAAAGAAATTTGTATGAGAAACTCTAAAGCCAGTGAGACCATGGCCAGGAAAAGGATGCACAAAACCCTCAAGGCAAAGATTTAGAAGACAGTGACACAGATGCAGAAACCTGGACATAATAGATGAGGGGAAACAGTAAAGGTACTGAATCCCCAAAGCCCGACCGAAGTAGGCTCATCAGGCATTGGAACAGAAAATAAAGGAAAAAATAGAATTCCTCACAGGCCCAGATTTCAAAACCCTGGGTGGCATTAAACCAAAACCTAAGTGTGCCACTTTTGCTTTATTATTTTAGTAGTTTTGCTATCCTGTCTGGGATTCTTCAAATAAAGGTTTAAGTTCAGAGATCGAGGGTCTTGGTCTGATTTCTGTTCCCTGTTACACTCATGGCAGGGGGGAAAACATTTAGCATCAAACCTGGTTTGTGCCTAGTATGTTCTAGGACTCCTGAGTTTTCAGTTGGGCTGGCATCCCAAAAAAGCACAAAGGTGAATAGGTAAGGTCTCTTAGCTGCTCCATAGCTGCCCTGACACCCCTGGGGGCCCCTCTACTATCACTGTAAGCACCACTCAGTGTTGAGAGCCTGGTAGGGAACTCCCTCCTCTTCAACAGATGCCTCAATTTTGACAGACTTCTTGATGTTGAGCACTTCTCCATTGAGTAGGTGTCACGACTGCCTGAGGAATCCAGCAGGAGTGAAGCTGGCCCACCAGACCACCTAAGCCCGCCGGCCCAACAATCCTGTTACTATTAAACTATTTGAAAGGCAAACCTAAGGGGAAAGGGGAATGGAGAAAATAATAAACTCAAGGGGCCTCATTACAACCTTGGTGCTAAGTGCACCAACTTTACCACCATGGTGTAAACTCCGTTTACACCATGGTGGATGGCGGATTTACCGCCCCATTCCAAGGTGAGTGGGGCGGTAAATCCCCATTTCCCATTTTCCCTTCCCCATTCCCATTTTTGCCCCATAGGGCATAATGGGAGTGGGGAAGGCGCTAATTACGCCGCCGTAAATTACGGCGGCGTAATTAGCACCATGGCAGGTTAGCGCCATGGATTTTAACGCCTGCTAAAAGCAGGCGTTAAAATCAGAATCAGGCGTTAAGGGTTAACGGTGGCGTTAACCCTTAACGCCTGAGTTGTAATGAGGCCCAAGATCTTCTAGTGCTTGTGTCTCCTGCCTGTCTTCACAAGATTTGGCCTGGTCAGTAGAAGTCCTAAAAGGGAATTGCAATATAAGTTAACTCTGCTGATCTAACTCAACTAGAACTACTACCACCACCCGCAACTCAATACCTCCTTTACCTGTTGCCTAAGCTGTATTGCCTTTAGGCTGTTGATAAATTCTTGGACTGACTTTGAAGCAGTTGTGAGAGTCCTTTACTTGTCACACTCAGCTTGCTCTACTCTGAAACCTCCTCTAGTGTCTTCATCGACGCTATCTCTTCCTCACTGGTGACCTTCAATTGAATTGGCCAAAGATAATTACTTTTGCTACTCAAAATATCACTGCGTATTTTTATTTTGTTAATTATTCTGCATGACTAATACAAAAGAGCATCATGCAGCTGCTTGCAAAGTCCTTTTCTTCACTTACTGCAGAATTCTGATGTGGAAGATCACCCGCTTCTTTCCGAAGTCGAAAATTAATGAAAACGCTTTAAAATGTATTCAGTCTAACGCATTTGCTTTCTTATTGAGATGCAACAAAAAGGAAAACAAGATCTTTTCTCAAAATGGCTGCGTGTGCGTCGCTGGTTCCTTTTCTCTGGCTCGCGCGTAGATGAAAAGCCTTCGTCTCGAGCTAGCCTCCAATATGAAACACAAGAAATATTACCTGAAGCTTACATTAGTAACTCAATAATCTTTTACAGTTAATAACGCAACGATTCTCGACCGCTCGCCCTGTTAGTACATGTGAATATTAAATGAGTTACACGCGCAAAAAGGTTACAAGAAAACACGCTATTGCTTCTTACTGCTTTCTCCACAGACTACTGCAACTTCTACATTTAGCTATTGTAGCTCTTCTCAAGTTGCCCTCTACAGTCTCTCCCTTAGGAAATGATTAAGTAGACCTTTACAGTTCATTCAAGAATCTGTCGTTCAAGTTTCTTCTGATGACCTCTGCAGCTGTCTTCTTCCTTCACCTACCTTGGATTGGCTTAAACCTTTCACTAAATAAATGGACTGTAGATTTTCTAGTAACTTTAAAACTCTTTATTAACTGGAGCTAACAAAACTATGACCCACTCAGATGAAAACTAAAATGAAAGGCAGTTTAGAACTCCACTGCGGGTTCCAAATAACAACACAATGTCAGAGCCAATCACTGCTGTAAAGTTGCTCCACCATCGTGGCCTGGGGAAGCTAAGACTTCCTGATAATTAGAAGTTAAGAAAAACAAACCCTTAACCCAAAACTGCCACCCCAAACCAAGCCATCTTCCTCAACCAACCTAATACTTAAACAGACCTCCCCCTCTACTCCTCGAGAACAAATACTTGAAACACCTCCTGATACCCGAGCCCCTGAAAGTGTGAGGAGCATAGTGAGGAAACCTGACAGTACCCCCTCCGTAAAGCCCTGTCTCAGGGCCTGGTTTATCAGGGTGTAAACAATGAAACCTCCTAACCAATCTAGGGGCATGTACGTCCTCACTCTTCACCCAAGATCTCTCTTCAGGTCCATAACCCTTGCAGTCCACTAAATATTGTAAATGACCTCGAAGTACCCGAGAGAACAGATTAGCCTGTACCTCATATTTGCTATCATCATCAGAAAATACAGGACCTGGAGCCCCAAGTATTCTAGTGTCTCTCCTGCATGGTTTTAACAAATTGAAATGGAATATAGGATGCACCTTCAACCCAGATGGCATTCTCAACTTCACAGTAACTGGAGAAAAGACCTACTCAATCTCGAATGGTCCAATAAAACGGGGACTAAACTTGTTCTTCCCTTTCAGGGCTAAATTCTTAGTAGATAACCACACCTTGTCACCCACCTGATATGTAGGAGCCTCCCTGCGTTTTCTATCAGCACATTTCTTGTAACTCAACTTACTTGCCTTCAATGCCCGAATTGCCTACTCCAAATTCTGTCCCATAGGTCTGAACCTGCACTCCACATCTGGAACCTCCACCTTCTCTAACACCACTCTCCTCAGAAAACGTGGATGAAACCCCTGATTCACAAAAATGGTGACATAGAAGTTGAGTCCTTAATTGTGTTGTTGTAACAGAACTCTGCCAACCACAGCACCTCCACCCAACCTTGATCTGAACCCAAATAGCACCGAATATACTTCTCCAATTCCTGTTTCACTCTTTCTGTTTGGGCATTACCCTCTGGATGATAACTGGTAGTGAAATGAATGTTTATTCCCAACTCCTTGCAAAAGGCTTGCCAAAACTTTGAGACAAATTGTGCTTTCCGATCCAAAATCACCTGACTCAGCAATCCATGAAGCTTCACAACATTCTGCAAGAGTACCTGTGCCAAAGACGTAGCTGTGGCTGCCCCCTTAATATAAATGAAATGCCCAGCCTTAGAGAATACATCGAAGACCACCAAAATTGTTGAACACCCCTTGTCTGATGATAAATCCACGATATAATCCATGGATACAGTATGCCAAGGACAGGGTGGAATTGGAAGAGGCATAAGTAACCCAGCAGCTCTCTGATGATCAGCCTTGGCTCGAACACAAATCTCACAGGTTCTGACGTAATTTTCGGTGTCCTCACGCATCTTTTCCGACCAGAATTCTCTCCGTAGCAATTCCAACATCTTCTTAACACCCGGGGGCCAACTAATGGCGAATCATGACAAGCCTTCAACGCCTCTTCCCGTAACTCCTCAGAAGGTAGAAACAATCTTGCATCCACGTAAGGTAAAGCTTCCTTTATCCTTCACACAGGATCTTCGGCTTCCCATTCCTCTAATTGCTTCCTCGACAACAGTTGTTAAATTCGTTTCCGAAAATCAATTGCCTTGTGCACCTCTCCCACAATAAAATTCTTCTCAGACAATAACGATACAGGAGTACAAACAGCAGTCTTCATGCTTCCTGGAAAACATCAGTATAAAATATCCGCCTTCCCATTCTGACGTCCTGGCTTAAACGTAATCACAAAATCAAATTCTGCAAAAAACAGTAACCAACGCAGTTATCTTGGTGTTAAAGTCTTAGCTGAACGAAGAAAAGCAACATTTCTATGATCGGTCAAACCTGTGACTCGATGACGTCCACCCAGAAGATAATGCCTCCATTCCACGAAGGCTGCCTTGATGGCCAGAAGTTCTCTATCGGAGATAGTATAATTTCTTTCTGCCGGCGAAAACCTCTTTGAAAAGAACACCATTGGATGAATCTGTCCCGTTTCCGGATGGCGTTAAGATAATACCGCACCCATAGCACAATCAGAAGCATCAGCCTCCACGAAGAAGGGTTGCTCAACATCTGGATGTAACAGAATTGGTCCAGTAATAAACTTCTCCTTCAGAAATTGAAATGCTCTTTCGCCCTCTTCACTCCAAATAAACTTCACTCCTTTTTTTTAACAATTTAGTAATTGGAATGACAACTTGTGAAAAATTCTGGATGAACCGGCGATAAAAATTCGCAAATCCTATGAAACTGAGTATATCTTTCACTGAAGTCGGCTGAGGACAATCTTTCACTGCCTTAACTTTACATGAATCCATCTCAAAACCCTCTGGAGACAGCATGAAACTGTCATACGCGGCCGGGCCGATTGGCGGGTACTTCCGCATTGGAGGCTCCGGCGCTGACCGTAGTTCCAGCACGTTGCTTTCGCTTACGTGCAGCCGCGGTCTAGTTCTCCGGCAACATGGCGGCCGCCGGGAGGTATTTCAGTCTCTCACTCCCGGCGATCCCTGCGTTGCAACCCCCATAGTGTTTTGTTTCCTGCTTTGGGTGAGAACGCTAGTATTTCCCTTATCGCGGCTTGGTCCGTTCCTTTCCTTTCGCCTCTCCTAATTCCGTGCGAGGCTTCTTCCTCTCTCTCTCTCTCTCTCTCTCTCTTCTCTCCTTTGCTTCACTTTCTTTCAGCTTTCGCGGCTCTCTCTCGCCGCCGGCTCGAGTCTCTCTCACTACTCATTCTTACGAGGCATTTCCTGCCTTGTTTCTGCCATCATCAGCTGTCGTCTTCCTCCTCCAATCCGCAGTAGCCGGATACCTACTCTCCTTCAACCACAGACGACGTTCCCTACTATCTCCTTGGAAGACTCCGGCTTGGCTTCGTTCCTTTCAAGGGTTTTTTCTGCCATCAAGGCTTTTTCCCTTGTCGCCTGCTACGGGAGAGGAGTCCCAGGACTGCTTGTTTCAAGCATTCACTGTGGCTTCCTCTCGTGGTAGACAAGTATCTTCAACCACGAAGAGAGATTTCTGCTCACGTCGGCATCTCAATACAGAAGAATTGGAGGATTACCGATCTGGTGAGGAAAGTGGGGAGGAAAGGGACACAAAACGGGACAGTTTGCAACGCCCGGAAAACACAATGTCAGCCGAAGAACAGATCCAGGAACTCTGGAAGGCGGTTCAGGGCCTGTCACAAGAATTACAGACGGTTAAAGCTGAAAACGTGGTTCTATGCCAACTTGCCACGACTCGGGAGGTTTCGCCTGCTGAACTACCGATAATGTCGCTTCCTTCGGGGAAGTTTGATGGTTCACCAAAGAAGATAAAAGAATTCATGGAGGCTTGTGTAGTGTACTTTACATTTCGGCCTCGTTCCTTTGCCACCGACCAATCCAAGGTAGGCTTTTTGATCTCAAATATGACTGGTAACGCCCTTTCTTGGGCCACGCCATTGGTGATCAGTGCTAACCCCATATTACATGACTTTGCCGGGTTTCAAGCCTTGCTGCAACAGACGTTTGAGAGACCGGAACTAACCTTCACTGCATGTGAGGATTTGTTGGATGTGCGGCAAGGGTCCTCAGATGTTCTAACCTATATAACCCGATTCAAGACTCTGGCGGCAGGAGCAGGTTGGCCGGAACAAGCCCAGTACACCATATTCAGAAGGGGCCTAAGAGAAGAGATTAAGGACGAGCTTGCCCGGTCCTCTCGCCCACCGACTTTCGCTGATATGCTAACCTCCACATTGCAGATTGAATATCGTCTTCAAGAACGCCGAGCAGAACGCCGCAAACATTGTGTATCAAAAAGCCCTCATACATCCAATACTTCTACGTCCTCTTCTCACGCCTCCTCCCACTCCCTCGAAGAGCCAATGCAGATCGGAGCTACCAGGGGTCCGCTTTCATTTGCTGAGCGAAGAAGGAGAAAGGAAAAGGGACTGTGTGCCTATTGTGGGTCTGAGCAGCACCAGCTCAAAGATTGTCAGGTGGTCCCAACCAGGTCACAGGGAAACGAACTTCCTCGGCGCCAGTAGGGACTTGGTTCCGAGGATCAACTTGCAACCCATTTAGTCCCTATGTCTCTCTCTCCATTTCAGCTCCCAACACTTTGGAGGATTCCAGGTTGATGGTTATTCCTGTACAAATTGAATCCCGGGGAAGGTCTCTAGATGCCCTAGCCCTCCTGGATTGTGGGGCGGCCGGAAACTTTGTGGACACTCTTTGGGAAGAGAAGGTGGGCCTTCACAGAGTAGCCCGCAAAGAGGATCAAAAGGTAGAGGGTGTGGACGGATCTCCCCTCTCGTCGGGTCTGATAACCCATACCACGGAAGAACTAGGAGTTACCATCTTCCAACATAGAGAAGTGCTCAAATTCGACATCATACGAGCAGCGCACTTTCCTATAATTTTAGGAGTTACCTGGCTTCGCAAACACAACCCTCAGGTAAACTGGACTAGCAACCAGTTGAGTTTTTCATCTCTGTACTGCAGACAACATTGCCTCTCAGGACCATTCCATGGGGAGTCCCTGACTTCGACGGTGTTAACAAGTGATCATGTGGGAGTTCACGTATTACCGCATTATTGTTTACCCTATCAGGAGGTCTTCAAGGAGACTATACCTGCGGATCTACCCCCACACAGGCCTGAAGATTGCTCTTTAGAGCTGGAACCTAATGCTTTAGTTCCTTTCGGCAGGATGTTTTCCTTAACCCAAACCGAGAGACAGGTATTAAGGAACTACTTGGATACCAATTTGCAAAACGGCCTTATCCAACCTTCCAAGTCTCCGGCAGGAGCTTCATTGTTTTTCATAAGAAAGAGGGACTCCACCGATTTGCGTCCTTGCATTGATTACAGAGGACTAAATAAGGTTACAATCAGAGACTGCTATCCTATGCCGCTCATATCTGAGATCATAGAGGCCGTACAGGGGGCCCGTATTTTTACTAAACTGGACCTTCGGAACGCATACCATTTGCTCCGCATTGCCAAGGGAGATGAATGGAAGACGGCCTTTCGCACCCCGTTCGGATTATACGAATACAAAGTAATGCCGTTCGGATTAGTGAATGCCCCGGCCATTTTTCAGCGATTCATGGATCGTTTATTTTCCTATCTGTTACTGGTTACTGTCATCATCTACTTGGACGATATTTTGATTTACTCATCCGATTTGGAATCCCATATCATTCATGTGACTCAAGTGCTGGAGCGTCTACAACGTTATAAACTTCTGGTTAAACCCGAGAAGTGCGTTTTTGCAGTCCCCTCTGTTCACTACCTCGGATATGTTCTCTCGGAAGAAGGAATTTCCATGGATTCAGGCAAGGTCGCTGCTTTAGTCGATTGGTCCTCCCCGGACAGTGTAAAGGAGGTACAAAGATTTTTGGGTCTCGCAAATTTCTACAGGAGGTTCATTCCAAACTTCTCAGAGATAGTACTTCCCATTACGCGACTCTTAAGGAAAGATTCAGGGCCTTTCCTATGGTCACCCGAAGCTGAACAGGGTTTTAGGGACTTAAAAAGATTGTTCTGTTCCGCTCCGATTCTGCGACATCCGGATCAAAACCGACAGTTCATCGTGGAGACTGATGCCTCTGCCTTGGCTATAGGGGCAGTTCTTTTACAAACCTACGATGGTATGGAACATCCAGTAGCCTATCTCTCAAAGACTTTGTCTCCCAGCCAACTGAACTATTCGGTTTTAGGGAAGGAACTACTCGCCATGAAGCTGGCCTGTGAGGATTGGCGACATTTACTGATGGGTGCGCGTCATCCTTTTCTCATTAGGACAGACCAAAAGAGTCTCAAGGCATTACAAAACATGGAGTGTGTTAATTCAAGGCAAGCCCGATGGGCTTATTTTTTCGCCCAATACGACTTTCATATTACCTATCTACCGGGTTCCTCAAATAAAGTCGCAGATGCCTTATCAAGGAAGGAGGTTCCTGGAGACTATACCCCTCATTCTCGAGAAACTATGTTCAGAAGAAACAAGATCCTGGGACTGGTCAACGTTTTCTTTCAAGAAGTGAAGACCGCGTTGGCTTCCGAAAGGATGAAACTTTCTAAGCTACGAGGAGGAAAATATACCGAGAAGGAAGGTTTAGTGTTTTACGAGAACCGACTGTACATTCCAGAAGGCCATTGGCGTAAGAAGATCATTCATTTGGGCCATGATCCACTTACCTCGGGTCATAGAGGAGTGCAGAACACTACTGAACTTATTGCAAGAAGGTTCTTCTGGCCTGAATTGAAAGGAGAGGTTAAGGATTACATCAAGGCCTGTCCAATATGTGCCAGAGCTAAATATCCATCGGGCAAGCCCTTAGGTTTGCTTACCCAACCCGAGATGCCTACACGCCCTTGGGGTCTCATCTCTACCGATTTCATTGTGGATCTACCAAAGTCCGAATCCTGCACTTGCATTATGGTGACGATAGATACTTTCACAAAATTGGCACATTTTTCCCCGCTACCTGGCTTACCTACCGCCACTCAGATGGCGGAGACCTTCACACGAGATGTTTTTCGACTACATGGCTTGCCTGACAAGATCATTTCCGATCGAGGTAGTCAGTTCATTTCAAACTTCTGGAAGGCTTTGTGTACTAGAGTGGGCATGGAGAGAGCACTATCATCTGGTTTCCACCCTCAGTCGAATGGCCAGACAGAACGACTGAATGCCACCTTGGAGCAATATCTGAGATGTTATACGAACCGACACCAAGACAACTGGGTGTCGTTGTTACCCACCGCGGAATTTACGTATAACAATTCTACACATTCTGCGATAGGTCTTACTCCTTTTTTTTGCACGTATGGAGTGCATCCTCGAACCATTTTTCCCGTGATTTCAGCTCCTACAAACTCTCCCACTGCGGAAGCAGTGCTTCAGTCCATTGCGGAGGCGCATAGGATTGCAGAGTTCAGTCTCGAAAGAAGCAGAAGCCGGAACAAGGAACAGGCGGATAAACGTAGGCAGGACTGTCCCGATTGGAAGGAGGGAGACAAGGTGTGGCTCTCTACTAAATTTCTGCCTCGATGGGTTCACCCTTCCAAGCTTTCTCCTCGCTTTTTGGGACCTTTTTCTATCCTATCTAAGATCAACCCTGTCGCTTTCAGATTGAAATTTCCTCCCACTCTCAGTCGCATTCATCCTGTTTTTCACTCCTCCCTTCTCAAACCTTTTGTTCCGGATCCTCACCTAAGATCTCTTCCCCGTTTGCAAGTCCAAGGTTCGGGAAGTACGAAGGAGTACGAAGTTTCGGCCATTCGTGACTCCAGATACTACAGGGGACGATTGGAATACTTGGTCTCGTGGAAGGGTTACCCGGAGTTGGAGGACTCTTGGGAACCAGTCTCCCACATTCATGCTCCCCGGTTGTTGACTGGGTTTCATCGGTGTTTTCCGGGAAAGCCTGGGGGGGTTCGCTTTGTGAGGGGGCATACTGTCATATGCGGCCGGGCCGATTGGCGGGTACTTCCGCATTGGAGGCTCCGGCGCTGACCGTAGTTCCAGCACGTTGCTTTCGCTTACGTGCAGCCGCGGTCTAGTTCTCCGGCAACATGGCGGCCGCCGGGAGGTATTTCAGTCTCTCACTCCCAGCGATCGTTGCGTTGCAACCCCCATAGTGTTTTGTTTCCTGCTTTGGGTGAGAACGCTAGTATTTCCCTTATCGCGGCTTGGTCCGTTCCTTTCCTTTCGCCTCTCCTAATTCCGTGCGAGGCTTCTTCCTCTCTCTCTCTCTCTCTCTCTCTTCTCTCCTTTGCTTCACTTTCTTTCAGCTTTCGCGGCTCTCTCTCGCCGCCGGCTCGAGTCTCTCTCACTACTCATTCTTACGAGGCGTTTCCTGCCTTGTTTCTGCCATCATCAGCTGTCGTCTTCCTCCTCCAATCTGCAGTAGCCGGATACCTACTCTCCTTCAACCACAGACGACGTTCCCTACTATCTCCTTGGAAGACTCCGGCTTGGCTTTGTTCCTTTCAAGGGTTTTTTCTGCCATCAAGGCTTTTTCCCTTGTCGCCTGCTACGGGAGAGGAGTCCCAGGACTGCTTGTTTCAAGCATTCACTGTGGCTTCCTCTCGTGGTAGACAAGTATCTTCAACCACGAAGAGAGATTTCTGCTCACGTCGGCATCTCAATACAGAAGAATTGGAGGATTACCGATCTGGTGAGGAGAGTGGGGAGGAAAGGGACACAAAACGGGACAGAAACCCAGGAATTCCACACAATCCGTTCGAAATTGGCTCTTCTCCAGTTTAGCGAACAGATGGTTCTCTCGCAACTTCACCAAATCTTTCTTTACATGCTCCACATGCTGCTCTTGTTCTTTTGAGAAAATCAATATATCATCTATATATATATACTACTACAAATACATCCAAATATTCTCAAGGCACTTGATTGATGAAAAATTGGAAAGCGGCTGGAGCGTTGCAAAGACCAAACGGCATCACTTGATACTCAAAGAGTCCGTAGCGAATTCCAAATGCGGTCTTCCACTCGTCACCTTCTCGAACACGAACCAGATGATAAGCCCCTCTAAGGTCCAACTTCGTAAAGATCTTGGCACCCTAAATCCGATCCAACATCAATGATATTAAAGGTAAAGGATAACGATTCTTGATTGTAATCTTATTTAATGCTCTGTAGTCGATGCAAGTCCTTAGAGTCTTATCTTTCTTGGACACGAAAAACAAGGGTGAAGCCGCTGGTGATTGCGAGTGTCGAATAAAGCCCTTAGCAAGATTCTCCTCTAGATATTCTTCTAAATACTCCTTCTCCTTCTCAGTAAGAGCATAAATTATACCACACGGAATTGGTGCTCCATCTTCTAGGTCTATCTTACAGTCGAATGGGCGATGAGGCGGTAGTTCATTTGCTTCCTTTTTATCGAATACATCCTGAAGCTCCTGGTAACACTCAGGCAGTACCCCAGCCACAGGCCCCACTACATGTTCCTTCACCAACCCTGCTGCTAAACAAACTCCCTGCAACTTAAACATTCCCTCCTGACCTTCCTCAAGAACCTCCACCAAACATTGCTCTCTACAATACTCTGACTTAAATTCCACTGTTCTTTTTCCCCAATCAATCATGGGATTATGTAACAATAACCTTGGCATGCCCAAAATAATCTGTAATTATGGCGCATCTATGAGCTCAAAAACTATTTCCTCACAATGTTCTTCCCCAATCCTCATTTTCAGTTGACCTGTCATTTGCGTTATCAACCCAGAGGTAAGCTGCATTCCATCCACTGCCCGTACCTGTTCAGGGACCCCCCTTTGAACTACTGGAACTCCCAACTTGCCTGCCAACCCAACATCCATAAAATTCCCAGTTGCCTCCGACTCGTTTACACATGGACCACCACACCTAAGCTTACCTTCCCAAGTTAAGGATACATTTAGTGTGATGTGTGGAAAGCAGTATGAATGGTATTTGCCACCTGTTGTCCTCTTCCAGCAAGTGGTTGAAAACATCCTGGGGTTCGTGGGCATCTTCCTACAAAATGAGTACTGTCACCACAATATAGATACAAATTTTCCTTTCGCCTCCTGTCCTTCTCCTCCTTGGTCAACAGTGGTCTAACCTGGCCTTCCCACACAGAACCCCTAACCTCCTTCACCACCTGCTCTGTGCTTGGATGCTCACTCCTAACCCAGACCCTATTCTCAGAAAAATGTCTTTGCTATTCTGACCTTCTCTCATTCAGCCTCACGTCCAATTGCATAATCAAGGAAATCAAGTCTTCAAAAAAGGTTGGTCTCTCTACAATGGTTGACAAGGCGTCCTTTAACTCCTCACGCAGACCTCTATAAAAAAATTGAAGCTCTCTTTTCTTCAGGCCAACCACTCTCTAAAACCAACCCCCTAAACTAGGTAATATAAGCCACCAACTCTCGACTTCCTTGGCGCAACTCTAACAACTCTCCACCCACACTCTGTGAAAGCGTTCTTCTGTCGAACATTCTTCCAAAAGTAGTCTTAAATTCCAACCAACAATGTAGCTCGGCAGCCCCCCTCTCAACCAAGTGCACAGACCAAGCTGCCGCTTCCCCTGTAAGATAAGAAATTAAAAATGCTACCCTTGAAGTTTCTGTGGGAAACGTCTCTGGCCTGCACATGAAATGCAACTCGCACTGCATAAGAAAGGATTTAAATTTTCTGAAATCTCTACCAAATCTTTCCAGGGGTGCTAACGGTGTAGTAACCATAGTTAAACCTGAAAGAATGTGACCTCTCGTGTCTATTTCCGCCAAACCCTTATACTCCTTAAAGTTCCCTCCTTCAGGATACAAAATTGGCGGTTTCTTATCAATGCCCAAACTCAACCCAGAGGGACCTGCTGAATCTCCTTTATTCACGTGCCAACTTAGCTCCTCCATCTTAACTCCTAAGGACAATGTTTCTTTCCTTGCCTCCTTCAATTCTTCCCTTACCTCCATTAAATTCTTCCCCAAAGTGACCAAACTCAACCCTGACTCTGGGGTCATCTTCACTCTGGCAGGATCAATTACGTGGGCCTTTCATTCTGTCATGACTTCCTGAAGAATCCTGCAGGAGTGAAGCTGGCCCACCAGACCCCCTAAACCTGCCGGCCCAACAATCCTGTTATTGTAAAACTATTGGACAGGCAAACCCTAGGGTAAAGGGGAATGGAGAAAATAATAAACTCAAGAGGCCTCATTACGAGTCACCTGGTATGGAAATAACGGTGGCGGTAAATCCGGTGCCACTGTTGTTTCCATACCGGGTGATCTCGAGTCCTGCAGGCGGATGTGGAAACACTGGCACCATCACGAGATGGTGCCAGTGTTTCCACTTCCCTATTTGGGAATGGGGACTTACCGAATTCCGCCTCTGGAATTCCCAGGTCACCAGGGTCGTAATGCCCCGGTAATCCCGGGAATCACGGAGGCGGAATGGTAATACGAGTCCAGCGGTAACCTGCCGGAATTTCAGGCACGGTTACCGCCGGACTTGTAATGAGGCCCAAGATCTTCTACTGCTTGTGTCTTCTGCCTGTCTTCACAAGATTTGGCCTGGTCAGTAGAAGTCCTAAAAGGGAATTGCAATATAAGTTAACTCTGCTGATTTAACTCAATTAGAACTACTACCACCACCCTCATCTCAATACCTCCTTTATCGAATTGCCCAAAGTTAATTACTTTTGCTACTCAAAATATCACTGCTTATTTTCTCTGTTGCTTATTCTGCATGACTAATACAAAAGAGCATCACGCGGCTGCGCGCAAAGTCCTTTTCTCCAATTACTGCAGAATTCTGATGTGGAAGATCACCCGCTTCTTTCCGAAGTCCAAAATTACTGAAAACGCTTTTTAAATGATTCAGTCTAACGCATTCGCTTTCTTCTTGAGACACAACAAAAAAGAAAACAACAATCTTTTCTCAAAATGGCAGCGACCATGCGCTACGTCGCTGGGTCCTTTTCACTAGCCCACGCGTTGATGGAAAACCTTTGTCTCGCGCTAGCTTCTGATACGAAACACAAGAATTGTTGCCTGAAACTAACGCTAGTAACTCAATATTCTTTTACAGTTAATAGCGCGATGATTCTCGACCGCTCGCCCTGTTAGTACATGTGAATATTAAATGAGTTACACACGCAAAAAGGTTACAAGAAAACACTCTATTGCTTCTTACTGCTTTCTCCACAGACTACTGCAACTTCTACATTTAGCTATTGTAGCTCTTCTCAAGTTGCCCTCTACAGTCTCTCCCTTAGGAAATGATTCAGTAGACCTTTACAGTTCATTCATGACTTCATAAATCTTCATTAAAAATTGTAGCACACTTAGCTTAGACTGGTCTTCTGAGGTCACTGCTGCTCTGCTTTTCTCTGTCGCTCAAGTTTCTTCTGATGACCTCTGCAGATGACTTCTTCTTTCGCCTAACTTGGATTGGGCGTAAACCTTTCACTAAATAAATGGACTTTAGATTTTCTAGTAACTTTAAAACTCTTTATTAACTGGAGTTAACTTAACTATGACCCACTCAGATGAAAACTAAAATGAAAGGCAGTTTAGAACTCCACTGAGGGTTCCAAATGACAACACAATGTCAGAGCCAATCACTGCTGTAAAGTTTGTCCACCATCTTGGCCTGGGGAAGCTAAGACCTCCTGATAATGAGAAGTTAAGGGAAACAAACCCTTAACCCAAAACTGCCACCCCAAACCAAGCCCTCTTCCTCAACCAACCTAATACTTAAACAGACCTCCCCCTCTACTCCTCCAGAGCAAATGCTTGAAAAGCCTACAGTTACTTGAGAACCTGACAAGTAGGTTCAGTGTGCCTTTTGAGTTGATACTTTCACCATTGAGTAACTCAACATTGAGATTCATCCTTTTGAATTCGACAACATAAAATGTATCTTTTACAATGGTGGGTTATAGCCAGGCTCAGAAAAATCGGCCAAGCCACTGCAGACACTTGTATTCGTTCTTGTCAGTCCTAAGGAGCCAAAACTAGATAAAGGAAGACCTTCGGAAAAGTTCTAATCATCACTTTTGAATGGATTGTGTCCTCCCATGGATGCCTCATTATTGATATACCCATATCCTTCTTTGCAGTCTCAGAAACGTTGTTGACAGCATAGGGCACTGTGAAGAATTGAGCCGATGTCCCTCGATGGTTACCATTCCTGTGTCTGGATGCGATGTTGTTGGCAGTATAAATAGCACCCACTGCGCACATTGCATCAGTTCTGTTTTTCCGCATGTCTAGCACACTCTCAGAACGGTTTGCCTCACCTCAGCAATTCTACTACTTCTTATTTCCCTTTGAATGTCTCAATAATATCTTTGCTGAAAACGGCCTTCAAGAGATGTGCGGACTGTGACTCAAAGCTGTCAGTCACATATCCATACAGAATATGTCTCTGGTGCCTCGGCAAGGAGCACAAAGTCATCGAGTGTGACTCCTGTCAGTAGATGTGTAAGGCCTTGAAAGAGAGAAGGTCGAAACTCACCCTGGGTCATTCGGTTCAGTCCCCATCTTCTACTCCTTTTGAATAGAAGATCTTCCGAAGGTGGAAGCTCTACTGGGGATACGTCTTCAGAAAGGGCTATGAAATGCTCCAAACATTCCAAGTCATCAAGATCTAGGAGCGATTCCTGTCACTCTTCGTCTTTGTTGTCACGAAAGAAGTCAAAGAAATGATGCCATCGTTCCTCATCTTCTGACTCCTCACTCAACAAGCACCAGGTACATTTTCCCAATAAGACTGCGACGGCGGCTGAATGGGAAAAGTTCTGTCAAAAAATCATGGCAAGTTATTGGAGATAGCCCCTCCTGGTCCCTCAAAAGAGCTGAAGAAGGTATGCGATCCATATAGAACCGTTATGAACAGGGTGATAGAATTATTTGCAGGGGGCATCCAGTAAAGGACATAACTCAGGATGACCTTACAGACATCCTGGATAGAGGCCCTCCTAAGGAGCTTGTGCTACCTTTCCACAGAGCCCTGAAAATCCCAGCAGTAGATAATTGTCAAAAACCTTACAGCCCTCCTGGAAAAGGAGTCGTTGAAAAAGTATAGTCTTTACAAAATTGCCCCAGACTTTCTTTCCAGATATCCTACTCCAGAGAGTTTGGTGGCGCAGGCGGCTACTTCCACCTCAAGAGCTGCAGCTTATCTGACCATCCCATCAGATAGGGACAGTAAGAAATATGATGCACTAGCCAAGAGGGTATTTTCTGCGGGAAGCATGGCACTGAAAGCCATTAATGCATCTTGTACCCTGGCAAAGTATACATATACTCTCTGGAAAGTAGTTAACCAGTCAGCAGAAAACATTGACAAGGGTGAGATGATGGGTGGTTTTCATATTATGTTGAATGATGGCAAAAAGATTCCTTTCAGTCCCTCCAATCAAGGCTTGATACATCATACTGCGTTGTCAGTGTAAGTGCTCCAGGCAGTAATCAGAAGATTTGCATGGTTACGCAAGTCTGGGTTTGCCCCGGATGTCCAATCAAGACTACTGAAACACACATGCACGAGGTGTTAGGCAGAATCCTATGCAGTGCCCTTATGGACCACTGCACACGATTAAGACTACAAGTGGTAGTACAATTTCACCTTTGGTACAAGCATGTACTACACAGAAAAAGTGATAGTGATGGCTGAGCCAGACTTATCTCAAGAGCAAATGAGCAGTAGTAGAGATTTCACAAAGGACTACAATTACTGTGACTCAAACAATCACTGACTGAAGGTTTCTGGTTAAAAAATATAAGTACCTTTATTTTTAAACCATCTGTTCACAAAACACTTCACTTTTATTAAATAAAACCACACTCTAAATATACTAGACACAACCAATTCCACTTGTTCAGGTCAATTCAAGGTAAGTACATTAGGATTTGACAGACCGGTGTTGGGAAACAAAAGATGTTATCGTGGGTTAATACACGATCACTTTTTGACAGTAATGAAAGTTCGGTATTACGAAAGAAAAGCGTACCCGCGGGAAGAAATGTAACCGTAGTCAAACACACTTAGCACAAAGAATTAAAACAAGGGAATAGTGGATAAAAATCATAGGTAATATTGTTGTCAAGGCAAATAGAATCAGAGGACACTTTCTAAAAATTAGATAAAAGTGCCTGTGCCAGGGTCAACACGGGACAGGAATCCTGTTGTCGAGGATCACAAGGTTAGAACAGTTCACGATTCGAGGTTGCCAGGAGTACTTGGATATTGTCAAAGAGGGAAGCAAAAGTTATAAGAGGGAAGGAAGAAAAGGACAAGCCTTTGGCGAGGACAAAAGGGTTCAACCCAATTCCTCAAGGTCGGACACAGTACCTTATTTGTTTGAAGAAAGCTGGTGCTGTGGCAGTTGTTCCTGGTAGTTCCTGCAGACTCATCGTTCCTGGAGCTTCAGTCGTGGGGACAAGAAGGACGATGACTGGAGCAATCTGCACTACCCAGGGATGAAGCCAGCAAAAGGGAAGCAACAGTGAATAAAAGGTGCGCTCCTTTAAAACAGGAGAGGGCTCTTCAGATGGCTATCCGAACCACTGCACCTGTGTGCAGCAATTTCGACCAAGAAGAGGCTTCTCTGGCTGTTGAAGGTGAGCTGGTTGGTCCCACCAGGCTCAAGGGAAGAAGACTCTGGACTGGATCTTCTCTGTCATTGAAGGGTAGATAGCTCAGGACTGCAGCAGGGCTTCACCGGGACTCGGGAGTTGCAGCAGCCGTCTTCTTCTCCACTTCTCTTTGGTTCTTGCAGTTCCAGTGGCGACTCTGGCTTCCAGCCCAAGAGTCCTGCCTTTTATGCCAAAATCCCCCATTCACACAGCCTGGCTGTCAATCACTCAGCAGGGGGTGTTGTCCGGCCCGGACAACCACCTTAGCCAATCAACACAAGTGCGACTTGGGCCTCCAAGGAGACCCTGTGTAGGGGGTGACTAAACCCCTCCCTCACATTCAGCCCACTTAGACAACCAGACGCCAAAGGTTGGCGAACAAAGAAGGCAAACCTGGTTTGGCGCGAAAAGTAAAACACAAAAAGAAATCGTGACTAAACCTGACCATTGCCAAAATAAAAAGTATTTGGGCAAGCAGGTTTATGTTCGAGGCTAATACAATAGCCTAAAACTGTACTACGTTTATATACTATAATCGCGGTAGAAACGTTAGGGTAGATACCACTGCCACCAGCCAAGTCTTAATGTTAAGGGAGCGAAACAAGGCTCCGCGAGGTACAGACAAAAAGGGGTAGGATTTAACCCTTTCCAATACTCCATGTAAGATGGGGTGTACTGGGTCTGCAGTTTAAAGAGACTACATAAAGTTAATGGCAACTTTACAGGTTTCTGGGGGACAGAAGTCAGCCCAAGCAAATGGAGTCAGTGGGAAGTCTCAAAGACAACCCTGTGTCACTGCACAGAAGGTGTTGTGTAACACACACAAAAAGTGGGGCTCATGGAGTGGTGTGGCTCGAGAGCCCTAGATCACACAAAAAGTAGAAATACACATGGCAAATACACTGTAAGAGTGGGAAAAAAGGTTCACACTCTTACTAGGTGGAAAAAATAAACCCCAGAAATCCAGCAAAGCTGCTGAGGGACTCATTAGGTGAGGGAAATTAGCCATAAATGAGAATTCTCCCCAACAGTCCCACCTAAATTACTCTTGATACAGGATCTGTGGGAAAATCAAGAACACACGCATAAAGAGAATCCTAAACATACTCAGTTACATTAAATTTACTTTTTAACAACAGTGGTTCAGAAACAAGGAACTCATTGAAAGAAGAATATGGGCCTCATTACACGGACGGCGTTAAGGGTTTACCGGTACCAGTAAGGGTACCAGTGCCCTTACCGCCTTACTACGAGGTCCCTTTGCGGGTCCCGTCCTTAACGGCTGGTTTTACCAGCCGTTAAGGACGGGACCCGCAAAGGGACCTAGGAGGTAAATATGATACCGCAATTTGCGGTACCGTAATTACTGCCTTCCCCATTCCCATTGAGCCCTATGGGGGCAAAAATGGGAATGGGGGAAGGGCCATGGTGAATGGGGAATTACTGCCCCCACACACCTTGGAATAGGGCGGTGATTCTGCCATTCACCATGGCGGACTTGGTAAAATTCCAGCAGCAACCATGGCGCTAATAGCGCCATGGTTACCGCCGTCCGTGTAATGAGGCCCTATGTATGACAATGGCCCTCATTACAAGGTAGGTGGTAAGGGATTACCGGCACCGGTAAGGGTGCCATTGCCGGTAATCCCTAACCACCATATTCCGAGGTCCCTTAGTGGGTCCCTTCCGTTATGGAAGGGACCCGTTAAGGGACTTCAGAGCTAGTAACGGTACCGCAAATTGCGGTACCGTTATTAGCTCCATCCCCTATGGGGTCTCGAATGGGAATGGGGAATGGTTCCCAGAATGGGGATTTACCGGGTCCTCCAAGGTTGGAATGACCCGGTAAATCCCTATTTCGGGAACCCGGACCCGGAACGTGGTAAGGGGGTAGCCATGGTGCTGATAGCACCATGGCTACCTCCTACCTCGTAGTGAGGCCCAATGTATTCAGTATTGCAATAATTTTCTAAAACAATCTTCATCCTTGTGTGACAATAAAACTTTCGGAAATTCATTAGACACAATCAATCTCAACAATCTTACATAAACCCACCCCCCCCCCTCCTTGCAACCTAAGCACACTACGGATGCAATCCTCAAAACATCTCACAATCATCAACTCATCCAACGTGCAAAAGAGCAATCCATACACAATAATACAATGTGACTGATGTCACGCCCAGGCACCTTAAATAGAGACACCCATGTGCCGCTACTTAATAGTTTGTCAGGCGACCAATTGGTCTGCTGGGCCGCGGCTAACATACTATATAGACACAAACTGTTCAATTATATAAATAAAGTCCAATAAAATTATTTTCCTAGCCTACTCAAGTTTCAGCCTAATGGGTATTTCCTCAGGGCTAATCTCCAATTGTCACAAGGTATAATTTTCACATGCCTGCAAAACAAAGCATGCAAAAACTTATTTTACTATTGAAAACCCATGACAGACCCCGAAGGACTAATATTCTAGGCCAAAGAACACTAATGTAATGTTATACACCAATCTTTTTCTTTTGAAGAATCATTCTTGTCACGTGTGTGAGCCACTTCAAAGTACTTAAAAAACAAGCAGACCTCGTCTCCTTCTCTAGCAGTAATGTCCCAATGTGCAAATCAGTGCCAATGTCTTACCCAGATTGAATGATTTATTTTCCACACCTCGAGGGAAGAACCAATAGTTCCTGCAAACCCCCCCCTAGGTAGCAAGAATCCATCCTGTGTGCTTTTCACAGGCGTAACTCCTGTCCGACTGCTGTATACTTGTCTTATCTGTTGTGTATGTGGTACACGAAGCGCGCATGCGCGGCCCAGCGGGCCGGCGCATGCGCGCCAGTTAATAAAGGCGGCGCCTGGGGCAGTTCGCGCCGGAGCGCCGGAACAGGCAGACGTCTCCGGTGTGCGTTCTTGCGCGCCGCATACGCGCGCTGGTGCCCAGATCCACGGGGGGGCCCACACTCCACCACAGTGCCCCCCAGGTTACAACACTGGCGACGAGGAGGTACGGTCCGCTTCCGTGCCCGACTAACTCGGAGAGACGGAAGTCTGCCGTATTACGGACCCGCGGAGCGCCGGCGGCCATCTTCTTTTCACTCGCTCCCCTTCACACGTGGCGACAGTGGTTGCGGCCCGACTGGGTGCTCGTGCGCCACTCGCCAGCGGTGTTTGAGAACACAGAAGAATAATTTTTGGAAAGCCCACAGTCCTGCAGGCGCAGGGCTGTGGCAATTAAGAAGAAAGAAGTGGGTTTTACACCCCAACCCTACCACGAGGCCAGGACAAGCCACCCTTCTCTCAAGACAGCCAACTGTGAGTACGTGGCGCTGAGATGGGTGAAGAAGCTGACGATGAGGGTGCCGCCGCCCCAATCCCTCGCAGAGCTCGTAGCTCCCTAGCCCCCATGCCGGAATTCGATACTACTGGCCCCCCTTCCAAGCTGGGCCCGAAGTGGCTATTGTGGGTCAAAAGACTAGATATGTTCTTCAGGGCATCTGGGGTGGACGATGATGACACCAAAATCGCAACCATGATCTACTCGGCAGGCGCAGAAGTCCACAAGATCTACGACTCCCTCGTCATCCCCGTGGTCACGTATGACGCAGTCCAGCAGGCACTCAAAGACCACTTCCTCCCCATGGCTAACGTGGATTTTGATAGGTTTGTCATGGGCGCTGAGAGACAATTGGACGACGAGCCCCTAGACAAATTTTGCGCCCGCCTAAGACACCTGGCAGCCTCCTGCAGATGGGCCAACGAGGAAGAAATGGTCCGCAACCAACTACTGCAGGGGTGCAGCTCCGGAAAACTGCGGAGGCAGGTATTGAGAGAGCCTGGCCTGACCCTCCAGCAAATTTTGGACCTGGGCAGAGCACATGAGCTGGCGGAAGCCAGAGGTGCGAAAATGGACGCTGCCACGCGACCAGGGAATAACGAAGACGCATTTGCAGTAGGACGGTCAGCTGCGGGTAGGTCAAGATGGGCGCCGAGAAGGCCCGATGCCACACCCACACCAGGCAACGCCCCATCGTGCTCGTACTGTGGGTATGACCTCCCCCACAGCGGTGACTGCCCGGCAAAGTCGAGAACATGCGCCCGGTGTGGCACACCGGGGCACTATGCCAGGATGTGCCGAGCTGCTTCCCCCGTTGCAGCAGGAAGGGGGCCAGAGAGAGTTGGACGAGGAGGCGCTCGCAGAGTGAGAGGCATCTCCTCGATCGATCAGGGCCTGCAGGACCTGGATATCGCAGAAGAAGAAGAGGAGGAGGAAGAAGTTTTCTTCATCTCCAGCATCGCGAAAGGCCCCGGCACGAGGCGCCAACCCACATGCACTGTCAACATCGATGACATTCCCACCCCCATTCTCATCGACACTGGGGCTTCGGTCTGCGTGCTAGCCACCAAACATTATGTGGCCCTGCCAGGCCCATCGGAACTGTCAGCGTCCACGGCAAGAATATATGCATTCGGCGGGGAAACACCCTTACCCATCCAAGGCGTGTTTGTTGCCCCAGTCTCTCTGGGACAAAACACCATCAAAGCAAGATTCTTCGTCACCAACGTCAGCCCACATTCCTTGTTGAGCTCTGCGGCGTCAGAAGCGCTCGACATTGTCCATTTCACGTTTGGGGTATACCACGCCGATCTGAAAAGCATGCTACACAAGTTTGAGACTCTCTTCAAGGGCATTGGCAAACTGAACGCAGAGCCCATTCGCCTGCACATCGACAAGTCCGTGAGGCCGACAGCCCTCAAACACCGCCGGATCCCTTTTCACTTAAGAGCCCAAGTGGAGGAGGAGCTGCAACAGTTGGTCGACCGAGACATCATCGAAAGAGTGGAAGGCCCCACCCCTTGGGTTTCGCCCATCATAGTAGCCCCAAAGCCGAAACAGCCGGGGGCAGTACGAATCTGCGTGGACATGAGGCTCCCAAATGCCGCCATC
Source organism: Ambystoma mexicanum (assembly GCF_040938575.1). Lineage (NCBI taxonomy): Eukaryota > Metazoa > Chordata > Amphibia > Caudata > Ambystomatidae > Ambystoma > Ambystoma mexicanum. Next base: position 282,257,184 of record NC_090924.1, read on the forward strand.
AGAAGGGAGCGCCACCTCACACCCACTCTAGATGACATCGTCGGAGAACTTCAAGCCGCCAAAGTCTTCTCCAAACTGGACCTCAGGTCTGGGTACCACCAGTTGGAACTGCACCCCGAGTCGAGGTACATTATGACGTTCACTACGCACGAGGGGTTGTACCAGTACAAGAGACTTAACTTTGGGATCTCGTCCGCGGCTGAGGTCTTCCAGAATGCCATCAGAGGAGCCTTGTCCGGTCTGAAGGGTGTCATTAACATGTCCGACGACATCTTGGTCTTCGCCAGGTCGGAAAGTGAACACCTGAAACGGCTAGAGTGCACGTTTGAGAGACTACAGGCGGTAGGCCTAACCCTGCACCAAGAAAAGTGCGAATTCCTCAAAGACCGGCTAGAATTCTTCGGGTTCACCTTCCATGCGGGAGGCATATCCCCGGACCCTGGAAAAGTGAAAGACATAAGAGAGGCGCCTCCACCCACATCACCGGCGGAGGTTCGGAGCTTCTTGGGGATGGTCAACTACTGCGGCCGATTCATCAAAGACCTGGCCTCCCTGTCAGAACCACTGAGGGCACTTACGAGAAATGACGTGGCTTGGCAGTGGACGGTGACTGAACAAAGATCCTTCAATGCCATCAAAGAAGCCCTGTCAGAGCAAGAGACAATGGCCTACTTCAACCCCAGCCGGGAATCAGAGATTGTGGTCGATGCCAGCCCAGTGGGACTGGGGGCAGTCCTCATGCAGGCAGACGAACTAGGGGCTATGAGACCCATAGCATACGCCAGCAAAGCCCTCACCGACACGGAAAGGCGGTATTCCCAGATTGAAAGAGAGGCCCTTGCCATCCTGTGGGGGTGCAAACACTTCAGAATCTACATCCTCGGCAAACCCGTCGTCGTGGTTACGGATCATAAACCCCTGATTCCTATCCTGTCTGGAACATCTTCCAAGCCGCCTCCCCGTATCGAGAGATGGATGCTGTCCCTCATCGAATACGGCGTCAAGCTGGTATACCGCCCAGGTACTCATAACCCCGCTGACTACCTGTCTCGCCACCCAGGCACGAGGAACACCCAGAGTCCTGTAGAGGTGTCGGACGCTGGGGACGCTGTGCATCTCGTCGTTGAATCAGCCCTGCCAGTAGCCCTGTCCAGAGAGGACATTGCGGACGACTCGAACTCTGACGAGGCATTCCTAAGAGTGAAAAAGGCGGTGGCCACAGGAGAGTGGCGGGACGTCCTCCTAAACAATGCCAGAAGAAACCCAGAGGTACAAAGGGACCTACAACTGCTGTGGAAAGCTCGACACGAGCTCTCGGTGTCCATGGACGGCCTGCTGCTGCGTGGGGACCAGATCGTGATCCCCAGGTCACTGGTCATGAGAGTCCTCCAGTTGGCCCACACAGGGCACCAAGGCATGGCGAGGATGAAGGCGCGCCTTAGACTGAAGGTCTGGTTCCCCGATCTGGAACACAGGGTGGCCGAATTCGTGAGGACCTGCATCCCCTGCCAGGCCACGAGTCCGGCGGAAAAGGGTCCGCCCATTCAGGCCATGGAACGGAGCGACGTGCCATGGGGAACAGTGCACGCAGATTTCGGCTTGACCGGAAGAGGTCTATATTTCTTGGTAGTCACAGACCAGTGGTCGAGGTACCCGGAAGTGGAACTCATGGAATCCACCGCCAGCGACCACACCATCCTGGCCATGGACAAAATCTTCGCCACCCATGGTTTCCCACTTGAGATCTGCTCAGACAATGGAGCGCCGTTCCAAGGGCAGCGGTTTGCCAGATACTGCGCGGAACGAGGCATCAAGCACCGAAAGGTGACCCCGCTGTGGCCAAGGGCCAATGGAGAGGTTGAGCGTTTCATGCGGACGCTTAACAAAATTTTTCGTATCTCTGTCAATGGAGGGGAGGACCTGCGCCACAACCTAATCGACTTTCTCCGTGAGTACCGGTCCACCCCACATCGGTCCACCGGAATCGCACCCGCCGAGGCGCTGTTCAGGCGAATACCCAGAGGGCTGATACCGGAAGCGGGTGACCGACGCCCAGGAACGATCGATGGCGCACAGGCGGCAGCAGACAGAGCCGCGAGAAACGAGAGCGAGACAACAAGGAGGAGGCTGCCGGAGAAAGAGATAGCAGTAGGAGACACCGTCCTTGTCTGGAACAGGAAACCGGAAGGAAAACTCTCAATGACTTACGAAACCCAACCAATGGGAGTAACTCACGTCAAAGGCTCCATGGTCACGGCCGCGAACGCGCGAGGGACGGTGACCAGAAATGTGTCCTTCTTCAAGCGCATAGGGCCCGTGGCAGCGGAGGAAGAACACGATCCTGACCAAGGACTAGCGGCGGAGGCGCCGCCGGAAGGCGTTGAACCGCCCGAAGATCCTGGGAGGCCAGAGAACCTCGAGAGGAGCTCGCCCAGGTACCCGCGCAGGGAAGGGCGCCGCCCCCCACAAAGATTCCAAGATTTCATCATGGACTCGGCAGCCTGAGTAACTAAGTCTGTTAAGTAAGTTGTTTTGAGCCATGTTGGCTCCCCATGTTTAATGTGTTTGTTGTTTGAGGGGGAAAAGGAGGGATGTTGTGTACGTGGTACACGAAGCGCGCATGCGCGGCCCAGCGGGCCGGTGCATGCGCGCCAGTTAATAAAGGCGGCGCCTGGGGCAGTTCGCGCCGGAGCGCCGGAACAGGCAGACGTCTCCGGTGTGCGTTCTTGCGCGCCGCATACGCGCTCTGGTGCCCAGATCCAGGGGGGGGCCCACACTCCACCACAGTGCCCCCCAGGTTACAACATTATCCGTCTCCATGAACCTGCAGTAAAGGGGAATACTTCGATACCTAGCTGTCGTGTCCCAGGAAAACCACAGTGCACCGACACACGGAGGACTGACAACATTTGGCCTGGGGGGAAAAATTGAATTTTCTGGCCCATAGTGCAATGGCCCAAGCCCACAGTGCAGCGGCCGCAACTTCCAGAACAAGTCATCTCAATTCCAACCTCTCCACGTACAAATATGTATAGTAGGCATTATTGACATTACTTTCCTTTTATGCAACATATTTTTCAGTTATGTTTGGGATTCCTAGGGAACCAGACCCCTGAATATTCTCCCACTTACCAAACATAGTAACACGATTTCACCAGGATAATTTAATTGGTGAAATGGGAACACTGGGATTGAGACCAGTTTTCTGAAACATTTAAACATTTAAAGTCCCAGCGTGCCCCTTCCCGCTACTGGATACCTTACAACGATTATTTCTCAATGTTTTAAAAGTTTCTTGTTGAGGACTCTAAAACCATTGTGTATTTCAATGAACGTTACTTAGGATTCGCTGTCGCCTGTGATAAAAGAAACCTCTTCATTTTCAACGGGTAAAACAAAGACCTTACATTCAGGATGTATTCACAATTTCCCCTGCAAATTGTAAGTAATGTGTACATTTGAGAACTCCAAAAGGCTTTTTCTCCATCTTCCAGTAGTTGTAAGAAGAGATTTATGGTCACTTTGTTGACATAACTTCTCTCTATATGGATGTTATTTTACCGTGTTGTTGCTCGGGTACGAAGAATGTTATGGGTGTATATGTTGAGAATAAGCAGATTACGTCAACATTAATTTCCTGTTGCTCAGCCACAGGATTGCTTGCATATAAAGCAAGATGTGCAATTTCTACTGCCTTCAGTAGGTGGCAGGGCAACCTAACAAACACTCTTCCATTCACATTCTATATGCATGGTTCCAGTGACTCTGCCTGTTGTGCGAGGAAGGAGAAAAACAATTAAACTAAACGTACAAATCATTTACCCCTCCTTAAGCCTGTAAGACAACAGCCACTCCCAATTTTATAATGGGAAACCTTTCCTATATTAAAAAAAGCACATTTACAGAGCGCACTTAAAAATCACAAGTGACCTATTACCGTTTTTAGTTTTCATTACTTTTGCTGGCTCTGCATGTTTTTATTTCTGCCATAGAAATTAATTTCTGTTAATTATGTTCACGTCTCATAGTATGTGAAATTCCCTTAGTGATCTATTTACCGTCCAAGCCATGTTTATTTCTTTCTCACTTTCAATGCCAGGAATCCCATAATATAAGTTCCCAGTTGCTGTAGCCCATAGGAGCAGCTGACACCGCAGACCCTTCCAAGGTACCTGTGGGCACTGTTAAGTATCTCCGTTGTACACTAGGGCCCTCATTACAACACCAGCGCTAAACCATGGCGCTATTAGAACCATGGTTGGTGCCGGTGTTGTAACGAGTCCGCCATGGTGAAATGGTGAAATATCGTCCCATTCCAAGGTTGGCGGGGCGGTATTTCCCCATTTCCCCATGGCCCTTCCCCATTCCCATTTTTGCCCCATAGGGGTCAATGGGAATGGGGAGGGCGGCATTTACGGTACCGCAAATTGCGGTACCGTAATTGCCTGCAAGGTCCCTTTGCGGGTCCCTACTTTAACTGCTGGTGTAGACCAGCCGTTAAGGTCGGGTCCCGCAAAGGGACCTCGTAATTAGGCGCTAAGTGTTTAACGGTGCCGCAGCCTTTTACGGCGCCGTTAAACACTTAGCGCCAGGGTCCTAATTAGGGCCTTGGTCCCTTAAAGGGAAAGGGGAAGTAGATAAAATAGTGAAAGACAGATTCAGCCTGTAGCTCAGCGTCTTCACTGCTTGCCATTCCTGTTCACAGTTGAATCTGCAACATCCCACATGCACTTATATTGTTTTCTTCATTTAAGTTCACATCGCACAAATCTTGCTACTCCCCCCATCATCATAAACATCAGCGTTCCTGCGTAGCCCCCGCTTACTGCCTAGAGGCATTGAAAACATTGAATTCCTTGACTTTATTAAAACATTGCATTGCTTGACTCTAATGAAAGAGTTCCTTTTGTCTTGTGAACAGTCTTTTCTGTTCCTTATATATAAATATAAAGTTCATTGTGCGATCCTTATAACGTTTTTCAGCAACGTACTAGATATTGCTAATGTATCAAGTTCCATCGAAACCCGAAAGTTTAATTGCTAATAACTTTTGACCTGCATGACGGATTTGGCTGATATTTTGCAAATTAGAAGTTCGTCAAGGACCCCCACAGAATGCCCATTTTGGGAAAGATTTGTTAAGAAATTAAAACGTTATTAATAAAGCAATAAAAGGCTGTTTATGGCCTACTCCTAGTGAAAAGTCAACATTTCTGCATGTCAAAAACTGCTGGACGGAATTGGACCAGGTATCAAACAACTTGGGCACAAAGTGTTGACTCAATTTGCGGGAGGGGTCTGAGGTTATTCTGTACAGTAGTTGTTAAAATATTTGACGGAGAAGGCGGTGCCCCCTTCTCTCAAAATTATAGCTACTTTTCCCATGGTGCATTCCAAATATAACTGTGGTTATGGGAACAATGTTTTTCTTAAAAGGATTGAGTTAAAAAATGATATTAATACAAAAAAGTGGAATTTTGCAGCTACAATGAGTGGGGAGTAATAAGTGTGGCCGAAGGATATGGGTACTGGGTTACTTTAAGAAGCCGAATGGTGCAATATGGAAAGTGGAAACAGCCGAAGGTAATCGCTAGTGGGCCCGAACGAAGCCTATCGGCGAAACATGTCACGGAGTGCAATATGCCAAAGGCCATGGCTAGTGTGCCCAAAAGAAACCTAGTGGTGTGGCCAAGACCGAAGGCCATAGGTAGTGGGTCTGTTTATGAAACCTATTGGAGTATTATGTAGAGTGGCCATGGCCAAAGGCCATTGCTATACAAACCGGAAGGTAACTGTCGGGGTGACATGTAAAGGAGCCACAGCCAAAGGCTGTGAGGCCTGCGCATCTGGGCCCTTAAGACATGTATAGTGGGCATGGCTAATGCCTAGGGAGGCCAAAATAATTATATTGGGGGAACATGTACAGTGGTCATGGCCGCAGGCCCTGGCTAGTGGGCCCGAAAGACATGTATATGCCGTGGTCCAAATGAAACATATTGGGGGGACATGTACAGTGGACACGTGGCATAAAGAAGATTCTATTTCAGGAAGCCCACTTGGGCTGTGATGGACCTAGGCCTCCTCGTGGCCACACCAACATGGCTGAAGCCATAATCACTCTCTGAATCATTACAACAGCTGGCCAGTAAGCTCCCACGAATGGGCTGATTGGTTGCAGCCTCCTTCATCATCCTATTGGGGGAGCCGGCAGGCTGAGCCAGCTCCCTCCGAAAGCCCTCTGTTAAGGCTCCTGGGCCTTCCCTGTCTGAAGCTATTCGGGCCTGGAGGGGAGCCTCCTCCCCATGCCGACATTTCATCCACTGGCGTCCAGGTCCAGGGTACGCTCAACAAGGTCCAAACAGACTGTGACCCAACATAAAATGACCATGAAAAACCAGCTCTACCCTGTAGCTGCCGAGCCACAGTAAGCACCTCTATGCCCTGCTCTTCTCATGTGTGATATCTACACAATCTCATGGCAAATGAACCATATCCCCTGGGCCTCCCCCACTAACTCCCTCATGGTTTTCTTTCACTGCTTCTCCACTTATACATGTCCTGTGTATGCCTCCTGCCTCCTCCATCTTAAACTACAAAGTGCAGTATTCTGCTAAACTCTCATACTGTAATTTCACACGAGAATCCCGCTGTGCAAACCTGCACAACTAATGTTTTCTGCTGCATTCAGTGCTTTTGATCAAAGTCGACTTTAGGTGTGTTTTGTTAAACCTGCGCTTTGACTGCCCTCCACTGTATTTCAGTGCTCACCCAACCTAATTTTCACTCTCCATTTTGTGCTGTATTTTAGTGCTTTGTTAAGAATTCGAATTTAGTTGTGCTTTAAAATCTGTGCACTCCATTTTGTACTGCATTTTAGTGCATTATTGGGAATTCGAATTTAGGTGTGCTTTTTAATCTTTGCATTGCACATCGCCTTCTGTGCCTGCCTGGCTGCTCGTCCACTTGAATAGTTCCTGTGCACTGTGCACTGTGCAGGTCCCCTATTTATCTCTCTGTCCCCTCTGCTACTCCCATGGCACTCTCTATCTCCCCTATCTATTCCAACTGCTATTATATCACTTATCCTACCAAAACATCTGAAAAAAGCTCTCCTGGACTCCAACCGAGACTTACCTATTGCTGCCACCTATGTCAATGCCACCTCCAGGCAGACATTCACAGACATCCTCTTTTCTGTCCCCTCTCCTGACCTTTGGATCCCCCATCTTGTCTGCACTCTTTGACCTTTCTCCTGCCCACCCATTAATGGTAGCACCAGGTGGGAAGTTCTCCTGGCATACTTCTCATCCTCTAGGCGTATCATTAATGTCTATCACAATGGCACTATCATGGCCCAATGTTCTGAACCTACTTTACACCTTTTCTACTGGCGCCTGCCCTCTCTCATAATCGTCCTCCCTTCTCCTCCCACTGCTTCCTCACCACCACCGATGGGAGTACCACACCCCTGTACCCCACCTCAGAAAACCTTCAAAGGTGGTAACTCGTTTAATTTAGCTACCCTGAATGCTCGCTCTGCTGTCAAACACTCCTGTGACATCTGTCTCCTTCTTGAAGAATTTGACCTCAACGTCCTCGCTCTTACCAAGACGTGGTTCAATGCCAGCTCTGTAACTGCTCTTGACACTCTTCCTCCTGAGGGCTTCAAAATCCTCTACAAACCCAGATCCAACAGACCCGGTGTGACCTTGCTCTTCCCTGAGTGGGTCCCTGCCTCCATGATACCAACTCAATCCTACTCCTCTTTTGAATGCCTTGTCTGTAGGCTTGGGGTCTCACCTACTCTCTCTCTCTCTCTCACCTTGGCCACTATCTATAGGCCCCGTGGCCCTATCTCTCTCTTCCCCTCTGAGTGGGCCAACCTCACCTCCTCCCTCTAAACCTCTTCTTTCAAACTCTTCCTCCTTGGTGACATCACCATCCACCTCGACTCCGTTGAATTATCCACCTCTCAATTCTATGTCCTCTGTGACCCCCCTCTCTCCCTATTCTCCCTTCTAGCCTGACCCACTGTGCCATTCACACCCTGGACACCCTCATTTCTGGCAGGATCCCTATCTCTAATCCGGTCACCCCCCCCTCTCCTGGTCTGACCACTCCCTCCTTTCCTCCTTTCCTCTCACCTGGGGCCCGTTGGCCAACTATCAGAGCCATCCCCAGCACTGCCAGCCTCCTTGGCGATCATCCTAATGAAGCAAGTGCCAATCGCTGCTTTCGCCTAAACCTTCATCCTCCTGCCACCTCCACTTCTTACTCTGTCATTGCTAACCTGCACCTCTCCATCTCTAACACCCTGGACATCCTTGCTCTTGTCATGAAGATGCCTCCAAGAACAACAGCTGGTACGGCTCCGATCTGGCATCTCTGAAACGCAAGTGCATAGTTGCTGATCGTAAGTGGCAGACCTTGGGTTTGCCCTCTGACAGAATGGCCTGCTGCTTGCACCAAAGGCAATATCGCTTCTCTATCCACTAAAACAAGCGGACGCACATCCAAGAATGCATCTCTGGAGCCACAAACAACACAGACAAACTTTTTAAAATCAGCAAGGAACTTGCCAATCCAGCTGCCGTCTCCACCACTCTCCTTCCTTCCCAGGCTCTCTGCACTGCTTTGGCCTCCCATTTCACTTAAAAAACTCAGTACATATTTTCCTCACTCTCCTCCTCTCCCATCTTCCCTCCCGCACCTGCTCCCCTGCCTCCCTTGGATCCCCTCCTTCCACCCCCCTCACTCTCCTCCCTCCTGCCCATAGCACCGGATGAGGTCTCTAAAGTGGTCCGCTCTATGAAAGTTTCCTCCAAACAGATCCTCCCCTGCTCTTCCAGAGCTATTAAGGACAACATTTCCTCTCTCACCCCTGCTCTTGCAGACTTCTGTAACCACTCCTTCGCCACTGGCTCTTTCCCTCTATCCCTCAAGCACTCACTTGTGCGACCCCTCTCAAAAAAGCCATCTGCTGACCCCTCCCACCCTATTTCCACTACGCCCTTCCTGGGTAAACTCTTGGGGAAGGTGGTCCTCCCCCAACTGACCCTCCGCACGAATCTTGTTGGTTGCCTTCATTACCATTAATCTGGATTCTGGCATCCAGAGGCACGGAAACTGCTCTTCTGAACACCTGTGAAACCATGCTCGCAAATCTGGACTTAAACTCTCCTGCTGTTCTCATTCTCCTTGATCTCTCCTCTGCCTTTGACATGGTCAACCACTCTATCCTCATAAAATGACTCTGTGACAGCCTTGACATCATGGAATGGGCACTGGATTGGGTGACCTTTTTCCTCACTAACCGCCCTTCCCAGCTGCAACTGGGTCCTTTCTCGTCCACCACCTCACTCTCTACAGATGGCGTCTCCCAGGGCTCTATCTTATCTCAATGGCTCTTCCATATCTATCTTGCCCCTCTTGCTCACCAGATTTCCTCCTTCTCTCCTCATTTACAGTGTTATGCCGATGACACACAGCTTTCCTTCAAACTACCCTCTACTACTGCTTCCTCCTCTCTGATCCCTTACTGTTTGTCCGCCATTCAGGCATGGTGTGCAGCTAACAATCTTTGTCTTAATGTCAGTAAGATGAAGATCCTTCTCATTGTGACACCTGCATCCTCTTTTCCACCCACCCTCTGGCCACTGTATTTGGGCCCTTTATCCCCAAAATCTAGCGAGGCCAAAAACCTTGGGGTCGTCTTCGACTCTGCTCTTTCCTTCACCCCTCACATCATGTATCTTACTAAGTAGTCCCACTTCCAGGGCCACCACCTAAGAGGCATTCTTTCTTTCCTCACCTTCCCCCAGAAGCTCAATGTCTCCAGAGCTGTGGTCCTCTCCAGGCCGTATTACTGCAACAGTCTCTTTCTCAATCTCCCTCTTTCCTCCTTACGCCCCCTTCAGCTAACCCAGAATAGGGCTGCAAGACTTATCATTGGCCTCAAGCCCAGGGACCTTCTCTCTCAAGCCCTAAAATCTCTCCACTGGCTCCCAGTGGCTGCAAGGATCAAATTCAAGCTATCTGCATCATCCGCAAGGCCTTCTGGCGCCTGGGACCACGCTATCTCCAACTCTCATCCCTAAATACTCCCCTGATAGAGCCCTACGCTCCTACAACTCCAACTATTTGACTGTCAAATGCTTCTGCAAGCAGGGAGTGTGGGCAGGTATTTCTCTTCCACTGATACATCCCTTTGGAACAACCTCTCTGCCCCTCTCAGACTTGAGCCGGGCCTCCTTAAGTTCCGGAAACTGTTCAAAACTCTGCTGTTCTCTACCTCTTTCCCTCTTTCCTTTCCCTGTTAATACCTCACTGCTGCTGTGACCGTTGCCTGATCCTCATGAATCTCACAGGATTCCAGGCCCTTCTTACCAGTTAATACCAGCACCCTCCCCCTTGTGGGTCCCTGCTTGACGGCTCTGTTTTCCACTTCTCAGAGTGGCCTGCACAAGCACTTAGCCTGAGGTTCTCCTCCTTGGCTCCCCTTAGCACTTCCCTCCTGGGCCCTTCACCACTCCTCTGTCCCCCCCGCCCCCTGACTCTCCTATCTCCTGCACTTTTCCTCACTTCACTTGCACGGCCAAATACCACAAGGCCTAATAGGACCATGACTGTATTTTACTGTTTTCTCATTGTTATTACTTCCCCTGTTCCCTTCCCATTTAGCGTTGTGGCGCTTTGAAACACAATTCTTTTGTATAAGTCGCCTAAATGATCATTAAAAAAAAAACCAAAAACAAATGGTACCTGCTTAGTAAAAACAGCAAGTAAGTGCTTCCGGTATGTGAAAAATATATCTTTAGTTCCAAGCAAGGGGACTACTAACATGTCTACAACCTTGGCATACATTTCTAACAAGCTAAGTATTGCATAAAATGTACTATTACTTAACCTCCTCTATTCCTTTCCATCCCCTGAGCACGACAACTCTCCCTCATCGGCCTCTTGCCCCCCACCCAACCAAACCGTCCCAACCCTAGGCATCTGGGCTCCCTTTTCAGGTATTTTACACTCTTGCCAGCATCCCCTTGTTTCCAAAACTAACAATGCCACCACATATTCCTCACTGTTGCCTCCCCAAACATATCCTTATCCATCTTCAAAACCCTAACTGGAGTCTGATCTCCAATAATAAAGAAATGCTCAAATAACGTAGTCATTCCCAGAGTCCCTGTTCACAACACGTTTGCTCAGACCCATCCAGGGCCATTCTCCAGTAAACTCTGAAGAGGGAAGGGAGGGTGAGTTCTGGTCATCGGTGCAGGAGATTGCAATGCTTCCTGCGTCTGTAATGCATGAATCCTCAACTTACCAATGAGATCCAATGAGCAACCAGACTGCTTGCTGGGTGCAAACCACTCTCTTCTTTATTACCAGCTCCAGGCACAGGAGGCCTCCACTTGTGTTAGTGCCATCTTTGGATAGATTGTCTGAAAAGATTCACTCACATCTGGTGTGTAAAAGTTAAAGAAACTCTAACATGCTTACAACCAAGACCTAAACATCTCACAAACGAATTATGCCCTAAACATACACATACGCTTCCCCAAGCCCTGTGCCTCTCTTTGGCTTCTCAACCCTTCATGATCAGGCACAGTTCCGTCCCCCGCACGCCCCTGTCACAACTCTTAATGAATAGGCCCCCTTATCAAGCATCTAGCATGCTAACATAGCCAACAAACCTCTGGCTCTTAAATCAGCAATCCCCCCCCCTCACATTCCTCATTTTCCCCATCCAAACCTGCCCTTATCCATCTGTATAACTTTAACGCAGCTGGTGTTTTTCCTGCTCAGTGCCAAGTCTCCTGACAATTAAAGAAAATGATCTATGAAGTCCACAAATTGGTGCATGTATCTCCCACACAACAAAAACACACACAGGTGACCACCATCAAGCCTCAACTCCTGCCGCAACCTATCACCCTCCTTTTTATTGTTTTGTCAATCACTGGAGGATGTGGGTCCCCTACAACCCCTTGTGGAGTTGCATGTCCAAAGCACCGGGGCCACCTGTCACATCTTCCCTAGCTGCGCCAGGTCTCTCCTGGCTACTCTGAAAAACTCTGTAATGTACCAGGTCGTTCTCTCCTAAACAGTTGATCAACAAATCAGTATTAAACTTCTTCTCAGCATCTTCAAAACTATCCATGTACTTGCCACACCCTACCTATCTGCTTATCTCACTCCCTACTCTTCCCCTCTGTTGTTACGATCATCCTCAGCTCGGTGTAAATGATGAAATTAAAAAAAAGAAGAAATTACTGCATTTTTTTTACCTATTTGTTTTATCATTTTGGGTCATTTTTAATAAAATATAGGTGTGGGTGGTGCAAGGGTATTAGTTAAGGTAGGGAGAGAAGGGGGGTGCGGAGGGGTTATTAGCATTGTTGTGCCTAAATACATTGCTATCGTGTGATTTCTACAAATAAATAAATAAATAAATATATGGTGCCTGGCCCCTAGTTTCCACATCTTGAGCCCAAGCTGGTTCCAATACAGCCCTCACTCTCGCTGCTTCCCTCTCCCTGGAAAGAGTAACTAGCCTGCTGTGGAGCTACTCGTTGTAGCTGCCCGAGATGGGACATGTCCTTTGTGAGCCTCTGCCAGCCTCACAATGGAATAGCTCTCCTTCTTTCTCCTGTCTGCCACGGTGCCACCGATTTTGGTAGCAGCCTGTGTGTCCCCAGAACAGCGCCATCTTACTCTCTTCAGCTCAACCTTCAGACCCCTTCTTATGTAAACAACAGTTACAAGCCACGGATACCAGACGCCTGAGGACATGCGTCTGTTCTGTGGGTGTACCAACAGATTGTTAGATAACACAGCGGACACCCCTCTTTAATGAGGTTTTCTCCTGGAAGGAATCCTACACACAACGTGCTTTGGCTCACTTCAGAATCCAGGTGAATAATGCCTATTGGACAGGGGAGATTGTATAGATTAGAAAGAAACCTCGAAATTGAATAGATGTTTTTTTTTGAGAGATGACATTTTCTTGTTTTTAATTTATTGTACTTGTGTTGTAGAACATGAAGATTGGAATGTTCTGGAATCATGAAATAACTTTGCTCCTGACGAAGGGGGAATCCCGAACCGCGTAGAGCTCTGTTCAACATATTGTTTAAAAAAAAACTTGATATATATATATATTTTGGGGGAAAAAGCAAGTGTTGTTTGGTTTCTTTTATAAGCAGAATACTCATAGATTTAATCAAATTGTGACTGCATAGCAGTACAGTGGTGTGCAGGGGACGCGAGGGTCCTTATTACTCTGGGCCTCTTTCTTTTGTTCTCTTGTGATTTACCGCTTTGTGCCAGGGTGGCATTACTCTCTTCTGCGCCCTAAGATTAGCATACTATTAATTTAACTGAGTTTAAACATGTCTAACTAAGATGTGCAACATCAGTGTGACTCTTTCCCTTCTTATGCTGCCCAATCCTAAAGGAGTGGGCACCTAACTTCATGTCCTGCAAACCCAGCCAACGTTTCGAGAGCATTGACAGAAGTTGTCCATCTCTGTGACTCCACGCCTTCCTCCTCTCCAATAAGCAAAAAGTCTCCAACCTGTGGCGCCAGGCACAAACTATTCTCTATTCTTCCCAGTCCTGCAAAGTGTTTGCCTCTATAAAAAAGAGCACACTCTCGCCACGTCCCTAACAACACAACCCTCTCCCAGATATTCCCCGTAGACCCCCCTGTATGTCCCTTAGGGTGACTGTGCTATGGGACCTTCGATCTGCTGAGTCATTCTTCTGCCGCTTGCCCATCTTTCGGAGTTCCCTAGGCCTGGGCGTCAGCTCTGCACCTTTGCCTGGTGCAACCCCACTCAACCTCAACTAATCTCAACCTCTGTGGATGAGAGAAAGCATCTAGATTTGCATTGGCTACCCGTGTGGGGGCGGGGGAGGGGGTGTGCCCAAAACATCCGCATCTGAAGAGACTTCAGCACCTACTTGTCCTTAGTTATCTGTCTGTTTACTATTGCAACCTCTGCCCTATCGTCTCGGTTAAATGGTCTCTTCTCGCCCCTTATACTCTTTCTCCATGGGGGCCACCTCCGCCTACAAAGGAAACGACTCGAAAAACAGCTTGCTGTGGTCTGAGCCATCTCTCTCTGCACCTGGGCGCATCCCAAACACGTGATCCTGCTGCGATTCTACAATTATTGTCATAAATGAATAGTTCTGATACATACTTATATACACACTGACCATGTCAAGGAGATGTGTGCGTTTCAGCACACTTACTACATGGACAAAAGTAAGTTGACCCGTGGAAGTTTGTGTGGAAAATAGCATCATTATTGTACTAAATTAGGACGTTTAAATAATCCCCAGCATGGCATTTACATGGTACATGATGTGAACACCACGTCAGCAGAACCACCCACACCGTTGCGAAGGCCACACACAGTGCCGAGACCGAGTGAACAGGCACCAAGCACTATGCCTTCTAGCAATGCGTCCCACTCTTTCCGCCAATAAGTAGATGGCTTTGGCATTCATTCCATAAGTCTGCCAGCTCAGGGCATAGTCATCAAGAGCTGTACCCATGGTGAACACCCTTGTTCTCTGGACCCTGCACCCCACTCCTGGCATTCTGACAAATCCTGATCAGCCTATGTGCCTGGACGGGGGGCAGAGACCTGAGATGGTGCATTCAAGGACCCGAGCAATCTGGCAGCCATATCGAGTCAGAGCCTTTGTTGTGACTCCACTTCAACCCCTCCAGTATTGCCACACAGTGCTTTAAGTGGGATGCTAAATCGAGGGGGGGGGGGGCTCTTGTTAGGGGGCATGGCCTAAGTAGGCCACACCCTAGTGAGACCCCCCCATTGCCCAAGGGGGGGGGGGGCTAGAGGGCTGGTGAAAGCAGGGGAGCTGGGGAACACTGGCTTTATTACCTTTGGTGCATCCAGATCATCTTTTTAATCCAAAGGAGGGTCTGGGCTTACCAAATGTTTGACACAAGTGCGCTCCAGCTCTCAGACGCAGCAGGCAGCCCTTTTATTCAAGGAGCTGTGTGGTTAAACACGATGGGCTCCTTGAGTGAAAGGTATGTCTGCTGCATGATGACTCTGTACTCAGAAACAGGAGGAGGGCTGGAGGGCCTGGCTCTCCTATTGTTTCTGAGTACATAGTCTTCAGGCAGCCCATGTAGCCGAAGCCACAGTTACACAGGCTGTCTGCAGGTGCCAGTACTTCAGTTTAGAAAAAAAGAAAAGGGAATGCCTTTTCGTTTTTTCTAATCCAAAGTGCTGACACCTGCAGGCAGCCCGTGTAACCATGCAGCACTTCGGTTACACAGGCTAGCCAGGGTGAGGGGGGGCGGCTGGTCCCCGTTTCAGGAGCCTTTTCTGGAGACTGTTGGGGACTCGGCCCTGGCTAGCCCCGGCCCAATTAAAGCCCTGCTGCCACACCCATCTGATTGGCCCAGAACCTGGCTGCACTCCTCAACTTCCCACTGCTTCAGGCATGCTAATGAAGGTGAGGCTCATTTGCAAGGCACTACTACACCCAGGCAGTCCTCCCACAGACCACAGCAAGAACGTCCCGCCAGCTGAAGTAATCGTAAAAAGCAGTAGCATGAAAACATAATACCCACGACATGATCGCGATAGATTTGCATCCAGACAGCTGTGGCTACTCTGTGAGGCTGCCAAGGCTGCATTCTCTAGCCAGTGTCCGGATTGTGACGTCAAGCCTCTGGACTTGACGTCGGCCAGCCTCCCTGCTGCTCGGACCCACCCCCAGAGGAGCAAAGCTTGCTTCATGTACGTGCGCACGAGATGGCACATTTTTAATATTAAAAGCCCAACTATGTAAAGGAAACGCCAGGAAGGGCTATATAATGTGTTGGACCTCAAGACCTCATCTTCAGTAGTTGGAGACTCTGGTAAGCAACCTCTAAATTCAAACAAAAAACTGGCAAGTCGAAAGGCTTTTCTTAAAAGGTAAGGCATTTCAGGTGAATGAGGAAGCGTGGTGTTCAAATGTGCCCCCCTTCTGGAAAGGAGATCCACTTGGAGGTGGCCTTGTGACAAAATATATCCTTTTCTGTTAGACAGCTGTTCAAACGCACTCGAAATGCTGTACGCAACTCGCACTTACAAGAGGGAATGAAAGGTCTTGTCAGTCTTTCACTGGTCCCTGCACCTTTCTGGGAAAAGGCGCACAGCAGTGCACTGATCACTCGCTGTCATACGACAAAAGCTGTCTTAAAGTGAAAGATACAGAAATAATTCAGCAAAAATGCCCTTCAAACGGTACAGATCTTTCTCCAGTTGACTTAATAGTTGCCTCTTTTCCATGCTTGAAGAATGAGCTCATTTTTGTATTGAGATAATGCAAAGGATTTGTGGGCACTTCATTTCACACAGTAGAACTTTGCTGCTGCTGTTTTTGACATTAGATATCATGCCTACACCTCATTATATCATCGGCGATGTGAGGATACGTCCTCCACACGTGGAAACATGGAGTTTCCAGTTCTTATCAAACTTCTAAATACTCCTATGTATGTATATCGCTTTAGATGGTCGTGCATTGTGATTTGCGCATGTGCACACCCATCCCTTAGCCTGAGACCCAGCTAGAATTCTGCATATGTTATGGTGATTTATACCAGAGACCGCTGCCATTTGCATGGTCTCCAGGCGCTCACATATGGAAAGGAAACATTATCACTGTCTGACCTTTTGACCCCATTGGAGTGACTGATAGTGCAGCCATTCTATCCTCGCATCCAAATTATGAGGCTGTCCGAATTAGTATACAGGCTTCAATGCACACATATTTTAATGTTAGGGTGAGTGTTGATGCACCAAACACACTGGGCCTCATTAGGACCCTGGCGGAGAGGGTTTTACGCCAGCGTAGTGCATGGCGTACCTCTCCGCCATACTACGAGTTCCCGTAGCGCCATGGCGGCCTTTTCCGGCTGGTTTTACCAGGCGGAGAAAACCATGGCGCTACGGGACCTCGTTGTTAATTACGCCACCGTATTTTACGGTGGCGTAATTAACTCCTTCCCCACTCCCATTATACCCTATGGGGCAAAAATGGGAATGGGGAAGGGCAGAATGGGGATTGGGGATTTACCGCCCCGCCAAGGTCGGAATGGGGCGGTAAATCCGCCAACCCCCATGGCGCTATCGGCGGCTTTCCGCCATGCTTCGCGGTGCATTTAGCACCGCGAAATCCGCCTGGGTCGTAATGAGGCCCACTGTGTTTTATGTAGAAAATGATTCAAGCATGCAATCCTTTTATCACAAGCATATTTATTTAAAGATATGTGGTGATTCTTATGTTCCCAAAATGCTCATATTCAAAGCAGACTGTACCCCTCACTGTCAATACTTGTCCCCTTGCTCTTTCTCATAGGAGTGTTTCAAAAGAGTATGGGAATGATAAGCTTCTAACAGGAAGACAATGTACATGGTTATTCTAGGTTTTTATATATTAAGTATTTATTGTGTCATGGTTTAAAACAAACCTTTCACTTTATTTCTTCCTTTATTGTGATAAGGATTGTACAAGGCGACCTTACACAAATTGAAATACCACAAAAATGCTTAAAATATTTACAGATAAACATATCACAATCTCCATACAATTTATGAAATCTTTCAGCATTTCTTCAGTATAAAAACACATACAAATGAACAGATCGAAATCACCATCTGATTCTCACAACTCCTGCATGACTTAACAATTTGATGGATGCTATTGTTAATGAAGTTTCTTCACGGCTGGATACCTTGAGAAAAAAAATCTGCTGCATTCCAGTCCCTAAACCTATGCACATATGCACCCAACAAAGACACTCATACAGCTTGCAATGACTGACAGACCACCATAATATGTTCTCATGTCTCAATTACTCCCGCCAACATACACTTATCACAAATCCCAACAGTTTCATTACCTGAGATCGATCTCACGTGATGTACTTTCCATGTCTACATTCAATCTATATCTTAAAAATTGGGATCACCAATAAGCGTTTGGGAATTTCTCAAGATATGCTAGAATTGTACCCATAGGTTTATCGAGCAGAGACAAACACCTATATAGTTTTAGTGTTATCTCTGTACTAATTGTTGACATCCAATTGTGTTCAAATTGTCTTTTTTTGACTACACATGGATCACAAATGAAATCACTGACCGTTTAATCTCAGTCACTTAGGATTAACTCTGCACACGTTTGAAATTCTTTCAAGGGGCCATTAGACACCCACATCATTGCATCTGACAGATTGACATAGCGGGACCTTGTCGGAAGGTCTAACAGTTTTCTATATTCCGTCAAGATCCTCCAGTTCAATCAACCTCATAGAGAGACAAGGCCAAGTTCAAATCGAAGAGCATCAATCGGCAAACAATCTTGAAGATTAAGGTCCTTTGACAATGTGAGCAAAAAATGAAAAGACATATATATTAAACTTCCTTGAATAGAAACAATATAATAAAATTATATCGCAATAATGAAATTAACTTACATCAGTATGAGACCGTAATCATAAGATCAGCTGGACAAGAACGTAAAGGTTGCAAACACCATGACGATCTGGATTCTGGATTGCAAGCTAGCCAAAACCTATCAGAAGATGAAAATTAGGGGTTGTGGATGAAACAACCAAAATGTACAAGCCTCAAAGGACCCATTTCTTTACAATGGACAATTATGTGTTTAATGCTCATTGTCTTCACAAATATCACATGTATGCACATTGTAATCTTGGTTAAATTGCGGGCCCAGGAGTTCCAAGGTTTGGAAATACATTAAAATGAAACTTCATGATTAAATATGTAATCCTTCCACGTGAACATTTACATAATTAGGTTGGTACATTACTTAGTTTCTTCTGGAGGGATGAATTATGAATAAGACTTATACTTCTTAGACGTAAACACTGTTGGGCCCCAATCATTTTTCCAAAGCTTTGTCGTCACAATCTCTGGATAAGCAGATAAAGTAGAACCAGAATACCCCACAATATTCTACAAAATCATGTACTACTTTAGACATTCTCCCTTTGGTGAATCATGCAGTTTCAAGATACAGGGAATTAAAAGGGGATTCAGAATCTTGTAATAAAGTAGCAATATCCTCCATGTTACTATGGCTTAGATTTAGAGTAGCCACAGTTCAAATCTAATCACTGACGTTGGGACTCAAGATGGCAACTTTAAGTCTAATTTCCAAATAATTCCTTCTAGGCAATTCATTTATTTCCAGTCTTTAATGATAAGGAGCTCGAAGCCATAGTAAATGGTAAGGAGCTGTGAACACGAAAACGTGAAACAACCTTTGAACATTGTTTCATTTGAGCAATTCGAATGAAAACCTTGAGTCTTAATTGATGATATTCCACTGAGTTATTGGGTCGTTTGCCAAAAACCAAGCCTAGGTAGGAGAACTTTTTACCTATTTTTAGCGCAATCAAATCCATCTTCTAAGTGCAATTTATATCTTCTGAGATTGCGTAACATTTTGTTTTTGAAATGTTGATTATCAGGTCATTTTCTCTCATGTAAGCTTGAACCTTGTCTATACACAAGGGTCTTGTCTATACACTGCGGACCAACATCGGTTTGACCAAAGTTCATAATGTCATTTGCGTAGGCTAAACCGGGGAGCTTTGGATTTCCCAACTTCAGAAGAAATTCCGATGCTGTCAGGTCCCAGTTAGTTGTCCTGCAGAGGTTGCTGGGCGTGTAGTTTGCAACAGATTAATTGCAGTTGCACTCTCCACACCTCCAAAGTGAAAGGGGTAGTGGATAAAATGATAAACAGCCAACTCCTGCTTCACTTGCTCCAATTTCCATATCAGCAAAGTGAGTCCGACTCTACAAAACAAAACACAGCCATTTACTTAGCATCCTGAACTTACCTAATCTGCACTTCCTCTGTCTTTCCTCATGTAATCTTCATACCTGGTGGCCTTTGGTATTTGCTGAAAGGCTCTTCCAAAAATTGTCTGCAATCTCCTGCAATCTTCTGTAGCGGACTTTAGCTAATCCATCTCATATGTCTCTTGTCTATTACTCCATGAGAGGTTTTTCTCCAAGAAAGTTTCTTTTATGAATCCTCAGTGAGGGGCTTTACTTATTTTATAATGTTATAGTATTAATATGTGACTACTTCCTTATTCCTAAACTACTCTATGTATAATAAATATATATATATTACACAGCCACAGTAGTGGCTGTGTAGTTATGGTTAAGTTGCTGTTTCCATAGGAAGAGCACTTTTTGGGCGGCTTATATCTTCGCTCTTCCTGGGCGAATCCTCACCAAACTTTGAAAAAAAAGTATATAGCCCACTCTGAATTTTATTGCAAATCTTGGTGAGGTTTGATCCAGGGGGGGCAAAGCTATAGGGGGGTCCCAAAATGTCTTTTTTCCCATAGACTGAATGGGGAAACAACTTTGCTCACACCTACATCCCAAACCGCTGGACGGAATTTCACCAAATCTGGACCAGGAGCAGCGGCTTGGTCCCGAAAGCATGCTTTTGTAAATTTGGTGAAAATCTGTCCAGTAGTTTTTTTTAAAATGACCAAAAAGTAGGTCACAAAAAATTAGTGATATCTATGTCCGGTCCTCGGACACACTTCCCTGTTCGGTCCGCAGACAGTGTCCTGATTGGCTTAATCGGCTTGCGTCATGTCCGCGGACATGTGACGTGTTTGCTGGTTGGATGGTGAAGAGCGTGAAGTGCGTCAGATTTTTGGAAACGCCCACCATCTTGGATTCGCGGACTTCGCCGCTGTCCGCGGACATCGCGGTAAAAAACATATTAAAAAACGCAACATTGCAGTTGTCAAACTTATGAAATAATCTCTGGGGAGGTGAGGCGCGATGAGGATGGGATGGGATATGGCTGCAAGAAGCAAAAAAACAGGTGTTTTTTTGCCACAAAAGTACGCAAACAGTTCGGATGTTCACGAACAGTCCCGTGAAAGTTCGCGGACACCTCAGCATTAAAGGGTTGGTGAAATGCAGTTCTTGGATGGCTTATAACTTTGGGGCCACTCGATGGAACTGCATGCAATTTTGCATGTATATTCCTGACCTGATTCTGAGTGAGTATGCCAAGTTTGTTGGGATTCTGTCATGAGGGGGCAAAATTAGAGGGGGGTCCCAAAATAATGTAAAGGCTTATACATGATGTGCCATTTGACGAATCTACACTTCATTTGGGAAATTGACAATATATTTAGATATAATTGTTTTTACAAAGTTTGGTGGGATTTTCTGAAGAGGGGGCAAAATTAGAGGGGTGGTCCCAAAATAATGTAAAGGCTTATACATGAGGTGCCATTTGACGAATCTACACTTCATTTGGCAAACTGATAATAGATCTAGATATGCATGTTTTTGCGAAGTTTGGTGGGATTCTGACAAGAGGGAGCTAAATTAGAGGGGGGGTCCCAAAATATTGTAAAGGCTTATAAATGTGGTGTCATATGACAAATCTACACAAAGGTTTGCAAAACGATTATAGATCTAGATATAGATGTTTTCGTAAAGTCTGAATGGATTTTGTCAAGTGGGGGCTAGGTTATATGACGATTGTATGTGCATACATTTGACACTTTTGAAAAAATAAAACATGGGTGGATTTCCAGCAAACTTGCGTAAGGAGCATTGACAAGGACCCACAAGCATGCTTTTGCAAATGTGCCAGTGTTTTATTATTTGACAAGTGTCATAATGTAGCTACAAAAAATAGCGGTATACCTTTAGTGACTGAGGGGTAGCCTGTGGCCATGGGCAGTGGCCAGATTGTCCGGGTCATGGAATAAGGTCATGATCCAGTCAATCTAGCTACTGGCCATTGAAGGCAAGCGTCCCCAAACAGCACGATCCTCCCCGCAATGAGAGACAATGAAGGACTCTCCCAAGATGGGAATAAGGCCAAGACAGAGTGCGGGTGAGCGTAAATGGGAGTTTATCAATCAGAATAGGGCATGCAAAGAACTCTGCAAACTCCGAGAGCGCTCTGTCTGACAATAGCAAAGACAGGCGTATATATTTACAAAAAAAACGTCATAAGAACCTACACACTATAGGGGGCACAAGTTCATGGGGATTGGGTGGCGACGACTAACTATAGGTGCTGCTGTGATGTGGTTGGCTTTGGCTGGAAGACGTCATTGGGCAGCCTCGTGGGTTGGGCTGGGCCTGGCCGGGTGGCGGAGTTCATCCAGGCGGTGTTGTGGGGCCATCGTGGCCAGTGGCAGAGATGAATGTCTCTTCCTGACTTATTAGCCCTATGCCATGCACACCGCAGTCATTCGAGCATTTTTAGCATTATCTTCTTCAGTAAATCTTACAATAGGTTATACAACAGGTTAATGCAACACAGGAGGAATGCACCTTGTGAGGGGACTGGAGGCAATACATCAGGGCATGGTTACCAGTGTCCTGTTGACCGGGGCCATAGGTCGAGGGGCTAAGCTTCAGGGCCTGGCACGGGCGGTACATGTCTTTCTGCCTTGTTAGAAGTTGTTATGGATGTTCCGCTGTGTGTTGTCAAAGTGTTGGGTGTCTTGATTGCACAGGGCCATAAGTCTGAGGTGGTCCGGTGGGTTGTGAGGTTTACGAGGGGGCGCGTGTGTTCAGGCAGAGGTTTACTGCTGTGCTGTAAATAATGCAGGTGGCGGGTGGTGGCCTTGGGTGCTACAGAGGGGGTTACAAATCTTTGAAGCGGCTCCAGTCTGGTTGGGGGAGGTAAAGCAGCGCGGCGCGGTCTCTGCTCTCATGCCTTTGGCAGCCTTCACAGGGTGGGAGGGGGAATGGCCTTGCAAGTATTTCACAAAGGTATCTCCCTCGTGTGTTGCTGAGTTAGGTATAAACATCAAACATTTGAACATTCTATAATACTTATTCAAATCCTTTTAAAACATGCATTTCAACTTTGCTGGATGTGTCTCGATTATACCCAGTCTGAACACCGTATTCGTACACTATGTTTTAACAACTACAGTATTTAATTATATGCATATATATTTGCAGTAAGTGAGGTAGTAGTCGGGTTGGTGGAATACATAGGAAATGACTCGCCACTGTACGTGACGGTGGTGGCACATAAAAAGCTTAGACATACACACATAACAAGTGCATTTCTTGCGCATCCTTCACATGAGTTCCACAGTCTGGTTACATTCGTTTTCTCGTGTATTCTAGCAGCATTAGTTCAGTTATGGCGCGAGCCCATGGGATGTAAGTTTCTCAGTAATACACGTAACAAATAGATTCCTGGTGCGTTCCTTTATTATTGGCATCCAACTGCAATGGTATATGCTCATCATTGCTTATATCATGGGGGCATGATCTCTTTTAATTATACATCTTACAGGCTTTTATAATATAAGGGATTTTATGAGAGGAAAGCATCCTTTGCAAGTAGTCTAAACATTAATATACGAAGATTGTCAGGCCTGTGACGACCATTTTACTGTTCATTTCATTTTGCCTAGGCCTGCTGGCCGGGTCATGCTGGGAGCGATGATACGATACACTGCGGGAGGTGAACTGTTACAATGTTAGTGTATTACACTAGCTCATCTCCTTCTGGTTCGTGGGAACGGGCTCGCAGCGGATCTACCAGGGTGCTGCGGCAACAAGGATGACTGAAACCCTCCAAGGGTGGGGGCCGCGCTACAGTGCGCTGAGCTCACACCATCTTTACCAGACAAAATGGTGTCTAGGCCTAGCTAAATTTTAATACGTGTGGGCAATTAATACGTGCGGGCAATGTCTCCAGTGGGTGAGCCCTCCACCACCTGGGCCCGGGTGGCATGAGGGGACGCCCAAGAGAGCCATAGTCCTCACCTGGGGAGAAAGTGCAGGCGAGGGGGGTCGTCTAGGACCAGTCCTCCCCTACATTTCCCCCCTTTCGTTACTAAAGTAACAAATTCTTTAAATCTTCTATCCTCCTACATTCTGCCTCGTCCATCACCGCCTCATCCCATGCCGGAGTTCCTTTGATGGGCATCCATGCCCTGCACACTGCTCTTAGGCTCTCACCTCTCCGGGCATATTCATCTGGAGTACACGTTAGATATATGCACCCACCATCTGCTTCTAAATCTACCCAAACTTCCTCATACCATTCTAGTATACGGGGCTCTTTGATGGTGGTGTGCCACAACTTATCTACAATATCTTTATCGTGGTATATGGGCACCAGTTGGTACCTGGGCGAATTATCTATCCCTGTTTGTACTTGTGCTTCTTGCATTGTTTTTATTGTACCGTGTGAGTTGCCCATTGTCACCATCATCATTGCACCATTTGGTACTGCGTTAGCACAGACTCGAAGACCCACCTGGCACAGGCAAAAAAGTAGAAGGAGGAACACAACAGCTGGTATTAAAAATTTCACAGTTGTTCCAAGCCATGAGGGAACCCAGGAGAAGATGTTGTCGAACCAGGTACTCGCTTCTGCTCCACCTTCCATTTTCATTTTTTCTCCTAGGTTGTGGACTGCTTCGATCACATGGGACAGGGAGCCATTTTCTGCGTCTTCGGAAGGTACGAAAGTGCAGCAGGCACTTCCTATTTTTCGGCAAACACCACCGTCCATCGCTGTCAACAGGTCCAGGACATACCTGTTTTGCATGGTCATTAGTCGTAAAGCTCTTAGTTCAACTCTGATGATATTGAATCCTTCTTCAGTGTCGTTCGCCAGCTGAATCAATTCCCAGCGTGTTATCTGGAGCCATTTGCGTTTGCCCGTGCTTGGACACTTGAGACTAGTGAGGCAAAAAATGTTTCTGCTGAGCTGAATAATCGATATTTGTCTGGGATCTGGGCCAATAGTTCTGATGATGCCTTTGATATGTAATTTGATGCTCGTCTTTTACGGGTCAGCACTTCTCCCTTGCTTCCAGAAGACAGGACATATATTTGTGACTCTGCAGTTGGTTGAGCCACACTCTGCATGCGTTCCTGTGTCCTTTTGCTCCCATCGATGTGGCTTTCTGGTATCACCATTAGTGCCGAGTGCAGAGTGGCCATTGAGCAGCTGCCACTCCATGACTGGGGGAGGTGTAGGTATGCCTGTTTGCCGCACGCCCAGTACGTGTCCATGAGGGCCGCAGTCCCTTTCTTTAGGTCTGGGATGGTGAGGGTCTTGTTGCAGTTCTTGTTTGTTCCCATGGGGGTTCTCCCTTCTCCTTTAAAGCACAGTTTATAGTCCATTTCGCTCTGTAGTTTGAACGGCTTTTCAATGGCAGTTACCCAAGTTAGCTTTGAAATGTGTTCTCTCCATACTGGTGTACATGTTTCCTCTATCCACTGTAATTTATCCGGCGCCACACCTCTTAGTGCTTCCGCTTTGCACAGCACTTCTTCATCCTTCCGCTTGTTGTCAGAAAAAAGTGTCCCTCCTATCACAAAAAATGGTTCTTTCAAACATACTACTCCTGCCGTTTTTGGGTAACATGTTTTCTCGTTCTGCAGCATTTGAAAAGTCACTTCGTGTGCCTGGAAGGTGTTCTTAATCCTGCACAGCGTGAGATGAAGGAGACATTGGGCATCCACAATAGGCAACTCTTTGGGTAACAATACTTTGGGTGTACCTGATGCATGGGGGATGAGGGAACAGACATAACAGCTTTCGTTTGTTGTCTGTTTAGCTGTGGCACTCATGTCTGCATACCACTTATTTGTTTGATGGGGGTGTCGTGGGTCTTCCATCTTATCTAGACCTAGCCCATAGTACTCATCATACTTCTTCCTCCCTGTTTCTCTCTTTCGTCTGGTGTTCTTGTTACTCATGTACTTCCCAACCCCCTGAGCAGTGGGCAAACTAGACCCCCCTTCCTCATTCCCGCCCCCCTTGGCCCATTCATCATATAGTATTTCGTGCATTTCTAGTAGTTTTTCGTTTTCTTTCCTGACGCTATCTGGCAGATTGTTTTTTGGGATGGGGGCAAGCTTGCTGGTGGGGGTGTTATACAACCATGATATGGCAGACGGGTTTCGATCATTGAGACTATGGGCATTGTAACTGGATACCCCTGGTGGAGACACTGTGTTGCTCTGCATTTCACCATGTGGCTTTTCTCTTTGTGCGGTCACAACACTTGATGGTGTGGTATGATACCCCCAGACAAGTTTAGTTCCGTCCCATATCAAAAAATCACCTTCCCTGGTATTGACACCTGCAGTTGTATCGGGCCCGGTGGTACTGTTAATTGGTCCAGTAGTGTTATTACTCCCTCCCCCCTCGTACATCTCGATAGAGATGAACGCTATAAACCAATATGTAACCAAGCCAAACATTATCATAAAAAACAATGTGATGCATACTGATAATCCACACTCATACGAATATCTACATCTCTCATATACTAATTCTCTCATTCTACTAATTCTATCCGTTGCAGGCTGCCCGTTAGATGCCATGGAAGCTCCTGTTTGAGATATAAAAGTGCATTAAGTGCATGCATGTAAACGTTTTGCTGGCACCATCTGTGCCAATACATTTGATGGGGAATGGAAGCGGGTGTGGGTGCGGGGGAGGGGTATTCACAGACAAGGGTATATACATGATATAATATTATTATGTCATTAATTATACATCACTTTTTTTGTAATATCTTTGTCAGTCATTATTTCATTCAATTCCAGTGCTGACATTATTCCATTCAGGTCCAGTGCTGACACACACACTCACGCAAGTCGATATTTAGACATCCTACTCATTTGCATCGTTTGCTGTTGTCTGTGCCTCCTCGTCTATCTCCTCGTGTACATTGCTGTATGCTTTTCGTACGTCAGTTAAGTGCACCCAGTATCTCAAACCCTTCACCTTTACTGCCGTGGGCGTGCAAAATATTACTTCGTATGGGCCATGAAATCGTGGAGCATTCCACCGACGCACGAAGCTTCTGACATAAATTGAGTCGCCTGGCATTAGCTGTAGCTGCTGCTCTGGCTCCGTGACAGATCCTGTTACATTTCCCTCTTCTCTAGTGAAGGGTGGGGAGAGTTGCTTCGATATTGCGCGCGCTGCCCTTGTTAATTTTCTTAGGTAGTCTGTGAACTCATCTCCCAATATTGCGGCGCTTCTGTGAGCATCTGAGTGTTCACGCAGTGGAGAGTGTGCTGTGTTCATTCGTCTCCCAGTCACGATCTCGTGTGGGGACAAGTGGTGGTCTTTACTTGGTTGATTTCTCAACTCAAATAGTGCCAGGGGTAGACAGTAAATCCAATTTTTCTTTAATGAGAAGCATAGTTTTGATAATCTGCCCTTTAACAGGCCGTTCATCTTTTCCACTACGCCATTACTTTGTGGATGATAAATCGAACATAATTTATGTTTTATACCCAATAACGTGGTAACTTCCTTGAAAAGTTCATTCACAAAGTGAGAGCCGTTGTCTGAGCGTATTACGTCACAAATTCCCCAGCGCGGGAACACTTCCCTTACTAGGAACTTGGCGGCGCTTTTGGCATCAGGTCGCGCACATGGTCCCGCTTCCACCCACCTTGAAAATGGGCACACCACCACGATCATGTACCGCGAGCCATTACACCTTTCCCCCATGTCTTCATAATCTATATGCAGTTCTCTGAAGGGGCCAATGGGTTTGGGAATTGTTCCCCGGAGTGTGCGTAATGTCATTCCTGAGTTGTATATTTGGCATGTTGTACATTCCATTGTCAATCGAGACACATGTTCCTGGAGACAGGGCACAAACCATTCTTCCTGTATCTCTGCTGCGATGTGCTGCTTGGTGTTGTGTGCGGGGAAGTGTAACTGTTGAAATGCAACTTCTAGTAACTGCAGTGGCATTACCACTTTCCCTGAGTTATTTTGCCGCCATAGTAGATCTGTCCCTGATTGGCTGCATCCCCGTTTTGTCCATGTTAGTTTTTCTTCTGCACTAGCTCCTTCCTGTAATTGTAGTATTTGTGATAAGGACATCATGTTATACCCTTCTGACAGTTCTTTGGTTGTTGTGTTCTTGATCATGAACTCACCGGTGTCGTATTTCTGAAAATAGGAAGCCTCCTTGGCGGCAGCGTCCGCTGCCGCGTTCCCTAAAGACACAACGTCTGAGTTGGAGGTATGGGCCTGGCACTTCACTATTGCTACGGCAGTAGGGTTTTGTAGGGCCTCAATTAATTCTTTTAACAATTCTGCATGCTGCACTGGTGTTCCATCTGCCCTTCTGAAACCCCTACGGCCCCATCTTGCTAGACCTCCATGTACTGTCGTTGTCAGTCCTCACCTGGGGAGAAAGTGCAGGCGAGGGGGGTCGTCTAGGACCAGTCCTCCCCTACACCATGACCACAAGGGACAAAACATAGGATTCAAGTGGCCATGTCCACCTGGGACTGGCTTTGTGGTAAGGTTATTTGAAATTAGGATAGATCTGAAAGGGAAGAAAAATGTGCTTGTGGTAATATGGCTGCAATGGAAAGCGAAGAGGGGCCATGTATGGAACCCTCGCCTTCCCTTTCCATGGTGGCCATCATGGAAAAGGATTTTCCTTCCTACACCGGGACGCCTGCGGCGTCCCGGTGTAGGAAGAAAAATCCTCTTTTTTAGCACCCGGGTTCCCGCTTTGGGAACATGGGGTGCTAATGGCCTTCAATCCCCATTTCAGGGGCTGGAATTGGGGCATAATGGTCCAGAACTCGTTATCCACCCTCGCTTCGCTTGGGCTGATAGCTTGGGCTGCTGGGCCGGTATCCACCAATCCAGTCCCTGGAACGGAGGATGAACGCCACAATATTCCCATTAGCATAACACAAAATGCAAATGGAAATGTTGGAAAATCTTATTGAGTCTATGTACTTTACTGAGAAATATAAAGTAGATGGAGTCTATACATGTTTTTTTAGTTCTATTTTTTAACTGTGAAAGGTGGTTCCTTAAGGAATATGTCTTTTGTTGTTTTTGGATGTATTATTTTTTGGCAGGCGAGCTGAGAACAAAAGGTAGGGAGGGAAATGAGGGAAGAGGAACCAAACACTAATATGGAGGGGTAGGTGGACAAGGGAAAATGTTGCACGTGTGTAATTTCTAAGTTAGGGGGCAGTGTTTCTGATGCTCCTTGATTGTAGCAATGGTGGTGGCTCTTGGGGAGGAGGGATGGCATTATCTGATGCCATTTTAGTTTTGCTAAAAGTATGTACTGTGTACTAGATTGTTAATGGATAATGAGTAGGAATAGGTGTTGGAGCTGTGCAAGGGAAATTTTGAAGTTGAAAGTTCCTAGATCAGTAGAAAATGCAATTCTGAACTGAGATCTTATCGTGAAGTGCGGAGGGGTTCTCGGACACGTCATCATGCCGCGTGCCAGCGTATGGTCATGTGGCACTGTCCAGAAGGTCTGCTATGAAGTCAGATGTTCGTAGACGTTTACAGATGCAAAACTAGTTGAATTAGTTGCAAAATGTGTATAGAAGTGTTAAAAATTATTCCGGAAGGTGGGAAATGGCAGAGTTTTAAGGTGACACTTTGAAAATGGGACACAAATATTGCTATATTGGGTAAGTATGATTTTACTGAGTTGTAGGAAAATAGCATGCACTGATAAAAAATGTTAAAGGGACGTTATGGTTAAGTTGCACTAATAACAACCTATGAAATTCAATGAAAAAACGTTGTTAAAAGGACGTTATGGTTAAGTTGCGCTACTAAAAACCTATGAAATTCAGTGAAAAAACTTTGTTAAAGGGACGTTATGGTTCCAAGTAAAACCGAAAACCCCCTGAAATTCGCCAGTTATGGTAAGCTAAGCAACCATAACTCGCGCCACCACAGTGCACTGCTAAGACTAACACCCAGGACATCAAAGATGGCATCACAAATGTCATTGATGAGGAAGAGCAAAGAGGAAGGTGTTGAGGTGCTTCTGTAACAGGAAATGGTTCTCCTCAGTTTTAGAATGGCAGGGAGGCTGTTCCTGAGGGAGGCCGCAGCCGAAGACAGAGATCTACCCCAGCTCGTTTATTTGAAAAATGACTGATGGATAGCTGTAGGTATTTTGGCCCCAGGTCCCAGAAAGCTTTGTGGACAATGCAGAGGGTTTTGAATTTAATCCTTGCATCTACTAGGAGCCAATGGAGAGATTTCAGAGCTTGAGAGATACGATCCCAGGGCTTGAGGCCAAGGACAAGTCTCGCAGTCCTGTTCTGGATAAGTTGCATAGGGTGGAGAGTAGAGGCAGGTAGATTTAGAAAGAGGCTGTTACAATAGTCCAACCTAGAGAGAACCAGAGATTGGGAGACAGTGAGCTTCTGAGGGAAGGAGAGGAAAGGCAGAGTACCTCTGATGAGGTGCAGTAGGAAGTTGGACTTTTCAGAGACCTCAGAGATATGGGCGGAGAAGGAAAGTGTGGAGTCAAAGATGACTCAGAGTTTCTTAGCCTCGCAGGTAGGGGTAGGAGGAGGGCCCAGGGAGGACAGCCAGAGAGTGAGGGAAAAGGATGGAGATGGTGTGCCGATGAGGAGGATCTCAGTCTTGCTGGCATTCAGACAAAGATCATTGGCGGCACACCACTCTTGAATGGCAGTTAGGCAGTCCGAGATGAGAGAGGGAGAGGTGGTGGCCGAGGGCAGCTGGAAAATGAGTTGAGTGTCATCAGCGTAGCACTGGAAATTTGAGCAGAAAATGGCAATGCAGTGGGCGAGAGTTTCCAGGTATTGGTTGAAGAGCCAGGGTGAGAGGTTAGACCTCTGGGGAACCCCACAGGTGGAGAGGAAGATAGAGGAAAGGAAGGACCCCAGTAGGACCTGGGAGGGTCAATCAGAGAGGAAAGAGGTAAGCCAGGCCAGAGCCTGATAAGTGATACCCAGGTTATCATGGAGACGGTTGAGCAGGATGGTGTGGTTGACCGTGTCGAAGGCAGAAGAGAGATCAAGAAGGATGAGGACAGAGGGAATGTTAGAGTCCAGGTTGGAGAGCAGATCTTCACAGATGTTCAGGAGAGCAGTTTCCATGCTTCTGGCTGCTCTGAAGCCAGGCTGGTGGTCATGGAGACAGCCAACAGAATCTGAATGAAGGTTAAATTGAGAGATGGCCAGCTTTTCCAGCAGTTTGCCCAGAAAGGGGGTAATTGAAATTGGGCGATAGTTAGCCGGGCAGGAAGGATCAGCTGTGGGTTTCTTGAGAAGAGGATGCACAAGGGAGCGCTTCAGAGGGGATGGGAAGGATCCTGAGGCAAAGGAGTGGTTGCAAAAATCAGCAAGGGCCAGAGCGAGGGTGTCAATGTGGTCCTTAATGTTTTCAGAGGAGCAGGGATGAACCTGTTTTGATGAGGCTTTTATAGATCGGACTTGTCTAGCGACCTCGTCAGGGGAGAAAATAGGAAAGGAAGAGAAGGAGGTGGGGGGTGGTTAAAGGG
Organism: Ambystoma mexicanum; assembly: GCF_040938575.1. Taxonomy (NCBI): domain Eukaryota; kingdom Metazoa; phylum Chordata; class Amphibia; order Caudata; family Ambystomatidae; genus Ambystoma; species Ambystoma mexicanum. The sequence continues at coordinate 282,288,580 of NC_090924.1, forward strand.
GGGTCTGCAAGCATAGACTGAGAGGGAATAGGAGGGGCAGGGGAGGAGAGGGTGGACAGGATGTCCTGGGTTTTTGAGATAAAGTGTGAGGCAAGGGCTTTCCAGAGAGCCTGGGATGCAAGAGGAGGGGTGGAGACTGCCAAAGGGTTGGCAAGCTCCTTGCAGATTTTAAAGAGTTTGGCAGAGTTGTTAGATACCGCAGAGACACGGGCTTGAATGTGGGCTCTCTTCTTAGTGCGGACTGAGAGTCGGTATTGCCTTTCGAGCAGGTGACAGGCCAGTTTGTCAGAGGATGAGCAAGAAGCTTTCCATTTCCTCTCAGCCGCCCTACATTTACGTTTAAGTGTAGCTAGGTCGGCGTCATACCATGAATTGCACTTGGCTTTGGACTTCAAGTGGATCCTCATGACAGGGGCAATAGCATCAAGAGTATTAGAGATAGAAGCATAGAGAAGGGACAGGGTTGTGTCCGGATGTGAGTCAGCCAGTGGAGGAGGAGGGGGAGAGAAGGTGGCAGCGAAAGCCTCAGCTGACACACGCTTCATAGGACAGATGTCCGAGAAAGTAGGTGGCAGTGTTGGCGTTGGGTTGACTTGGGGGGAAGAGAGTGAGAGATGGGAGGAGAGAAAGCAGTGGTCACTCCACGAGAGCAGAGTGGTCAGAGGGGTATAGAGGGGGAGGCCAGGGTAGATCAAGAGATCAAGTGTGTGTCCTGCAGAGTGTGTCAGGCCAGAGGGGAGGATAGAGAGGGAGAGGGAATCACAGAGGTTGCGAAATAGCAGAGATGAGGAACAGTGAGAATCAAGGTGGATGTTGAGGTCACCAAGGAGGAGGAGTTGAGTGGTGGAGGCCAGGAGGGAGGAGGCGAGGTCAGGCCACTCAGAGAGAAAAGAGGTAATTTGCCCGGGGTGGGGGTGGTAGAGAGTAGGAACAGTAAGAGAGAGTGGTTAGGAGAGATTGAGAGCCTGCAGACAAGGCATTCAAAAGAGGAGTAAATCTGAGTGGGAATGATAGTGCTAGGAATCCATTCAGGAAAGATTAGGGCTACGCCCCCTCCGGCCGAGTGGATCTGGGTGCGGAGAGGATCTTGTATCCATCAGGGAGTAGAGCGTCAAAGCTCGTGACAGAGATGGCCGTGAACTATGTCTCTGTAAGACCGAGGACATCAAGGTCCAGTTCTTCAAGAAGGTGGCAGATGTCAGGAGTGTTTGACAGCAGAGCGAGAATTGAGAGTGGCAAGATGAAGAAGGTTGCCAGCCTTAAATACCTTCCGGGGAGAGGTACAAATCAGAGGTACGCCCTGCAGAGTTGTGGAGGAAGCCTGAAGAGTGGCAGAGGAGGAGGAAAGAGTGGGCAAGGTAGCCAAGTAGTGAGAGGAGGGGACAGCTGGAGATTAGAGGAAGTTGATGAGGTGAGGGAAACGCCTATCAAAGAGGAGGAGATTGGCCTGAGGACCTTGGACCATGACAGTGCCCTTTAGGTAGACATTAAGGATGACTCTGGAGGTGTCGAAAGAAGCCATGAGGACATCCCAGCGGGTGCCACCATTAATGGGAGAGGAGGAGATAGGACAGAGCACAGAGATCATATGGGGGGGGTCCATAGATCTGACGAAGGAACAACAAAGAGGATGTCGGTGAGGGTCTGTCTGGAAGAGGTGCTGGTATAGGTATCGGCAATAGGGAGACCAGGGTTGGAGGCCAAGATATCCTTTTTACATTTCTTTAAAGGCATAGGGAGTGCACCATAATGGAAAGCATCAACAACAGAAGGGACTTCTACCTTCACCAATCTTACCACACTGCTACTTTAAAGGGGAAGAAAGAGCCAACTGCCAGAGTAGCTACTGGAAAATGCAAAGACCTGAACATCAGTACAATGTACTAAGGACCCTAAACTTTGTAAAATAATTGCACCGGTGCTGCAGTATGCAATAATACAGAAGCATAACGTGTCTTGGTGTAATGCAGCAATGCCAAACACCTTACAGTGGCAGGAAGAACATTTCCCTCATGACGAAAGTACTTTCTATAGTAACCCCATTGGTACGCACAGTGCTGTGAACCGTAAAAAATGTAGTATATATTGCTGCATGTACATCAAACACATTTTCTTTTTGGTAAGACAACATATTGGAAAGGAAAGCAAGGCAGTACAAGCAGCAACCCTTCCACAACAGCATACAGGCATAGGAAACGAAAGAAATTCTGTGCATAGGGAAATGGACAGCGTGGAAGTCAAAATGGAGCAATTGGAGAACAATTGTGTCGCTTTAAAGGTTGTGTACAAGGATATCATCTGGACAAAATAACACAACATGGGTACACCTGAATGTGTATTCCTTCCCCATGTCAGAGCCCCCCATTCTCTCAAAAAACGTTTCATGGGAGACATTACGGTAATATATAAATCTTTTCCTCCCCTTGCAACCAAATTGTGCAAATACCCATTTCCCCACAATAAGTACTTCTGCTACCCCTTCCTTTCCAAATGGGCTGTATGCATGTGTACAAGGAAACAATAATAATGAGAATGTCGCAGACTGTTTGAGTGGTCATTTTTTTTGTACCTGAAATGGGGTTCTGACTCAGTGGCACATAGTCCTCGTTGCAATGACCGCAAGTAAGAAAAAGGTAGGTGTCCTACATACACTGCAGCTGTTCTGGCCTATCCGCAATGACAATGGAGGTATCCGTACGGCACCAGCATGCTTCGCACGTCCGAATGTTGTCCACCACCAATCAATGCGTGTACCCCCGGACGTTTCTGCGTAGTGCAAGTACACGCATGTGTGCCTGTTCCTCTGTGTCCTACGGACATCGCCACTGTGCAGTATATGCAAAGGAACGTTAATTAGGTTGGGGCGTCCACCCACATCCTACAAGTAGCTATGCAGATAAACATCCCACCTGCTGTACCTTATAAATACCAAGCGTCTCCCTAAATTGTTGGCACACGTGTGGCGCAGTTTTAGTCAGTAGGGAAAAGTCAACGGTGTGCATAGGACACCCATGCACGTGCGCCCAAGGTATTGTGCCCAAAACGCGTGCAGCGGATAGTCATCCCAAAGGAGAACAGTGGCGATGTCACCATGTGACCGCACCCACTCTGGGCGTGAGCCCTTATTTCGGGGACAGAAACCAGACCCTTGAACAGCGGAAAAGTGCAGGGTTGCGCAAACTATGGACTGTTTTTCAGAAAGTACACGCTTACAGACACACCACAATGTGCCGTTGCACATGTATGTATGGGTTGGAACAATGTAGGCCTGCTTTCCGAGTGAAAGTTGTCCACAGCAACACTACAAAAGGGTACACCCCAGAGGCGCTAAGCAATCAGTTTGCAGCTATGTTGAACCAAGTAGCAGGCCACATAGGTTTGCCCTGTAAGTAATGTTGCACCAAATGTGATGTGCTACAGTGCGTCTGCAACTAATAGCAATCATGCTAGTCCAGCTGAGTACGCACAGTAATAAACAAAATTATGAACGGACCTTGCTGTGCCACACACAACCGCAGCTGCGATATTCCCCATTGTCCCAATCGCATGGGTAGCTAGCGACAAAGGGTAGTAAGCGCACGTGTGTTTCCCCAAGGACGGTGAGGGCCGTGTCCCAATGAAGCAGAAACATTCCTTCTTCCGTTTCCATTTTCTTCTTTGCAGCACAGCGTCATTGTGTACTGTTTAAAAGTTCCACACGCTTCCACCAATGACATTGAACAGCTCTCCATGTAACAGTATCAGTTCTGTACAACACTCCTCTGCCTACACACCCCACCCAGAAACGTTATTGTGCAATCCATGCATCCCAGCAGCGGACAGAAAAGTATTCATGCTTCTGTTGATGAGATACCTTCCTGCATCTGGCTCGGAACAACATCCATGAGCAGTAGCCCACACTCTTTGTGGTGTTATCGATGAGAACAGCACCTTTGCAGTGGGAAAGAAAGCCGCTTCACTAGCTTTAGCAACCTCTTTAGTTGACGGAACAAGCCTAAACAAGACATGTAACCAATATGCATACCACCGTAGTGGTTAACGATAACATCGCCTCTACCGAAAGTGGCCAGGGCTTTGCAAAGTGCATCCATGTCGGCGAAACTGCGCTCGAACACACGGTTCCACAATGTGACCACTCTTTCCAACCCGAAATTGCCATCAAAGTTTCTTTCCAGGGCATACTTGTGCAGATCGAGTAGAAAGGCATCACCTACATGCAAAACAATGGGTTTCACCATGTCAGCCAGCCTCACTACGCAGAATATAATGTACATCAGTTTGAAAGCCCCTTCCTGTAAACCACACCCACAGTACCTGATTGGATAATACCGAAAGTCCCATGGGCATTGGACATCAATCTAAAAAGCACAGATTGTGGCACGTGCGGTGCCCAAAGTACCGCAAGGGCTGCACCCCAGTAAAGCAGGAGCAGTCCTTCTTCCCTTTCCACTACCTTTTTTCCCTTATTGGGTACAGGTAAATGGGCACACACGATTCCACCAATGCCATCCAAGACATTACCATCTTACACTGACTGTGCTGCACAACACTTCATAGGTATCGTTAGAAAATCAGCCTGCTAGTGTACTTGCAAGCATGTTCACTACAAATTTCAGTTATAGATGGAAAAATGTGTGCATCCACAGTCATCCTCTTCTGCACGCACTACCACAAATGTAAGGTACCAAAACTTTTTCTGCACTATGCGTATTACTGTGTTATAAGTGCTTCTGTGCACGGTATCTGCCACTGAGCGGCCATTACCTTCTTTAAAATTATACAGTTTTTTTCCCCATCCCCTACCATGAAGTGGCACATTAGTGATATGTGTTTGCAACGTTCTCATTGCCCCATATCATACAGTGTAATATCGACACAGAAACTCCCTGCTTTCCTTCCGACAATGCTACAAAATGTTTTCCCTACTAACCGACCTCCTACATACATCGTAAAGAAATTGCATCAATAGCAGCATTGAATGTATCGTACCAAGTGAAAGGAACTTTCCAAAAGATCATTCTCTGCACAGCTGTACTTCTGTGTAGGCTGCACTATTACATCATGCTCTTTTTAAATCTACCCTCTTCTACTCTCCACCCTCTGCAACACATTCACAAGAGGAGTGCGCGACTTAGGATGGTATCTCTCCTGCCTGCACTGAAATGTCGCCAATAGCTCCCAGTGGTTGCAAGGAATAAAGTGAGAAAACTGCATTATACAGGAGGCCTTCTCACCCCTGGGACCACAATACCTTCAAATGTAACTCCCTATATATCTGTGTGCGCAAGCTCTTCCCTCATCTGTCTCCAACTTCCTCAAGGTCATGCGCTTCTGCAAAAAAACTGTTGTTGGTAGATGTGCTTTTTCGCCTGCAACATCCCTCTGCAAAAGGCTTCATGCCTCCCTGACACTTGAGGGGAAACATTGCCGGTTCCGGAAGCTTCTCAAAGTCTTTCTCTTCGCATCTGCTGTATCTGTTCATCTCCCCGGCTAGCTGCATGACGTGCACTTAATCTGCACTACTTACCTGACGACTCTGGCCTAGGCCAGTTGTAGCCCTAGCTGGGTGTAGCCCTAGCTGGGTGTAGCCCTAGGCCACACCCAGCTCAACATAACAGAGTTATGCAGGTGAACAAGTGGCCAGGTACATGCAGGTCACCCCTAGCCATTTCGAACCATCCTCTACTTCACCACTTCTCCCACAGGACACACTGGAGAAGTCGTTGCTCCATCAGGTCCAGACATATACTACACAGTGTAAGAATTGCAACTTACCCCCACACCCATAAAAGCAAAATTTCAGCACACGTAACACATCGTACTGCAGTGTACGTTGCAAGTTCCAAATGTTATCCATTGTTCTCCGCTTCTGCCATTGCTCTACCATCACTGACCGCCGGACCTCAGCACACACTGTACACCCTAGTACAACCTATGTTTTACTTCTCATGTCATATGTAATGAAGGCCCCATCTGCAAAATGTGCCTGACAACTTTCACCCTGGCCACATCTTTGCATACATGACTCAATTACATTGCATAGCCTGTGCAGAACGGTATCTGAGTGGCTGTGTACATTGTCCATATTGCAACTTTCGTCGGCATCTGTTTACATCATTATTTGCACATAAGGGCCTCTGGCCATGGCATAATTTCGCCAGCTTACACCCAAATTGGAGAAAACCTCCATTGCAGACCACAAAGAGCCCATCTGGCTAAAATGGCCGGCACACAATTTTTCATTCATTGCAAGTCCTCCTGAGCCCTGGACAAGCCCATCCAACTACCAGCAGCAAGCGGATTGGGCCCCACATCTACATCAGCCTATATGCTGCGCCGGCAGGTGAGCGCCGGCCCACGCAGTAAGGCACAGGCAAGAAGGCTCCCTGTCCCGAGCCTTTCCCCAGACGTACATGCCATCAGCCAGACCCCCTGCCCAGGTGTCCCAGTCATAGCTGCATCTATCCGGCAAAACCTACTTCACTAAGGTTATTCCTTCTACTTTTGCATTGTGCCCCCCCTCGCCCACACACTCGCCGTCGTAGTTGCTAAATGCAACGGTACATGCTTCTCATTTAAGGGCCCTCCAAATCCCATGCGCACAAAAACATTGCCACTACTATTTCAGTGATTAACACTCCACGCGCCAAGCAAAGTCTCCTAGGCCTAAATTGAATTGGACTACTGTACTGTCATGCTCATTGAACTAAGATGTTATGCCTATTTGAACCAGAATACTATGTAATCATGCACATCTGAACTAGCCCAGCCTACCGTGCTGTCATGCACGCTTGAATGGTGTTGTTATGCCAACTTAGACTAGCACACAGTGTTGTCATGCACACTTGAACTGTGTTGATATGCCCATTTGAACCAGAATACGGTGCTGTTATGCCCTTGAACTAGCCACTGTGTAGCTTTGCCCATTTGAACTAGCCTACAGTGTTGTCATGCACATTTGAACTAGCCACTGTGTAGCTATGCCCACTTGAACCAGCCTACTGTGTTGTTATGCCCATTTGAACTAGCCTACTGTGTTGTTATGCCCATTTGAACTAGCCACTGTGTAGCTATGCCCATTTGAACTAGCCTATATCTTTGTTGTTATGCCCATTTGAACTAGCCTACTGTGTTGCTGTGCCCATTTGAACTAGCCATTGTGTTGCCATGCCCATTTGAACTAGCCACTGTGTAGCTATGCCCACTTGAACTAGCCTACTGTGCTCTTATGTCTAACTGAAATTGCCCACTGTTTACCTGTGCCTATTTGAACTCCCTATTGTGTGCCACTTGAAGTGCCCAACGTCTCGCATACCTTCTGCCAAACATGTACACCATTACTTACAGCCTATGCGCTACCAGTATACTCCTTATAACTAGCCTCCTAGTGTACTGTGACTGGCTACCACCCCTTGGTGCTGCACAAGCCATACCCAACCTGACTAAAATGGCAGCAAATAACCCTCCTATCATCAGCCAACCCTACCATCTATCCTCCTCAAGATCTTACACAAGCAATCCTTGCACCGTAAATGACAGAAACCTCAGACTCTGAGCCAGACTAACCAAACTGTACGAACCACTCACGAGATCACTACCTCCGACAAACAAGAAAACTAGCCTCCCCACTTGCAAGAAGTTCAATACTACCAAACAGTCTGCTGCTTAGAGATGGCCTCATCTGTACGCCATCTCTAAGCAGCAGACTGTGCATTAACCTAAGATAGCTGATTGCATACCACCTATTCCTATCCATGCTACAGCTATATTGGAGGCATACCCTCTTAAAGGAACCCTCATAAACGCTAGGTCCTTGGGTGCCCATGCAACAGACATCTCTGAACTGATACTGGCAGACAATTTGGACATCCTCGTCGTAACGGAATCTTGGCTACACGACGCTGCAGGACCGTTGCTCTCATTAGCCGTCCCAGACGGTTACACGATACTCAGACAAGAGAGAGATGAAGCCCGAGGTGGTGGCATCGCTATCATATCCAGATTAAACCTTTCTCTGAGACTAGCCCCTCCACTAATCTTACAATCCTGCAAAGTCCTCACCGTTAAACTTCTCCTAATCAACTCCCAGACCCTTACCATCCATTTAATCTACAGACCACCTGGTCCACTTGGGACATTCGAGGAGGACATTTACACCCTATTATCCAACAACCTTAAAACTACCACCCAACTATTATTACTAGGCGACTTCAATCTAGGTTTCAATGACCCAGCAGATAAGCACGCTTCCGTCATAGCTAACATCTTATCAGAATTAGGCCTCTCCCAAAAAATCAACAAACCTACCCACATTAAAGGGAGAACCTTAGACTGGGTAGCTGATGATAACTGCTCTGCCACCATCACCTCCATCTGCCCACAACTCTGGACAGACCATTTTATGGTGTCTTTCACACTAGCCACTACTAGACCATTCCCGATCGTCTGACCCACTGCCCCACCCTGCTTAACAAGGAACAAAAAGAATATTACAGTGGACAAAGTGATCCCGGCAATTCTTCCCACCCTCAATTCACTGGCTGACAACCTAGATCCAGGTACACTGGTCCACGAGTATAATCAAATTATGCTTACTGCTCTTGACAAAATTGCTCCACTTAAACTCAGACCCGCCAAACCCAAATCTCATCTAAACAAGTGGTTCACCCCCCAGCTAAAGGACCTATGACTCCTAAAAAGGAAATGTGAAACCACCTGGAGACTACTCCCTTCAGACGATAACAAAACCAAGTTAACTAAAATCTCTTTGCAAAATATAAAAATGAAATCTGCCTGGCAAAGCGAAACTCACAACGGACGTATCTCCAACACCAATTCCAGTATGAGGGAATTATCCACCATACTAAAAGAGCTAGAGTCTCCTATCCCTACACCAGATATTTGTACCAAAAATAAAACATGGTGCTCAGACATTCAACAGGCACTATCCAATAAAGTAGCCACTCTCCAAAACAAAATAGCTCTAAAAAAGCTTCCCTCAACACGCCTCCTCAATTAAACAACCTTAACCCCCCCACTAGTGAAATACCACCTGACCGTCTGGCCAGATTTCATTTTACTAAAACATACAATCCATACTCAAGATAGAAAAAGTTATTCTTTCACTTAAGCCTTCCAATTGCTAAGGCAACCTTTGCCCAACTCAGATTATAAAAGATGCCACAAGAGATCTTGCCCCTTTTATTTCTAAATTGATTAATGCCTCCTTTACATCCGGCACCATTCCCACTAACCTGAAGCAATACTGGGTACTGCCACTGCTAAAGAAATAAACCTTAGACCCTCTTATTCCCACCAACTACCGTCCCATCACAACAGAACCATTCTTGCTCAAAATACTCGACAAGGTTGCCTACACCCAGATCCAAAAATATTTGGAACTCCATAAGCTTTTGGGAGCAAGATAATCTGGATTCTGCCCCTTACATGGAACGGGAACCGCTCTTATCGACCTAAAAACTCTGGTCGATGAGTTAAGAGACAAAGGTAAAATAGCCCTCTTCCTACTGTTAGACCTCTCAGCCGCATTTGACCTGGTGGATCACAAGGTCTTATGCGGCCACCTGGACACAGCAGCCCACTTTTCTACGGAGGCTATCAGATGGATAGAATCATTCTTGAGTGATAGAACTTTGAGGGTCTTCTCCCCTACGGCAGCGGCTGACCCTGCCCTTGGTGTCCCCCAGGGCTCTTGTGTCTCCCCTACATTATACAATATATTCACCAAGCCCCTGTTCGACAAACTAGACCTTCTGGGTATCACCTTCACTAACTATGCAGATGATACTCAGATTCTCCTCCTACTTTCTGGGGATTATAACAAGGATTTGGCACTGGTGAATAGAGTGTATCTCATCATCCAGGCATGGATGGCCACTCACGGTCTATGCCTGAATGATGACAAGACGGAGCTAATCATCCTGGGCACCCATCTCAACCTTAAATTATTAGGCCAGGAATATTCATCATTCTCCATTTATGGGAACCTCATTAAGGTAGCCAAGGAAGTAAAAACCCTTGGTTTCTATCTCGACTCCACCCTTTCCTTTTATAAACAAGTGAAATCAATGGCCCCCACCACCGCTTACACGTGCAAGCTCATCAGGACCGGCAAACCCTTCCTATCGAATGAGAGTTGCTTGATCCCGGCCAGAGCTCTAATACTCTCTAGGCTAGATTACTGTAATGCTCTTTCCATAGGTGCCAACAAAGACATTATCCAGAGAATACAAATCCTCCAAAATAATGCATTAAGAGCCGCCCTAGGTATGAACAAAAGAGCACACATCTCTGCGACCAGACGCCAAAATAACTGGCTCTTGACTCACTTACCCACAAAGCACTAAATAATGCTGCCCCCAGCTATCTCGTAGATAGACTACACAGAAGAACATCCATCAGACCTACGAGAGCCAGCAACGCCAATTGCCTTACTGTACCAAGATTCAGACTTACCAAAGCTGGCGGTACTAGCTTTCCCATGAAAACAGCCAAACCCTGGAACTCCTTGCCACACCCCCTCAGAGAAGATCAACCTTACCTGAACTGTAGACGTAATTACATTAACCTACTCAAATCCACTGATCCTTAAGACTGATTGTTGTATTTTTATACTTAGGATGTATCTGCATATTCCACTAAAACTTATTGTAATACCGGTTTACTATGTTTATGTATCCTACCTGTTTACAATCTGTATATATGTATTACCCTGACCTACCCTGTAACTCTGTAAGCTTTGCATTGTCTTGCTGCTGCGCCCTGATACCCCCGGGTCTGGGGCGCATTAGAAATAAATAAACAAACAAACAAACATATGGTAATGTACGCATAGCAGCTAACTTCTGCTGTTCTACCAAGTGCACAATGTCCTCCGCAACCATTGTGTGCTACTCACAAACTCCAAATGCATGCACAGTAACAACTGCATTTCTGCATTGTATTATGGAGGCTGTGATGAATACCTAGGCTGTTGGGTGTAGTATAGGCGTAGGCAACACTCACCACAACATAACAGAGCCATGAAGACGACCAGTTACGTATGTTTCAGAAATCACAAAAGCAACATACGTACCAGCACTTCCAGTGTACGTTGCAAGTTTCATGTGGTCTCCATTGAACTCCCCTTCTGCCATTGCTCTACCATCACTGGCCTCTGGGGTCTCACCACACACAGCACACCCTACTACAACCCATGTTTTACTTCTCATGTCATGTGTAATGCAGGCCCCATCTGCAAGTGTGCCTGCCAACTTTCACCCTGGCTACATCTTTGCATACAAGGCTCAACGACATTGCGTTGCCTGTGCTGAGCGGTATATGAGTGGCTGTATACATTGTCCATATTGCAACATTCTGATGCTGAGCACTTCCTTTCATGGCACAATGTGGTAAAGCACTTCCTCAAGCAAGGGTGTTATAAGGGCCAAACCATAGCAAACGTACATGGTGACATGTGGCTCCCTATTGTGCAACAGGGGCACTTATGTGGACCATATGGTAATGAACACGATAGAAATAAAATATCAATTCAATTCAATACGTTTCACTGGGTATGCATCATAACATTCAGAGAGGATCTGAGATGTTGTCTAGCCTCACCCTCATCATTATGTGCAGGTAGTGACGGGTCCCTTGCCTTTCACCACATAGAGTTGTGCTGCTTGTAGGAGAAGCACTATCTTAGAGATCACGAAATTATTTAAAAGGACCTTTTAAGAAAAATATACTTTAAACCGGGGTAATCATTTCAAGGTGCAAGCTTATAGCCAGGCATAAAAGTCACTTGCTCCCTCAGTTGTACACAAATACACAGCACACCATTTCTTATTCACCAAGAATTAATTATCCCTAGCCAGAGGCTACCGGAGAGTGCAAATGTTGAGGCCTACTTTAAACATTCAGCATTTCCTTGGGGGAAGCCTCACTCTCCTTTTAAAAATGTTGGGCTCACTTGCTGCCAGCTTCCTTGCTCCCTGCCCATCTCCTCCCTCCTCCTGCACACTGATAGGCCGTGGTTCAGGACGTGGTGACCGGAACTGGTCCGAGCCCTCTACCCTTATTGTAGGGCTTCTCGGAGCATTTTTGTGCATCCAGCACATCAAGACCATCCGAGGTGAGCCTCCTTGCCTGTCTGCAGCACAGCTGAAATTAATGCTTTTCGCATCCCCTTGCCGCCACCCATCTGCTCCCTTCTAACTCCAGATACCGGCTTCCTTATTACCGGCCCATCCCCTCCCGCCTCCCGCACACTGATAGGCCATGGTTCATGACCATGTGACTGGAATCTGCCCTACAGTTTAAGGCCCCTTAGGGCAGCCTTGCCTGCACAACCCTCTAATAAGGGCCAGAGGCAAACGGCAGCTCCCTGCTGACCAGCTCTACTCCGAGTTTGCCTGTTTTCACCTGGGACGCCTGGCACAGACAACCTACTGATAAGATAAGTGTGGTGTGGGCAGGGGGTACAGCCATTACTGTACTCCATTAAAACCACACAACTCTTATTACCTATTATATTATAGCCTAATTGTGTAAGGTAGCCATATTTTGCATTTAACCTAATTGTGTAAGGCAGCCCTAAAAAAGGTGGGCCTGTCAGATATTTTTCATCTCTATGCCTCTACAATCTCATGCGCTGTCTTATATGTTTCTTTGATTCCTAGCGTCGAGATCAGCTCACTGCAAAATGTATCCTTTGATTCGGGTTCTGTCTAAAGTCACCACTGGATTTCGTATTGTGCGGGTCACTCTAAATTTGATCATGCTTTTACGGTTATGGTTGTACCAAATTCTATCCTCTACACATTACAAAATAAACATGCCACACAATAACCAGCCATGCGCAGCTTTTCATTATTCTGTAATGCAATTTATACTTTTTTGCAGATCATAATACTCATTGGGCACCTGTAACACTGAAAACAAACTCAGAAGAAAGAAACATATTCCTGTTTATCTGCTTCTACGGTTTCATAATCTGTTAACAATGATGTAGTGCATTTATGTCAATGGCAATTCCAGAATCTTTTCCTGGCTTCCCTCACCCCCAAGTGAAAGGCTCTCCTCCACGAGCAGCAAAGAAGGCCTCCAACTTTCTAAACTTGGCACAGCATACAGCTATTTTTATATCAAGTTTGAGATATAGCTGTTGCACTTACAGCTTTGTGAGTGCGGAAACTCCCTTCTTTTTTGCAAGCAGTGAGCTTTGCATAGGAAAATGTATTTGCTCTACAGCGAATGAAGAACAAAGGGGGTTTCCTGATGCCTAATTTGACTTTTTGCTAATGAATGTAAGATTATCTAAAACATGTGTAAAAATCTCTCTTCATTTGTCATGAACTGCTTTATGGTGCTCTGAGCCTGCCGATCTCAGAGAGCAACCCCTTCTCCAACACAGACTGGCCCTGTCTCTGCTCTGGACAGCTTAGTGAAGCACCTGCTCCTTCCTCTCCTGCAGCACACACAACAGCTTGGCCCAGCACAACACTGCAAGAATTCTTCGACTTTAGCTTTTTTCTCTTCCTATCTATTCATTTAGTTATTTATTCATTCGAATTTGTAAAGCATGCAGCAACCCAGAGGCATTGTGGTGCTTGTTACAGACAGAATGCTTAGCTACAGGCAAAGGAACAGTAGCAGTTATGCATACAAGCTTTTAACAGGGGTAAAAAAACATACAGTGGGTTAGATGAAAAGGGAAGTTTTGATTTTTTTTCCAGAAGAAAAGGAGAGAGTTTTCTGCTCTGATCCCTGGCGGTAGAGCATTCCAAAGCTTGGCGGCTATGTAAGGGAAGCCTAGCCCTCCAGCTTTAGCTCTGTTGATGCGTGGAATGTGTAGTTGATTGGTGTAGTAAGTCCTAGTGGGTCGTATAGAGTAGGATTTGGTTATAGTCTCTGCAAGGTATGATGGTGCTTTAAGGTTGAGACATTTGTGGGTGAGAGTGAGGATTTTAAATGTGATGTGCTCCTTAACTGGGAGCCAGTGAGCTTCCTGTCTGGCAAGGGAAATATGTTCCCTTTTGGGGAGGCTCAGAGCAGCCCTTAGGGCATTGTTTTGTGTTACTTGGAGTCTGGTGAGGTTTTTTGTAGATGTACCTGCTAAGAGGGTGTTACAGTAGTCTAACTTTGCACCAATGGTGGCTCTAGCTATTGTTAGACAGTTTGGCTTGGATAGGTATGGTTTAATTGCTTTGATGAGTTTAGTGGTGTGAGCTGAGGCGGACGTGATGGCATTGGCCTATCTAGTCATAGATAGTGTGGAATCTATGTAGACATCTAGGGTCTTAACAGATGTGAAGACAGGGATGATAGTATTATCAATGGTGAAGTTGGAGTACAGTTTGTCTAGTTTGATTAGTGTAGTTTTTTGACTTAGTATGATGATTTCGGTCTTCTCCCCATTGAGGCAGAGGCCATTGGCTGCCACCCAGGCTTGAATAGTGGTGTATATAGAGTGAAGTGCTTGGGCGTCTCTGTTGTAGGAGCCGGTAAGAGGTAGGAGTACCTGAGTATTGTCAGCGTAGTTGGTATACGTGATACCTAGGGCGTCAAGCTTGTCGAAGAGGGGCTTCGTGAACAAGTTGTACAGTGTGGGTGCTGTGCAGGAGCCTTGTGGGACTCCGCAGTTGATAGTGGTGGGGGCTGCATTGGCTATGTCGGAAAATATTTTCATTGCCCTGCCTTCCAAGAAGGAGGTGATCCAGTGAGCTGCTTCAGTGGAGATGTTGGCTGATTGGGTGAGGTGTGAGGTGAGTGTTTTATGATCCACCAAATCAATTCCCATGCTCCTGGCAAAAGGGCCCCTCACTCCTCCTTCCAAGCTTTTTAAAGTCCACTTCTACTTTCCTCCTCCTTACTAATGGTACCTTACATAAAACATATCATAATACAACCCTGGCTGTGATGTCATCCATCAACCAAAATTGTGCCTGGAGTGCATTTGCTGTAATTTTCCAGCGGCTAACACTTGCTCCTACACTGTCACCTTTATACAGAGGCTCAGTAACTCCGGATGGCTAGTTGAAACATTTCTCTTCCATTTTTCATGTGCTGACAACTTAGCCAATCCTTCTTTGGTTTGTATGAATTCTCATTGGTGTCTCCCATCAGTGCTAAGGTATATGCTCAGCCAGATACCCCCACTGGCCGCAATACCATCATCGTTTATACATTGGAATAAATATAATTATAATTGTTATTTTATAACACGCTTAATACCAACAAGTGGTTTCTAAGCACGGGATTGAGATTCAAACCTGTCTTGCGCTGCGTTGTTTTGCTTCCAAGACAAACGTGTTGCCCCTGATCTATCCTTCCTCCACCTTCTATATGAGTCTGAGTTGTCATCAAAACTCCCTCTTGGCTATAATTCGGCCTGGTTATCCTACATAACTCTCCCCTTTTGTTTCTGCTAGGTCCCAAAATCTTTAGACCTCTGTGGAAAACAGTTATGATTTGCAATGTCAAATGTTCATAAATGTTCATGCCATTACACATATAATGTGTTTTGTATATTATTTTTCTGTATATGATCTCTCTTTTTTTCAATAATGTGATTTTCTTTTTTTTGGTAACGTATTAATACAATTTCAATACACCAGTAATATTGAGTCCTTCTTTGAAGCTGTCCCATTCTAATCACTAAACACATTATTGGGTTAGGGGTTAATGTTTGGTATATTAGGGGATTTGTGTTAAGGTATTAGTCCCTATACTACAATGCAGTCCTATGGTACACTATGCTATATGGTATTCTATTCAAATGCTAAAACCAAGTCACCCCTTCTTTGGTTTGTATGAATTCTCATCAGTGTCTCACATGAGCGCTAAGGTATATGCTGAGCCACACACCCCCACTGGCTGCAATATCATCATCATTTATACATTGGCATACACCTTCTATAGGAGTCTGAGTTGTCACCAAAACTCCCTCTTGGCTAAAATGTTGACTGGTTATCCTACACGACCCGACCAATGTCTCCCTACACCAGGATTCAATTTTCTTTTAAAACCAGCTCCCTTGGGAGACACTCCACAACTCAATTTTACTGGCTATTCCACAACTATCCTTTGCATCACCACATCCTATCTCCAATCATTTCTCCAGCATTGGATCTTTCATGGATTCACATGCTTTGAATATTCCCCGTCGTCAGGCTGGGAATCCCCGGTACATTATATAGACCCTTTCCCGTAGGAAAACTTTTTCGACGCTTATGCGTCCTATCCACCTCGTTTTGTATCATGCGTGCCCGTGCCGTCAGGACGTCATGATATAAATACAGGCCCCGCCCCCGCGCTCCCTCAGATTTCAACCGTCTTTCAAAGCAGTGGGATCTTCGTGTTACTACTAGTGATAACTAGATTGTTTTTTTTTGTCTGTTTCGCGTAAGCGAAGTTCAAATCTGGAGAATTATGTCTGGAAAGGCGTTATTTCGCCCATGTGCAACCTGTGGCCTCAAAAAGGTTTATGAAGGAGACGGCCACATGGACTGTATCTACTGTCTCCACCCGCACCACACGGCGGATACATGTGAGATATGCCAGGGTTTCTCCCAAAAAACCCTTAAGGACCGTAAAAGAAGGCTGGTCGACTGGCTTAATGACGGAGCGGGTGCCTACCCGGCTTCGGAAGTTGGCTCCACGGCCTCCAGGAGCAAGTCGGAGCCTCCATCGAAGAAGGTGCGGCCAGCAGAAATTCGCCCTGAGGACAAGCATAAGGGGAAACATGCTGGATCCTCCTCATCTCATAAAAAGCCCTCCTCCTCCTCATCATCTAAGACGGAGAGGCTGGCGCTGTCTAAATCCTCCTCAGGGGACCGTCCCAGGTCTTCCGTGAGTCGAGAAGCTTCAGCCGGGAAGTCGGCATCAAAATCGACAACGAAGTCTAAAGGCTCGACGACGACGACTTCCTCGTCGACCTCGGTGTCATTGACGATGCCTATTACCGTTCAAGCAGCAGCGGTTGGGATTCCTTCGTCGACGGAAACTCAGTCTATGGCTTGGCTGCCTGAGGTCTATGACCCGATCCCCCCTGAGGTCTTACTGCAGCCAGACACGGCCTGCTCGGCGGAAGGGGAAGGTGACATGGTTCTGCAGCCATTGGATTTAGGCTTACGGCCTTCCACGTCGACGACGACGGCGACGAGTGCGAGCGGGGGTATGGTACCTATATCATCCACGTTGCTGAACCCCCAGACAGTTTTGTCTCTGGATGTGCTTAATACTCTTCAGAAGCTACTACAGCGGCTGGATACCCAGTTCCCTCAACCTGGGACGTCATCGTCACTTCTGTCTGTACCTTCCGTCGACGAGCAAACTTGTACGGCTCGCTCGTCGACGAATCACCCATCGGCTCCCCAGGCGGTAAAAGATCGTCCTCGAGCTCAGGAGGAGGGTGAGTTGTCGGAGTCCGACTCTATACATGATGACTCTGGGTCAGACATCTCCCTGTCACCGTCGAGGGACCCGACATGGAATTCGGATGTAGAATTGGAGTCTACGAGGAGCCAGACACAGCCATCTCCCCCTGATGATGTGGGAGCCTTCCATGCAATGATGGGGAAAGCGTGTTCCGAATTCGGCTTGATTCCTGAGGAACAGAGGAAAGACTGTTTCCTTTTTGACCATATGGGTCAAAGGAGAAAATCGGTATTTGCCATCCCAATCCTTGACCAAGTGTGGCAAGAAGGTCTCAAAACGATGCGCCATCCGTTCTCGGAACCAGCCATAAAGGGACGGATCGAGAAAAAGTTTAAAGCTCCGGAGTCCACTCCAAAATGTCTAACATCACAGCCTTTGTCTGACTCGGTGGTGTCGGCGGCAGCAGCTAGGAAGGCCAGGGTCCAGCAAAAATGTTCAACGCCACCGGAAAGCGAGGCTAGGAGGCAGGACGCATTTGGAAAGAAGGTGCTCTCGGTCGGAGCGACGACAGTAAGAGCAGCCAATTCCTTAGCGATCGTGTCACGATATGATAGGGAAATGTGGCACAAATTAGCCCCTATCCTAGAACACCTGCCAGACGAACACCGAAAAGCAGCTATGTTACTGGTGCGGGACGGCGAGGAGGCCTCGAACCACGCTATTAATATCGCAGTGGACCTAGCAGAGTCTGGTTTCAAACAAATCAACCATGGAGTAGTGCTTCGTCGACAAGCGTGGCTCAAATGTACTACTTTCCGTCCTGAAGTACAGTACAAAGTCCTGGACATGCCATGCGAAGGGGAGCACCTGTTTGGCGAAAAAGTTGATGAAGCGCTGAAAGGGATGAAAGAAGACACGGATACTGCTAGGTCCCTCGGCGCCCTTCAAACGGGTAGAAATTTTCGCTCTTTTCGCCCTTTCAGAGGTACTTCTGGAAACTCCCGCTTTGGAGCCTCGAGGGACCGTGGATTTAACAGGCCCTCGTACTCTTCACAAGGGTTCAGACGAGCGTCCCAGTCGGCACGTGGAAGCAGGGACTATCAAGCCTCCAGGCGGCGAGGCTCAGGTCCGTCGTCAACGAAGAACAAGCAAACCAGCAACCAATGACGGCCTTCGGAACGTCCTGGGGGGTCGAGTCTCTCATCACTTCGACCGATGGAAATGCATCACCAAAGATCGATGGGTCCTAGACACGATTCGCATGGGTCATGCGCTGCAATTCAAAGACAAGCCTCCGCGTCTTCCTCCTTTATTCTCGACACAGCCCCACCTCCAAATCCTACGACAAGAGGCGGAGCTTATGTTGCGAAAAGGGGCGGTAGAGAGAGTTCCTGTGGCACAGGAAGGCCAAGGAGTTTATTCCAGGTTCTTTGTTGTCAAAAAGCCAAACGGCAAATGGAGGCCCATTCTCGACCTGAGGGTACTCAACAAGTGGCTAAAGAGCCAAAAATTCAAAATGCTAAAACTCCAAGAGGTTATCAGATCGGTGCAACCCATGGACTATCTCTCTTCACTAGACCTTCAGGATGCTTATTTTCACATCCCAATACGCCCACGACACAGGAGATATTTAAGATTCGTCGTCGGGAGAAAGCATTTTCAGTTCAAGGTCCTCCCGTTCGGGCTCAAGTCCTCCCCCAGGACGTTCACCAAGTGCTTGGCCCCTATAGCGGCCCATTTAAGGAAGGATGGTCATCATGTCTATCCATATCTAGACGACTGGCTAATCAGAGGGTCATCCAAGGAACAAACACGAGACAGTCTACGAGCCACAATGTCCATCTTACAGGAACTGGGCTTCGCAATAAACTTCAACAAGTCCTCAGTAGAGCCTTCGAGGACCTTGGTCTTTCTAGGAGCGGAGTTTCATACGCACACAAGCCTGGTGAAACCATCCAGCGAAAGAATTCAGAAACTTCAAAACAAGGCGTCGGAATGGAGCGGCGGTACCAGAGTCTCTGTGCGCAAGTACATGTCCCTGCTAGGGACCATGTCGTCCTGCATTCCGTTAATAAACAACTGCCGTCTGTTTATGAGGCCTTGCCAGGAATTTCTAGCGGACCGTTGGGCACAGAGCAGAGGTCGCTGGTCCGACAGACTGGTCGTCGACGAACAACTAGTTCAAGCACTCGGCTGGTGGAAAGTGTCTACTCACCTAACGAGAGGGATGCCTCTACTGGAACCAGAGTTCCAAAAGACGGTGGTGACGGATGCATCGCTGAGCGGATGGGGAGCTCATCTGGATATGTTACAGGTACAAGGCCAGTGGTCTTTGCAGGAGTCCTCCCTGCATATCAACCTGCTAGAACTGAGAGCAGTGCGATGGGCTCTGAAGTCTTTTCTTCCGCAACTGAGGGACTCGGTGGTGCGTGTCATGACGGACAACACCACTACGATGTTCTACTTGAGGAAACAAGGAGGGACACGTTCCAGGTCCCTATCGACAGAGGCACAGAAAATCTGGCATTGGGCCCTTCAACACAACATACAAATCTTAGCATTTCACCTACCAGGAGTGAAAAACGTGGAAGCCGATGCCCTCAGCAGAGAAATGAACGAAGTTCACGAATGGGTGCTGAACGACCAACAACTTCAACAAGTATTCAAGGAATGGGGACACCCTTCCATAGACCTGTTTGCAACGAAGAACAACAAGAAATGCCATCAGTACGCAAGCAGATGGCCTCAGCAGGGCTCACTGGGGGATGCGTTCTCATTCCCATGGACGAACAAATTCCTGTACGCATTTCCTCCTTTTCCCCTTGTCAGGAGGACGTTGCAATGGATCCTCAGGTACCCATGTCGGGTAATTCTGGTGGCCCCATACTGGGCCAGACAAGTGTGGTTTTCAGACCTACTACACTTAGCGGCGGCGGAACCGATGAGATTCCAGAAGACCCCCGACCTTCTGTCTCGACAGGAGGGTGTCGTTTGGCATCACGACCCGGACAGCCTCAAGTTGACGGCCTGGCTCCTGACTTCGCCGAATTTGGTCGGCTAACGATTCCGGAGGACTGTCGACGTATCCTGCAAGCGGCAAGAGCACCTTCCACAAACGCCTCATACGCGTACAAATGGAAAAGGTTCTGTCAATGGTGTGAGGATCAACCAGGTTTGGCCCCGCAATCGATTAGGCCGGAACAGCTCCTTCCATACTTGCTGTTATTAGCTCAAATGGGCCTGTCGGTGTCGTCAATAAAAGTACACCTAGCAGCCATTTCCAGGTTTACTCGTCGACGGCACTCGGCACCATTGTTCAGCGACCGCCTGATTAAGCACTTCCTTAAAGGCCTCTTTCGGAGTTTCCCTCCAGAGAAGAAATTTCCACCGGAGTGGAGCCTCAATCTGATCTTAACGTCTCTTATGAAACCTCCATTTGAGCCAATGTCATCATCGTCTCTGAAGTTTCTGTCGTGGAAATTGGCCTTCCTGGTGGCCATCACTTCAGCCCGACGTATCTCAGAAGTTCAGGCTCTAATGGTGGACCCACCATACTTACGATTTTTCAAGACCAAGGTAGTCCTAGCCACTAACCCACAGTTCATACCAAAAGCTCCTTCGGTGTTTCATAAACACTCTTCTATCGTGTTGCCTACGTTTTTTCCGGAGCCATGCTCGGGAGCGGAGCGCATGCTACACACATTGGATGTAAAAAGGGCTCTCAAGTTTTATCTTCATCGTACGCAACCGTTCAGAGAAACGAGACAGCTGTTTGTGGCCTATGGGTTGGGTGCTAGAGGAAAAGCCATTTCAAAGCAAGGACTTTCAAGATGGGTGTCATCTACCATCTCGTACTGCCATTCCAAGGCAGGGAAGCCTCTTCTACGACGGCCAAGAGCTCATTCAACTAGAGCAGCGGCATCGTCGACGGCACTGTGGGCCGGAGTCCCTCTAGGGGACATCTGCATGGCGGCTACCTGGGCGACTACACACACCTTTACCCGCCATTACTGCCTGTCGCAGCAACATGCCGAAGACACCCGGATGGGACAGGCGGTGCTTCGACACCTATTCCAGTAAGGTAAGCCCCGGCTGCGGGGTGGCATCCTGTGGAATTTATGACTGTATGTGGTCCGTTTTTTCCCTATGTAAACTATTACTGATGTATACATAATCTTAGGGAACGGCCTTTTGCGAAGAATGTATAGGGGTTTGCATGCACACCTCCTCTTGGGGGTAGTACTGCTATGTAATCTATTCAAAGCATGTGAATCCATGAAAGATCCAATGCTGGAGAAGGGAATAGTTTCTTACCTGTAACTCCATTTCTCCAGCATTGGTATCTTTCATGGATTCACATGCGCCCACCTGCCTCCCCTGATCATGCAAACCGGTTCCCCCACTACTTTGGGGGCCGAAATCTGAGGGAGCGCGGGGGCGGGGCCTGTATTTATATCATGACGTCCTGACGGCACGGGCACGCATGATACAAAACGAGGTGGATAGGACGCATAAGCGTCGAAAAAGTTTTCCTACGGGAAAGGGTCTATATAATGTACCGGGGATTCCCAGCCTGACGACGGGGAATATTCAAAGCATGTGAATCCATGAAAGATACCAATGCTGGAGAAATGGAGTTACAGGTAAGAAACTATTCCCATCTTACGTTTCTTTAAGGGCGGCCCAAACACTGATATGCAAAAATAAATTGTATTTGATTTCACAAATATCAAAACAATACAGTATATGTTCACTAGCAATGCACAAAATTTAGACTGAAAAGTGGTTGTGATGGGGTTAGTCAATTTCCTCTAATGCAATATAACTTTCTTTTGGCGAATGTTCACTCCATATAAGACAGTGGATTTTCTGGACTCTGTGCCATGTACCTCAAACCTGACAATTTCAATGTAACATTGTTACTTCCACCATCTACATCGTTCAAGCCTAATTGACCCATCCAGTTGACCCACGACATATTCGGCCTAGCTGTACGCATACTACCTGTCTCGGCACACCACCATCAGCATTGGAATGCAGCTATCCCCCTTGATAAATCTGGCCTACCTGCACACATACCTAGTGCACACACGCACTATTTCTCTGACCATTTACACTTACCTGGACTGCAGTCCCCGAGGGTGTTCAACCTACAGCGCATTGAGTCCATGCCAATGGTGAAAGGTGCAATATAAATGCCCATTAACATAACATAACATAACATAACATAACATAACATAACATAACATAACATAACATTACATTCCTGGTCCTCAGAAAATTATTGTGTCCTTGCAATCTGTCATTCATGTCTTTTTAGTGCCTTATTTTGGACTCATTCTGCCTAGTTGTCACTTCCTCTAACCACATAGCATACACCCCAACTCTCTAAGGCTCACCTTTCCTTTTTGCTTTTCTAGTTGCGTCTCAATGCCCATAATTTATCCAAGTTGAAGGTCCCTTGTACTGGAAACTGAGTATGCATACTACCCTGTATCAGCGGATGCCAAAGCTTGAAGAACTCCCAAATAGCACTGTTAAAGTTGGTATACATAAACTGAGCTGGGGTACTACACCTGCTTTGTCTGTTCCTTGCCCATTCATTTCTGTCCCTCATTTTTACTAACAACTGCTCTGTGAACCATTGCCCTGTGACAATTGCCCTGACACTTTGACTCCACTCCCTTGCGGTCGTGAGAAGAGACAGTGCTTTACACTGACTCTGCGAAGTGATCCTTAAAATGGGTAGGGCACTCACTACAAACTCACTCTCCTTTTGCTATTTATGCACTGGGATATTTATACCCCTCATCTTTTCTTGTGTTATCCCCTTTTATTCCCCATCTGCAACAGAACATCAATAAACAGAAACAGGGCCTTTCAAACGGCTCTCAACCGGACCAGAACCCAAATACATTAATACCATGAAACTGAACACATTAAAATCAGAACCAGGACATACAAAAGAGCCGAATGGCTCTTTCCAGACCAGTCTACCTTAATTACCATTGCCAGTATTTTGACAGATCTATCACAGGGGAGACATACTGGCATACACCTTCTATGTATGACTGTCAATACCACAGTGATAAATAGTTCACTATGGGGGCAAAGTATGGGTCCTGCCCCTGTTGCTACAAAAGAACATTCAATAGGCTTCTTGAGGCACTTTATGGAAATGGTGCAGCATTTTCCTATGGATACATGTGATGTCATAATTGTATAGCAGCTGATAAGAATCTGTCCCAGACAGTTTCAGCCGCTGCTGCTTATCTCTCTTCAGAGGACTCATTAGAACGCTGAATAAGAATACCTGTAAACTACCCTTTCCCGACTAGTACATTAGGCAAAAACAAACACTTTACTTCAGCTTAGCCAGAAATGTGAGAAATCCTCTATTGAAAAAAACTCACGAGGAATTCAATTACAGTTTTCCTCTTTGTGCCATATCATGGGAGAATATCAATTTCATATTTTTTTTCCATAGAGGCAGTCTAGACAATACCAGCTAAATCTCACTTGAGCAAGTTTCTGATTACAGGGATCCCAAAATGTATACTTCCCCATTCATTTTAAATAGGCAAAAATGTTCTCTCACCTACACTCTGAACTGCTGGACAGATTAACACCAACCTTTCAGAACTAGCATATATCTTGTGTATGAAGTGTATTTTAACAAGTTAGGTGCAAGTACACGCAGCGATTATTTTCTTTAAATCTGCCCAAATGTGCCAAAATCCCAATTTGCTATCTATATCTGGGTTCACCTGGTGCAATTCGCTGACACAGATACCTAATTTGACCACTTTATTATCTGCTGACCCAGCAAAGAGCAACAAGATTTGTCACTGAAGAGCGCATTTCGAATGGAGTGTGTCCTCCCACGTATTCCTCATCTTTGATATCTCCAATATCCAGCTTCAGCTGCTTCGGAAAACATTTTTGGGCAGAGGGCGCTGTGCGTCAATCTAGTCGACTCAATGTCCCTCAAGAGCCTACGTCTCGAGGATGATGTCATCAAAGGCATACTAGCCCATGCAGCGCCTGCTGGCTTCAGTTCTGTTTTTCCGAGTTAGCTTACGCTTCGAGAACTACGGTGCGCTTCAGAAGCCAATTGGAAAGCACAAGAAAATACAGCCCTTCAAGTAGTGACCCTAGCTTCTTATCAAAACACCCTACCCCATAAAGTCTGGTGCTGCAGGCAGCAACCGCTACCTCGAAACAGGCAGTTTATATGGCCATCCCACCAGATAGGGATGATAAAAGGGTAGGTGCCTGGTCAATAAAAGTATTTTCTGCTGGGAGCATGGCTCTTAAATCAGCCAACTCCACATGTGCCTTGGAAAAGTTTTCATACACTCTATGGGACTGCATTTCTATGGAGGCTGAGCATATTCCCGAAGGGGAGGAAAGAGATGTTTTCTTGACCATTGTTAAGCATGGCAAGGAAGCCATGTGCGAATCTCTTCAGTCGGGTTTGGATTCTGCTGACAGCCTCAGCAGAGCTATGGCGGCAAGCACCATAATTCGCAGATTTGCGTGGTTAAGGAAATCTGGATCTGCACCGGATGTGCAGTCTAGGCTCCTTAACATGCCTTGTAACGGGTCTCATCTTTTTAGTAGCAAGGCTGACGAAAGCCTTGAGAAGCTGCAGACCTCGAAGGTGGCAGCAAAATCTTTGGGTGCCGCTATTAGGCATTTTCAGCCTTTTCACCCCAGTGGACCATCTTGGAGGGCTAGATACTTTCTCTACTACTGGTTAGTTGGAAGGGCGAGAGGAATGGCTGGTCAAAGAGGTAGAAGAAGATGCCCTCACGGTGGACGAGGGAGAGGTGCAAAGTCTGCTCAAGCAGCGGTATCTTTACCAACAGCCACTGATCCAGCCACCTCAAAACCTCTCTCAGGTCTTCAGTCACGACACCCCTGGGGGAGGCAGACTGTCTCAGCATCTGAAAGAATGCCGAGACATTACTTCGGAGGCTTGGGCATTAGAAACAAGAGCCAAAGGTTACTGCCTCCCTTTTATTCAGAGACCTCAGAACCATCCACAGGGGAGCCATTCTGTGAAGGTTCCCGATCCGTTCCTTGTGCAGGAAATTTTGACACTGCTAGAGAAAGGTGCTATAGAGCCGGTACCTGTATAAGAGAGTAACAAAGGATGGTATTCTGCGCATTTCCTAATCCCCAGGAAGGACGGAGGAATGAGACCCATCTTGGACTTGAGATACTTGAACAAGTTGCTCAGGAAGGACAAGTTCAAGATGATCATACTTTCTCAGATCCTTCAGGCCCTCCAACCCCAGGTTTGGATGGTGTCATTGGACCTTCAGGATACCACATTTTTCAGGTGCCAGAGGCTCGTCTGAGAATGAGATCCCTTCAATGGGCTCTCAGGACATAATGGTCTCAGTTCTCGGGCAACATGTCAGACCTACTTCAAGTTCCAAGCAGGCTCACACAGGATCTCCTGTGGTGGGCCTGCAAGGACAACATTCTGAAGGGAGAACCTTTTTGGCAACCATGGCCGGAGATAACAGTAGTGACGGACACCTCACTCACGGGGTGGGGAGCCCACGCCAACGATCTGACAATCAGTGGTCATTGGTCTCCATCGGAGTCCAAACTACACATCAATTCTTGGGAGCTGAGAGCAAATAGACTTGCACTGAAAGCTTTTCTGCCATCTGTTTGGGGAAAGAATGTCCGGATAATGACGGACCACACAGTGGCCATGTACTACCTCAACAAGAGAGGAGGTGTAGGCTCCCTACCAGTAAGCAGAGAGGCAATGCAGCTCTGGTACTGGACAATTCAAGAAGGAACCTCCCTATTGGCAGTTCACCTAGCCGAGGACGAGAACACGGTGGTGGACGCTCTGAGCAGGCAGAGCACAGTCTTTCACGAGTGGGAACTAGCTCAGGAAGTCCTTCAAGATATCTTCACTCTTTGGTTCACGACCAGTGTCAACTGGAAGTGCGAACTGTACTGCCTGAGGGAATTTTCCCCAAGAGGAGCTCTAGGAGACGCTCTGGTAGTGGACTGGGAATTTCCACTCCTGTATGCGTTTTCTCCAGTTCCTGTTATTCGTCGCGTGATCAGGAGATTGAGAAAGTTCGGGAAATTCATGATCCTATTTGCTCCGGATTGGGCCAGGGGGACACGGTACCCGGATCTTCTGCACATGTCCATCTGCCCCCAATACGTCTTCCACAAAGAGAGGACTTTCTGTCATGAGAGGAAGCTCAGGTTCTCCATCCATAGGTCAAGACACTCAGCCTTCACCCATGGTTTCTGAGAGGCTGGGGTATAAGGATTGGGACCTCCTGGATTACATAATGGAGATTTTGCTTTCGACCAGAAGGCTAGCAACAAAGTCTTTGCACCACTGCCGTTGGAACAAATTCTGCAGCTGTTGCAGGGACAAGACTGTGGACCCTTTGCTATACAAAACACAGGAGTTGTTATCCTTTCTACTGTACCTAGCCAATCTGGGGCTCCAGGTTGTGACCTTTAAAGTTATTTGACGGCACTATCCATCTTCAAGCGCTCGTCTGAGGAAACTTCATATTTTAAGATACCTTTGGTGATACCATTTCTGAAGGGACTCGCTAATCTGTTCCCTCCTTCTCCCTTTCACGTTCCCATTTGGGACCTTAATCTGGTATAAAATTGTCTTTGGTGTGTGCTCCATTTGTACCTCTCCATTCATGTCCCTTAAGGTTACTAACATTCAAGATCATCTTGTTGGTAGCACTAACTTCAACCCGTAAAGTGAGTGAGCTGCAGGCACTATCCTCTAAACCACCATTTACAGCATTTCACATGGACAAGGTCATCTTGAGGGTTAAGCCTTCATTTCTACCTAAGGTCATTTCAGACTTTCATTTAGGACAAAAGATTGTGTTACCCACTTTCTATCCCCCACCTCATCCTGGCAAGGAGGAAGAGAGATTGCACAGGCTCGATCCACGAAGGGCTCTGTGCTTCTACATTTTAAGCTTGTCGAAACTTAATCTGGATGACCAACTATTCATAGGTTATACGGGTCATAGTGTGGGTCAGACTGTAACAAAGCAGACCTGATGCAGATGGATTATTCTAGCTATTTCAGAGTGCTACAGGATGGTGGGAAAGGATCCTCCTGAAGGCTCGAGGGCCCATTCTACTAGGGGCATGGTTACTTCTTCTGCTCTGCAAAAAAGTGTTCCTATTAAAAACATTTTTGAGGCAGCTAAGTGGTCTACATTGCACACTTTCACTAAGCATTACTGCCTTGATTCTACCCTATGTCAGGATGGAAGGTTTGGAAAAGCTGTCCTCCATTCTATTCATGGAAACCATTGATGGCAAAATACTTACTCCCTCCATCAAGACAAACACTGCTTTGGGAGTCTATAAAAGATGACGAATACGTGGGAAGACTCAATCCATTCGAAGAACAAGTTACCTACCCCTGGTAATGTTCTTTCGACTGGATGTAACTCCCACATTTTCATCATCGCCCTCCCAGCTTACCCCTCAGTAGAATTTCCCATACTATCATAACCTTCGCTCCTTCAAAACCTAGTACGGTCAAACCCACATTGATGTGGGTAGTTCTAGTTGAGAATGACACGGAAAAACAGAACTGGAGCAAAAGTGCCCTCTGCTGAAATTATTTTCTGAAGCAGCTGAAACTGGATATTGGAGATATCAAAGATGAGGAATACGTGGGAGGAATATCCAGTCGAAAGAAAGTTACCAGGGATAAGTAACGTGTTCTTCTGGACGGTTGCTAAGCACACAACTCTAATTTTATAATCTTGCAAAACTAAATTGCACATACACCACGCAAAACATGTAATATGCAATTATTGATCACCTTTTGTGAATTACAATAAAAATTTATCGTGTCAGATGCAGAATTGTATGTCTAAATGAATATATGCATATACATGAGGGAGCACCAGATAGACGCAAAACATACTTGCATCTACATTTTTCTTAGTCATAGAAGCATACAGTGTAGGGATATGGATGCACTCTCTGTCCCAGAGGAATGTCTACATATAGTGAGACCTATTCACAGAAAACCTCATATAGTGACCTATATCCACACTCAATAGTGTATGCACCATAGGATTCATTGGAAATCATTTATCGACACAAGTAGGTTGTTCATGTGGTGTTGATAAAGGCTCTTTCACGTGGTAGCCCATTCCCAGTCTCTCATCACTTTGAATCATATTTTTAGAAAAAGTAACTAAATTATAGATCTAAAATGAAGAAATCTCCCTAATGCAAAGGCTCTTATATTTAAGTTGTTGTGGCTTTCTGTTATAGGGTCCACTTTTATCCCTCATTCCTTAGGCATCCTGGCAATGGTCATTTATTCAGGGCAAGCAAATCACATTGCTTTTTTTTTAGCTCTTACAAATGTATACATACGATAAATACCTCAATATGTGTGGCATATTCGACAAAACGCTTGCACTACTTATATTTTGTCCACTCCCCTCACACCTCCACGGACCCCGGAAGTGCTCAAACTTCAAACCAGGACACGCAGCTGGGCTCATTTGAAATGAAAGAGCAGATTTCATGCAGGGCCCAGGGACTCACTATGTGCACACTGCACATTAGTCCCCTCATTACAGTGCAAAGTCTAAAAGAAAAGATGTAAACCTGGCAGATCCAGGGTAACACATGAACATATGCATGAACAATGCATATACTCATGTGTTGCATTCATCGAACTGCAATGAAGTATGAACACCCCTGGCAATTAATGAGTTCAGGGGGCAGTTTCAATGGATTCCTATACCATACATAGGAATGCTGAGATAAGGTGAATTTCATATGAATCCAATGCCTTAACCGCAGCATGAAAATGCCAGCATGGCATTAATGCATTTTTTGTCAGAAGGAGCAGTTGGTGCCGGCAGAAAAAAAGTGATGTTCGGTGCCCCAGCTCCATCTGCCAAAAAAAGCAGAATTCCCCGGATCAGAATACAGGCATCAACACAGACGTTAATATGTAAAGCCTGTCAATAGCATCTTTTTTCTGATCAGTGCAAAGAGAAAATAAGCCCACCTATCCTTGTTATTGAACCTTCCCAATGTTTTAAAACCAAAGAAAATGCTAATTCAAAGTGGGATAAAAGGCAGGTTCGTAGCCTTGTACCCTTTCTTTCCAATCATTATTTGTCAGATCTAGATTAGTGGATAAAAAAAATGTATCCTCTAAAATTAAACTTGTTATGTCTTCCATGGATAGCTCATGCGGACAATGTTATATGTATCCTCCATGTATATGTTATATGGGGTCCTTCCTCTGCTCTATCTCTCTCTCTACCTATGGTGTTCCCCAAGGGTCTAATCTTTCTCCCTGCATTTTCAACCAATACCTGGCACCTCTTGCCCACCGCATAGCTGCCCTCTGTTCCAACTTCCAGTGCTATGCAGATGACACTGAGCTCTCCTTCAGGCTCCCCTCAGCCGCCTCTACTCCTTCTCTCATCCCTGACTGTCTTTCCGCAATTCAGGAGTGGTGTACCGCCAATGATCTATGCCTTAATGCCACTAAGACTGAGATCCCCCTCATTGGAACACCAGCTCCCTCCTTTCCTCACACTCTATGGTTGCCTATCCTGGGCCGCCCTCCTTCTCCTACCAGTGAGGCAAAGAACCTCAGGGTCATCTTCGACTCCACACTTTCCTTCTCTCCTCACTTTTCCGACGTCTCTAAGAAGTCAAACTACCACCTGCCCCTCCTCAGAGGTATTCTTCCCTTCCTCACTTTCCCCCAGAAGCTCACTGTCTTCAGAGCTCTGGTTCGTTCCAGTCTTGACTACTGCAAAAGCCTTTTTCTAAATCTTCCTGCCTCTACTCTCCATCCTCTACAACTCATCCAGAAAAGGACTGTGAGACTTGTCTTTGGCCTCAAGCCCAGGGATCGTATCTCTCCAGCTCTGTATTTCCTTCACTGGCTCCCAGTGGTGGCAAGGATCAAATTCAAGACCCTTTGTATTGTCCACAAAGCTTTCTGGGGCCTGAGACCACACTACCTCCAACTCTCTCTTCCTTAATATCTTCCTTCTCGAGCTGTCCGCTCTTCCATCTCCAACTCTCTGAGGGTCAGTTGCTTTTCCAAGAAACGAGTTGGGGGCAGATCTTTCTTCAGCTGGGGCCTCCCTCAGAAACAGCCTCCCTGCCTCTCTGAAACTTGAGCAGAGCCATCTCTGGTTCTGGAAGCATCTCGAGACCTTTCTCTTTGCTTCTGCCTTTTCACTTCCTCTCCCTTGCTGATCTCCTGCCTGCTCCATGCAGTTGTCACCTGGTCACCCTCTGAACTTGGGCACAGGTCTGCCTGTCCAGCTGCAATCCTGCACTGCCTCTTGGCTCCCCTGCACTTGTGGTCTGTATCTGTAATTCTACAGTCCCCTCTCTTGCACTTATTTGCCACACATTAGCCACACTTATGAGTAGCTGCACTTGCCACCCGTTGGCTGCACTCTTGTTTTCTCCTTTGTCCTGCACTTCTCCATCCTCCCCCTACCCTCAGCACTTCTCCCCTGCCCCCTTCCTTGCGCGATCTGAATGACAGAAGGCCTAGTAAGATCATTGTTTTGTCCCCCCTTTTGTTTTCTTCTCGTCTTGTCGCACCTAGAAACACTTGTGTGAAGGCACGTTATAAATGCCATATCATATCATATCAAACCATATAATATCATATCATATCATACTGTTAGTTAAAATCCCTGTAGGACTACAAAGAAGCTTGGACCATGCAAGAACATTCTACCTTGAGAACCGTGAGAGCTAAGTTTTGAGAAGGTAACAATTATAATTATGAGAACTCAGAGGTTTAAGAAAAGACCTTGCATGTGGGTTTTATAAGGCAATACGCTGGATACTGTAAAGGAATGTGACTATTTGGGATTCCATATATATTCTAATCCAACCATAAAAGATCCTAGCAAGAGAATAACACAAAAGATAACCCCTCTTCTGGCGAACACAAAATTATTTGATAAACAATATGATACATTTTTGTGGATTATTTTAGAGCAAAAATAATTGCAATAATGTCATATGGTAAGGACAT
Organism: Ambystoma mexicanum; assembly: GCF_040938575.1. Lineage (NCBI taxonomy): Eukaryota > Metazoa > Chordata > Amphibia > Caudata > Ambystomatidae > Ambystoma > Ambystoma mexicanum. The sequence goes on from NC_090924.1 coordinate 282,320,048, forward strand.
TCAAGTAGATCTACACTGTGTAACATTAAACACAGTGGAAGGATATATTTTAAGATATTTATGGGATTTACTGAGGGCTACTCTGGTCCAAGCAATAAGGAGCGAGCTAGCATTAACTTCCCTAGGAGCTTGTCTAATGAATCGAAGAAGGATGCTATATGCCACGATCAAATAGAAGTATGACAAGGTTAATAAGTATGGAATGCTAAATAGAATGTATTGGGAGGGTCGATATAAAGGTATACACAAGTTCTTTAGGGCTGTCGAAAGTTCTTAGATCTGATTCATATAAATGAAGATTATGGTCCTGATTCATGGAATTACCTGCGTGATAAATAGGGACTTTGCACACAGGCGGGGTTCGGAAGTAACGTAGGGGTGCGCGTACCAGTGTAGCGGGGGTGCATGAACGGTTTAGGGGGGTTTGCATGCAGATTTACTGGAGTTTTACCAGAGTTATGGAAATTCGTACGTTTGTTGTCGGGGTGCCGGTAATAGTCAAGGGGGACCCCGTGCAGTTTCCCCAAGGTGCAGACCTGGTTGCGGGGGACCCAACGTACTCAAGGGTGCACGTGTTTGCAGCTGAGAAGCACGCAAAGCTAGCTTTATCTGGCTCTTTTTGCTTTGCATGGGGGCTTGTTGGGGGCCTTCTGGCCACGACTTGTGTATACGGTCACTTTGCGCAAACAATTCCATGAATACGCAGAGCGCAAAGGAAAACCTCTGCGCGCAGGCTCGCGCAGAGGCGTCTTGGCGCTCAGTCTTTGCAGGATCTCTGTGCACTTTTCCATGAATCCGGCCCTATATTGGGAATTTTGTGTTTTTTAGGATTGTGGTATTTAATAAAATATATCGATGGTATTGTGAATGCAGCTATTTACAAATCCAAGAGAAAAGTTGGTTGCGTGATTTTTTACATTTTATTTTGCTGTGATTTTTTATTTGAAATGCTTTACCACCTACAAGAAGGTCCAGAAATATTGTATACAGTTTCCAGCTAAAAAGGCGGCAATGTATTTATGAAATTTAGACTAAATAAGCTTAAAACCCATGAAGTAGTTGGAAAAAAATCCCTTATGACCTAAGAATATGCAGCATCTGTAAAAATGAAAATTATATGGAGACGTTGCAACATTTATTTCTAAAATATTTAGAGCTGGAGGCCTCCAGAATTTCAATCTTCTGACGCTTTGTTTATAAAATGCAGATGTTAAGGGGGAGGTTTTCATGAAAGGCTAATGCTGGGAACTCAGATTTCACTAATAATTGCGATTTTAAAATTTTGGAATTTGATAAACTGTAAATATTTTAGTAACTAATAGTTTTTTTTAAAGGAATTGAGTATTTATAGATAAGAGTACAATGTATGAATTGGATGAGGAATAGGAATGCCATTATTTGTAGTTGGATGGTCGCACATATTTGAATATTTGAATTGCAGAACTCAACAAATGCACCGGAACCATTCCTGAATGCTCCCGGTGCATCCGACCTCCCCATTCCCATTGAGTCCAATGGGGCTCAATGGGAATGGGGAGTAATATTTTCCGGCACCCGGGCATGGGCAATTATCGGGTCCGCCGGGGCTGTAATTCCCGGGCGCCGGAAAATTCATGACTCCGGCAGCAGCCGTGCCGGTATTTACTGGTACGGCTACCACCAGGGTCGTAATCACCCCATTGACTCAAAACGAACATCACACAATTGCCAGTTTCTGATGAGGCCACTTAGAATATTAAGTTCCTGTTATTCCTGTTCCCATTAAGTCCAGCAAGTAATTTATAGACATTGTCCATTGACTTTATACTCGGATATCGATATGGCTACTTAGAATATCATGGTCACATTTCATTATGCCCACTCAGAAAAACATGGACATTTTACGTTTGGAAAATATGGAACGAAAATGTTAGATTTGATTATGCTTAGTTACCACAGCAAGGTCAACAACCATTACGCCCAGTTAGCACAATCATGTCAGAACCTATTAAACCTAATTGGCATAGCAGGGCCAGGTCCAATTGCGCCTGTTTAGCATAGCACTGCCATATTCCACTGTGCCAAGTTAGCACAATAAAGTTGGATACAATTTTGTCCAGTTAGCAGAGCAGTGCCTTATTTCATTATGGCATATTTGCATGGCATGGCCAGATTCCATTATGTGTGGTTAGCCAAGTAAACACAGATTCCATCATTGCCATTTACCTTAGTATGGTGTAATTCTTACAGGCAGGTTCCATTGTGCACGGATAGCACTATTATGTCAGATTCAGTTATACCCAGTTATGTCCAATGCCATCATGCCCTGCCAGTGATGCTAGGCTTTCCATCCTGATGACAGGGAATAATCAAAGCAGCGTAATCTGTAAGGTATACCAATGCTAGGAACTGCAGCCACATATAAATAGCATTCCCTTAGTCCCCGTTAGCACAGCAAGGTTAGATTTGATTAAGCTCCATAAAGACAGCAAGGTCAGATCCCATTAGGGACAGTTAGCAGATCATGATTAAGTCCCCTTAGGACCAGCTACAGCAGCAAAGCCAAATCCATGAGTCTCAGTTAGCACAACATGGCCCGAACATACATTCCCAGGTAGGTTAGCATTGAATGGGCAGTTTGATCCTCCTCAAGCAGATGTTACCTCTGTTTTGTTGCCTGTTGTGTGGCTGCAGCCTCCCCCTCAGAAGAGAAGAGCCTCATGAGAGTGGAACCCTGTTCCATACGCCTGGCAGTCATTCAGCAGGTTTGGGGGTCAGCCAAAGTGACTCTGGAGCAACCATTCGCTTCCCTTCTGGCTGCAGCTTGAGCAGTTGGGGTCACAGGTTCACAACAACAGGTCTCGTGTTGACCTCTCCAACCCAAATCCAGATGCGATGTTTTTAAAATGGCAATGCACCAGGTAAAGCCACCATACCCACGAGGAACGGTTTCAATAGGACTTGCTGCATAAGGTGTGTTTTTTGTTGCTGTCTACATATCCAAATGTCTTCATTTCTGACACTTACTTTGCTTGCACACACGACAATTCCTTATATCAAGAAAGAAAATGATATACGAGAATAGGTATGTTTTTTAAACCATTTTTTAATCTCTCCTTTTCTTGAATGCCTGCTCAGTCACACTTCACTGCTTAGAAAGTTGTACACATCTGGATTCATTTACATGCTCTGTCCATATCGGGTAAGATGCAGAGTGAAATCATTCCGGCATGTTACCTCTTTCTTGAAATTTAATTCCAAATTAATTGTTACTTATCTTATTTGATATTTATTTGTGATATGCACTAAAAATAAGAATGTATCTGAGCCTCATTTGTCCTTTTTGCAAAGCTCCTTGGATAGAAAAGACCTTGATAGTGTGCACTGGTACACATCCATCATGAATTCTAGAATTCCCTGACTTCTTTCTGTGAAGTATTTTCCGAATGGATTGTGTCCTCCCATGTATTCCTCATCTTTGATATATTCCTTCCAGCGCCAGCTGCTTTTGAACTTTTTCACAGCAAAGGGTGCCGTCTGTTGTCATGTCATGGCTCTCGTGTCCCTCAGCGACCCCCGTCCGCTTTCGAGTATGATGTCGATGTCGGTATATATAGCATGCACTGCGCCGTTGCCTCAGTTCCGTTTTTCCCATGCACAGCACGCTTCGAACAGTTCATTACTGTTTTCTAACGTTTTTTTCCTCAAAAATGTAGACACCTAAAACTGGCTTCAAACGGTGTGCAGATTGTGGGTCGAAGATGTCTATCACTGACCCACACCTTATCTGCCTCTGGTGCCTTGGAATCGGTCACAAGGTCGATGAATGAGGTTACTGTCAGTCTATGACGGGAAAGTTCTTGAAGGAGAGGAAGGGGAAACTTGAGCTGGGTAGGCTCCTTTACAAATCCCCTTCAACCACGCCTAAGAGGTGGTTATTGGAAAAGAGAAGTTTGAGGGGCACTTTGCCTCCTCATAAGCACTCGAAGCACTCCAAGGGTTCTTGTTACAGAAGTGGTTCCCACCATTCTTTATCTTGTTCACACAAGAAATCTAAGAAGAGACGACGCTAATCGCGCCCTTCATCTTCGGACTCCTCGCCCGATTGCAGACAAGTCTGCTACCAAGGCTGAATGGGAAAACATTTGCCTCCAGATGATGAAGGTTTTTGAGAAGGCGGCTTCTCCATCCCTTTCAAAATAGTCTGAAAAGGAGGTTTCTCCCACCCCTTTGAAGAAGTCTAAGAGGTCTTTTCACCCTATCAAGCATCATAGAGCATACGTGGATTCTGGTAAGGTTGCGGCTCTCACATTTTCCACCCTGGGCAAGAAAGACAAGTCTCGAGATAAACTGAAGCCTAAGCTTCAGGCCTCTGCTCTTTCGACGGGGCTCATTTCGAGTTCCTCGATGTCAAAGCCATTGATGTCATCGGCATCTTTGAAGGAGGTGTCAAAGATTTTCAAATGTCTGGCTTAATTAGACTTTGTTAAGTCTGATCAGGGTACTCCTCTCGTTGGCCTAGAATTTGGAACACCCATTGTTCCAGAGGCCTTAATTTCTGAAGAGTCCAAGATGCAACATCTGGTGGTTTGGATACCTCTTCAGAGCTGGACCTTGCCAAACCAGAACCCTCTGTTTAGCAGATGCCTCATAAAGGGTGGTCATAAAGAAAGTGGTTGAGTATCTGGGTTGGGGAAGGCTGACTGCTGTTTATGAGCAGGACGAGGTGGTAAGGCTGCCCAGGCAGCTGCAACCTCCTTGCCATAAGCAGCGGTGTTCGGTCAAATGTTCGAATGCATTTGATTGAATGACAAAATGCTCGAGTCAATTTGACCGAAAACAAAAAGGTCGAATTTCTTTAAAAAAAAGTCAATATTTTTTTTTTTGCTCTAGTATAGGTAAAAAAGGTGTTTTAACACCAAAAACAGAGGTTTGGGGGGGCCGACCCCCCACCCCCAAAAAAATTGACTTGAGCATATTGTCATTCGATCAAATGCATTTCAGCATTTGACCTATAACCATAAGCAGCCAACACATCTACACCAAAACCTCTCTGAGGCCTTGGTCCAGAGGAACGTAGTGGGGGGCAGGCTGCCCCAGCATCTGAAAGAATGCCAGGGCATTACTTCCGATGCTTGGGCCTTGCAAACCGTAGCCCAGGGTTACTGCCTCTGATTTTAAAAAAGCGATTGTCCACCAGGGAGTTAGTCCTTCAAGGTACCGGATCTGCTCCTTTTGCAGGAGATTTGCCTCCTGCTGGAGAAAGGTGCTATAGACCAAGTGCCTGTAGCGGAGAGGAACCAGGGATGGTACTCCCGTTATTTCTTAATACCAAAAAAGGACACAGGATTGAGATCCATCTTGGACTTGAGATGCTTGAAAAAGTTCCTCAGGAAGGATATGGTCAAGATGGTCACGCTTTCCCAAATCCTCCTGGCCCTCCAGCTCCAAGATTGGATGGTATCATTGGACCTTTGGGATGCTTACTTCTATGTGCCTATTCATCGCAAGCACAGGAAGTACCTGAGGTTTGACATTGGCAGTTCTTATTTTCAATTTCAGGTTCTGCCATTCGTGCTCAGCTCTGCCCCAAGAGTTTTCACCAAGTTGATGCCGGTTGTGGCAGAATTTCTAAGGAGGGTAGGGATTCACATTTACCCCTACCTGGGCGATTGGCTGAACAGGTCTTGCAACATCTCAGCATCACCTGCCACTCTCTCCACAAACTGGGTTTCTCGCTCAATTTCAAGAAGTCCCACATTATACCTTCTCTGAAGCTTCAATTCATTGGAGCGGTCTTGGAGGGTTCCAGAGCAAAAGGCTCGCCACCCAAGGTGAGGGCTCAATATATTTACCAGATATGAAGTTTCAAGATGCACAAAGTCTACCGGTCTTTGACTTTCTAGGGTTGCTCATTCTCATGGCATCCTGCATTTTTCTGGTTCTAGAAGCCCACCTGAGAATGATGTCTCTTCAATGGGCCCTCAGATCCCAGTGGTCCCAGTTCTTTCGCAGGATGATGGATCTACTTCAGGTCTCAAGCAAGGTCACGAAGGATCTCCTGTGGTGGGCCTGCAAGGAGAACGTATTGAAGGGAGAACCACTTTGGCAACCATGGCCAGAGATAACAGTAGTTATGGACACTTCTCACAGGTTGGGGAGCTCATGCCAACGATCTGGCAATCATCAGAGTCCAAACTACACCTCAACCTTTTGGAGCTGAAGGTAATCAGACTAGCGCTTATGGCCTTCCTGCCCTCTGTACGGGGAAAGAATGCCCTGATAATGACGGCCAACATGGAGGCCATGCATTACCTCAACAAGAGAGGAGGTGTAGGGTCATTACCACTGTGCAGAGAGGCAATGAAGCTCTGGTTTTGGGCACTGCAAGAAGGAATCTCTCTCTCGGCCATTCACCTAGCCAGAGAGGAGAAAACGGCGGCGAATGCTCTGAGCAGGCAGAGCACTGTCTCTCACATGTGGGAGCTAGCTCAGGAAGTCCTTCAAGAGATCTTTACCATTTGGGGAACCCCTCAAGTGGATCTGTTCATGTCCAGCATCAACAGGAAGTTCGACCTGTCCTGCTTCAGGGAATTTCATCAGAGAGGAGCTCTGGGAGACACATTAGTAGCAGACTCGGAATTTCCACTTGTGTACGCATTTCCATCAGTTCCCATCATTCCTCACATCATCATGAAGTTGAGGAATTTCAGGAAGTCTGTGATCTTCTTTGCCCGGATTGGGTGCGGAGAACGTTGTACCCAGACCTTCTGGACATGTCCATCTGCCCTCTAATTCCTCTTCCCAAAAGAGAGAGCCTACTCTCGCAAGAGGAAGGCTGCATTCCTCACCCAGAAATATGGACTTTGAGCCCTCACGCCTGGTTTCTGAGGGGTTTAGATTCAAAGATTGGGACCTCCCGGAAGACGTAATAGAGGTGTTGCTTTCGACCAGAAGACCAGCAACAAAGTCTCTGCACCGCTGCCATTGGAACAAGTTTTGCAGCTGGTGCAGAGATAAGAATGGTGACACTTTCTCTTGTGATACACATGTGGTGTTGTCACATTTGCTTCATTTAGCCCATGAGGGGCTGCAGTGTTGTCTATATTTAAGCGCTCGCCAGAGCAGTGATCGAATGTTAAGGTCACTATTGTCATCCAGTATCTAAAGGGGTTATTCATTGTACCAGTGTGGGATCTAAACCTGGTGCTAAAGTTTCTCATGTAATATCCTTTTGAGCCTCTCCATTTGTGTGCTTTAAGGATGCTAACCCTCAAGACTGTCTTTTTTAATGGCCATTACCTTGGCTTGCAGGGTCAGTGAGTTTCAAGCCTTATCTTGTAATCCTCCGTTTACCAGCTTTTACAAGGAAAAGGTTGTATTGAGGGTCCGCCCTTCATTTCAAGGTGGTCTCCTGAATTTCCTATGGTGCAATAGATTGTGCCTCCTACTTTTTACCTGCCTCCACATCCTTCCAAAGAGGATGAGAGGCTTCATTACCTTGATCCAAAAAGGTCATTGAGTTTTTACATCAACAGACTGATAAAACTCAGACAGGACGATCAGCTATTTGTGGGATATGCTGGTCAGAAGCGTCAACCTGTAACCAAGCAAACTTTATCCCGTTGGATTATTTGATGCATTTCTGAGTGCTATAACTTGGCAGGCAAGCCTATTCCTACCGGCTTACAAGCTCATTCTACTAGAGGTGTAGTTACTTCTTTGGCTTTGCAATGGGGGTGGGTCTCAGTGCAGGACATATGTAGTGCTCCAACCTGGTCTTCTATTCATACCTTCACAAAGCATTATTGCCTGGATTCTTCATCGGGTCAGTAGGCGAAGTTTGGGAAAGCTGTTTTGCACAGCATTAATGACAAGTAAATTCTCTGTTCCCACCTCCTACAACACACGCTATGGAAGTCTATCAAAGATGAGTAATACGCGGGTGGACACAATCCATGCGAAGAACAAATTCCTTACTCTTCGTAATGTTCTTTCGACTGGATGTTCCTCCCACGTATTCCTCATCGCCCTTCCAATCTGCCCCTTTACCTTCGGGAGAATTTCCGTATTTTTCACCTTCCTCTCATCCATCGTCAGGTCATAGGCTGGCCTTAGGGACATTTGTGCATACGAGAGAGAAAGACTAAGAACTCAGACAACGGGCACAGTGCATGCTATATATACCGCCATCGACATCATACTTGAGAGCGGACAGGGCCATAGATGGACATGAGAGCCACGATGTGCCGAAGCACAGCGCCCTCTGCTGTAAAACATTTCCAAGCAGTTGATGCTCAATGGTATATATCAAAGATGAGGAATACGTGGGAGGAACATCCAGTCGAAAGAACATTACCGGGGGTAAGTAATTTGTTCTTCTCACTGAGGCCCTACAATTTACATTGAGCTTTGTTCATACAGTGCCTCTACTCCAGAATCCTGGGCCCAGTTCAGCCATGACAACATCTGCAAGGCAGAGCATGAGAGGATGGCCTCCATTAATCTACGGACTCTAATAGACAACATTCTTCAAGACACAGCAGAAGACTTGCGTATGCAGGCCGCAGCGGTAGATAAGGCTTTCGCCAAGCGCTGTGAGGAGGTGGAAGATGCTAAGCGCAAACTGGAAAATCAACTGTCAAAGGTAAGTGTATTTACGACTGGCTAGGCTTATTCTGTCAGTCATGTATTAACTAATGGAAGGAGGTCCTGTTATACTGACAAGGATTAAAGTGGACTATTCTCTATAAATACACAACAAAGAACCTCATAAGTAGAACGCATACATAAAAATAAATTACAAGGAGTGAAAAAAGGAAAACAGTGCTGTTCTTCAGTTAAATAAATATCAACTAAATAGACCTCTGGACCAATCAATGTAGTGTATTTAAAATAGCTTTAATTTATATTTCCAATTACAGCAACAACTTATATCAGCTTTTACCAGCCGCCCTTTAGCGGGACCCACTAAGGGACCAGGGAGCTAATAACGGGCCCGCTATTTGCAGGCCCGTTAATAGCTCCTTCCCCATTCCCATTGAGCCCTATGGGGGTTTGAATGGGAATGGGGAATGGTTTTCAGCATGGGGACTTACCGGGTCCTCCAAGGTTGGAATGACGCGGTAAGTCCCCATTCTGAGAACCCGGACACGGGTTTGGAGGCAGCCATGGTGCTAACAGCACCATGGCTGCCTCCAAACTCGTAATGACCCCCAATGAGTGACAGTGCCAGGGATTCTACCGTCAGGTTAATGGTGACCACCATTGTGAACCCGTAGTTGCCAGTAGCTACAGCACCAGCAACAACGAGGGTGTGAAGTCCTTCTGGTAGGAGATGCTAGCCATGTGCGCCAAGATGAAAAAGCAGCTGATGATGACCACCTCTACTCCCTCTGAGCCTATTACATAGCACGGATGCAGAGATCCAGCATACACCCAAATTGTTGAATCCCTTTGATTCCACTGTGGCCCTGTGATAAGTAAGGAAGATATGTTCTGAAGAGCTGACATGCTTCATGTGAGCAATGTTGTACTTATGGGCCCTTGTCAAACTAGATCCGAGCCAGTATTTATACAATTCTGGTCTCCCGATTTACATTTAATTTGGTGAAAACTATTTATCCTGCATTACGACAGGCATCAATTGCTGACCAGTTATACAGAACTTAATTCACAGAGGTCCATCCTGATGCCAGAACCAGCCAAATAAAAGAAAAACACTTTTCTTGTGAGGCTTGCAAGGTGTATGTCTTCCACTCACCAAAAACAGAATCTATTCCACTTGCTGCTGGAGTACTGGGATCTTGTTGACTGCTTCCTAACCTAGCAGCTTTGAAAATGTGTATTGATTTTCCTGAGATAACCCAGTTTGCCAAAAATCAAGTTCTCAGGGATCAAGTGGCTAAGGAGAGAAACTGTGGAGATTGATGCAGAATCTGATCCCCAGCTGAGTGAGAAGGCACCTGTGGATTGAGGCTCATTCCAGATCCTATTGGGCCACTGAGGAAGGATGAATCAAGTGAGACCTTACACTGCACCTCAGTTTGTGTAGAGGTCTGGCAATAAAAGGAAGAGGAAGAGGAACACATATGCTCTGCCTATCCTACCGGGGTGAAATGTATCTCCCAGCAACTTCCTGTGGCCCCTCCAGGAGGCATTAAAAGATCAATTTTTGTTGCCCGGAGAAGCAGAGTGCTTGATAATCAGTCGCTTCCAAAGACTTCAGCCCTGCACACTGGCCGGAAGTTCTTATTCATGGGGAACATGGCTGAGCGTGGCTGAAAGCGTCACTCTCAACATTAATTTCTAATGCTAAAGCAGGAAATATATGATCAATACACCACTTGCAAAGTTGCTTCACTATAGAGCATACCGAGGGGACCTCCCCATGGCTTGTTCAGATAAAAGAGGGCTGGCATTTTGTGTTTTTGGTGGCACCATAGGGTTGATCTTTTCACAGGAAGGAATGCTACAATCACCTGAAAAATACCTTTCAGTTTCGACATATTTATGTGTAAAAGAATATCCTATTGCTGCAAAGGCCACATACCTGTAGGTTGCCCATTGCAGCTCTCTCAATCAATCAGGTACATTTCTAGACATCAAAACTAGTGCCTGTGTATTGTGAAAATGGATCCCCACTGATAGGTTTGACCATCAGAGATCTGCTCTGTCAGTCTCTAGAACTGGAAGAAACATAGATTGGGTTTCAAGGTCTTTGTTAGGAAGATTTTCCACAGGTCTCTGGTGCGGGCTTGAGAAGATGTGAGGATAATAGTCTGGCTTAATTGAAATGAGAGTGATGATCTCAAGGTACAACTTACTCTTTCATCAGCCCACAATAAAGGAATGCTCACATAACACCCTTAATATATAGATAGACATCAGGAAATCAGTACTTTAAAATATAGGACAAGCATATATAAAAATAGTTAAATGTCTGAGAAATGTTAAACCCTACTGTGAACAGTACAGTGTTATAGGTAAGTAAAGTAATCAGGTACATGTAGGTAGTTTAAAGAGCTTTACTAGTTTGACCATGGACTTGAACAGGGCTAAGTCAGTAAACTGTTCCCAGTTATAGTGAAAATACAGGTAAACGTTCCCAGAGTTCTAGAGGAGATGCAGAAGAGGCAACCTTCGGACTTTCAACTATTGGGGACCACACATGAGGAGATCCAGACCCTAGTTTGATGACCAGATGCCAAGAGCTATGCCACACTGTCAGGAGCAGACAGTCCTGTAGCTGTACCTGGTAAGAAGGTCTGCACACACAGGCCCTAGGTTCTGAAGACTGGAACCAGTGATGTATGTGAGACCCAAGGAACCCAAGGATGGGTAAATGACTACTGGGCACTGAAGAAATTGGCTGCAGTTCATGGGTGTAGAGGTGGGTTGGGTTGTCAGGTTTTCTGCATTTAAAGGTTCCCGTTACTGATCCAAGGACTGATAGTGAAGTGTCTGGACACAGAAGGAGGGATCCGGCAATGCAGGCAAGGCTAGAATGGTCAAAGAGGGTGACCATCACAGTGGTGGACAACAGGACAGCGACAGCACATCACCACAGACATGACATTTCCGGACAGGCTTGTGATTCGCAAGTGGAGACAAAAAGCTACAGGATATGATGTAAGATGGTCTCTCCAGAAAGGACCGGGTAGAGGTCTGAGCCAGGATGTCGCATGAATGAACATGCATTTAAGAACAGTATCAAACCATTCGGATTCCAGCAAAGGCAACAGGGAACCCCACTTCGATAACAGTTGTAGAAGAAGGCCTAGGAGCTTCTAGGGGTGCACAAGGGAATGCATTGTTAGAGGATCCTGCTATTGTGATGCTGGAAATGCATCGGAGGGACAGGGCCTCTGTATCCTTGTCCTTTACTACTTTTTATCGTGTTTTCAGTCGTGTTTTCGGCGCAGGAGTTAATGTGGGACTCCTGGCGGTGCAGCTCTCTCTTTTGGTTTGATGAACAGACCCATTGGATACCCTTATGGCACTCATGGGTGGGGGTACAACCCTGTGGCCCTAGTGCATGTTTTTGGGCACCTGTGTGTGTGGCCCACAGAGCAGGGTATGGGCTGGTGTCAGCTCCATGCTGAATTTGACAGGTGCCCTGAGTATCCTCCATTTTGGGATACCCAGGCCCTGCCATTGGAATCAGTTGATTCCTGATAGGAAACAAGATGGCCCCTGTGGTCTCTTGCTTTCTATTGCCTGTTACCTTGTTTTCCCAAAGTCCTGGGAAGCCCTGAATCTGTCCCTTCCCCCTGACTGGCTGTTGGGTGGAAGTTCCATGTATGGTGTTGTTGTAAAGTCCAGGCGAGACTGGCTGGAGCCTTCCCAATGACTGTATGTTGTGGGTACGCCTGTGGGTGGGACCTGGGTGAATGGAGTGTGTGACGAATATGCATTCTGTGTTGTGGGTGTCTATTATCTGGTGTTTGACACAATGACTGAGACAGCCCTGCCCGAAACTGGTATGAATGCAGTGTGGAGTGTTGAATGGCTGGGTACTTCCCAATGTTATGTGTCCCAATACACATAACTTGCCATGAGTGTCTGGAGAGAAGTGAATGGCCTGAATGCACTATGCACCTGATTGGCTGCCTACCTGCATGAATGCCCTTCTGACCAATTGGTTGCCTCAGTGTGACCCAGCAGAATGAATGGGAGACCAACTAGTATATCTGGGGGCCTCTCACTGCTAGAATGCATGTTCAGAAGCTGAAGTCCACTATGACGAGTAATTGGAGTAACTGAAGCTTGACCTTGAAGCCCTGCTGGATGAGAAGAATTGCTGTTGCTCTCCTTCACAATCGGAAAGCTGCTGTGCCTCCAAGGACTGACCCAGAGAGGACCCTCTTCCTAAGCTCCGAGGGACCATCGTGCCCCAACTGATCTTTGCCAAAGCTCCCTGGTAGACAGACCTACGACAGGCTGCCGACCGGAGACAGGGACTGCCACAGAATCCCAAAGAGAAGCACCCGGACGGTTGTCGACGACCGTCATTGCCAACTGGAGCCGCCATGCTCCCGTTTGCCTAAGAACTTCATTTGATCTAAGGACTCTCTCGCCTGCATCGCCGCCCGCTTTATCCTGCTGGAGAAGGCCCGACCCGCCGAGGAGCATCCGCCGGTGGGTTTCCCGCCACTTAAAGACCACTGAGATGTCGACGACTCAACACCCTTGCTGGGCCACAGTTCATCATCTCTTTGCGGTCCAGAATTATTGTCACTGAGGTGCCCTGCACGCCTTCTCCTTGCAGGACGCCAACGCTCCGTTGTCGACGAGCACCGCTAGGAAAGATGCTGCCACTTCACCGCCGTAGTTCACCCTGTTCTCCGTTGGATGTTCGACGACCCATGACTCCTGCCTTAAAGGGAGGGCACTCAAGAAGGGCCGTCAATTTCCCGTCGACGAATGCTACAATTCCAGGTACATTGGGGCTGTAGAACTATTGTAGAGGGAAATAAGACTCGTAGAACAATATATGGACTGGGCTTGTGATATATCGTTGCTTTACAGGTTGCCCAGGTGAGGGGATCTCCACACAGAATTGTGCCTAGTTGGTAAAGGGCAGCATTCTGCCAACTGCTCAACCATCTTGCCTTCCTTCCCCTCTCTACTGCTGGTTTCCTCTTAATTGGTCTGTTTGACATTTTGACAGTATAGTTGATGCACTTTAAATGAGATCTGATAATATTTGTGGTACCAATGTAGAACTGTATATATTTACCATTGTTGATTTTCTGAGCACAAAGTGAGTTATTGTGATAGTGTACATAACCTTGAATATTAATTATATAAAGACTGTCTTTTAACCGATACAGTGTGCGGACATTCCTTTGTGGGTGCTTGGGGACTACACTGTACTTAAGAACCAGCCTGTATCACCTCCTGGGAAGCTAGGCCTTGATTGCTCAACTACTTTACCAATAATAGAGAATCTTGGTTGGGATCCTCTGTGCCTCTCCTCTACCATATAGAGAGTGGAAGTACAGCCACCCCCCTCCAGTCTTTAGAGCTATCCATGCCAGATTAGAGGAGGACGAGTCCGATGTAGGATTACCTTGGATGGAAGAGAGGCAGAGCTTCACCTAAGGAGGCTCACAACCAGCAGTGCAGCAGCAAGGAGTCTATAGCAATGGGCTTTTCTCTTTAGCTACTCAGGACATAGTTCCTGGTAGGTACTACCCCATCCCTCAAATTATGATCTATTCACCAATAAATGAGGGCAAGTCAAGCATAACATTCATGGACACACAAACAGGGATACTGTTTGAGATGTCTGGAAGGCCGTCACCCATTCAGAACTGGATCCCACCTGCACCAATGGGAGTTCACACAGACAGAATGGCCAAAATACAAAGAAGGGCTAAAACAAAAATAGTCACTTCATAGAATTTAAAAATGTCTTGGTCGGTAGTTTGTTCCTGATCAGGGAGCAAGTGTCTACTAATGCGGTAAACCGGCTACACTGTGGTGTAGCCAACAGTAAAGAGCACAGCCGCTACCTGTCTGTTCTCCAAACATACCTTCTCACTGAGGGAATTCTTCCAGGGACAAAATGCAGAAGTTTACAGTACCACTGCCCAGGTCACCATATGGACTACTTAGGGTAGCACACCAAAACACAGTTGCAGCTTTCAGGGGGACTTTGGAAAAAGTCATCATGTCAGTAAAAAGCAGTAAAGAATCCAGAAAATCAACAAAGAGTTCAGGACTACCAAAGTTAGAAAATGGAGACCCAAAGTGATATGTTTGACCTATCAGTCTTGCATCCAGTTTTCTGCCAAATGGTTTGTATCTGTAAGATGCATAACAAGGCCTCATAAGGCCCAGAATCCTCTCGAAAAGAAGAGAAGAGACTCGAAAAAACAAGCACATTTGAGAGCAGGTGGCAAGAATGTTGTGAATTTTCTCCTGAGAAGGGAAGGCCTTGACCTTTAAGGTGTTCCAAGGGAGACTTTTGTTTCTTGCTGGAATAAGACAAGATTTTTGAAGTTCACAGACAAACCCAGTAAAAAAAGAAAATAAATTGTAGGGTAGCTGGGAGAGCTTCAATTTACTGTACTGATGACTGTATGCCTAGTCCATAATCTCCTTTCTCCCATACATTCCTCTCGCTGTCCCCGCTAATAAGTATCCTTCTTTTACATGCTGACTGACGCTTGGGATGGGGAGCATGCAAGAAAGAGGTCCCTTACAGGGTGCGTGCCAATGCACAGTCCTAGAATATGATTGCTAAATTATTGCCGAAAACTCACTCCCTGCTGAAAGAATACGGATCAGCTTCAGAAATAGTGCAACACCTGAACTTGGATTTGTGGCGTATAGGTATTGGTGTTCCCAAAAAGAAAAATAATTGCAGCACAATGAAGCATAGCCACGACACAGAGCTCTGGTCCCACCCACGTGCGGAAAGGATTACGATTTGGAGCATGCATCATACGTTTATTTATTTGTTTATGTATTTACGTGGGCATTTACTAATCGCCAATCCGATCTGCTGCACGGGAACGAAATCCCAGTATGGATGAAAGAGGGCTTTGGATTTAGATGTAAAGTAGATATTACGGTGAGTAAAGTTGACTTTTTTCTTTCCCTGGGAGTGTTGTTGGTAGCTCCTGCCATGTTATTGGAGTAAGGACAGAAGCCAAATATGAAGATCACTTTAAACGTGTTAAATAACAATAAACAGGTTAAGCAGACCCTTTTATATTTCCTTAATGTTTGCTGTTGATCTATCTGAATGCGGCTGTAGCCTGATTATTGTATGTGCATTTCCCTCACTTGTGCCCTGCGCCTTATTAAACATGGCGTTTGTTGATCCTTTTTGTACAGACCCTGGAAGAGATTGCCAAGCAGGAGATGAACATTGCTTCGTTGAAGCAGGCCATCAAGGATAAGCAGGCACCACTGAAGGTCGCGCAGACCCGCCTGTATCAGAGAACTCACAGGCCCAATGTAGAACTCTGCAAAGATGCAGTGCAGTTCAGGTAAAGTCAATGAACATGTTCACTGGTGATCCTTGCACACACTCCGCCACTTCTTCCATCTGAAACTAGTGTAGCTCTTGGGAACATCATGATAGATGTGCAGTTGATGACTGTTCGCTACTTCAAAGTCTGCTTTATAATATGCAACATGATGTTCATGCCAAACTGCTGATTGGGCCAGATTGGACAGTTCAGAAATCAGAAATCAGAAATTTGGGATGAGTGAGCTAGACTCTGTAATTGAAACAGCAGAGGAAAGAAGAGGAGACACATGCACTGCAACTTTATAAGGCCTGAAAAGAAGGAACAATAGCAAAGGAATAAAGCAGAAGATGGGATAAATCACAGTGGCTTATTGAATAGATAGATGAAGGAATAAGGAAAATGACCACACTAGCAAACTACCATTGAATACATGACAGTTTCTTTGCTGCATGATTCCGACCTTCCTTGAGATTTACAGAAAAAGACCAAAAGGTCATATAACAGCAGTTTGCTCTTATGAGCCAGCATGTTAGTGATGAAAGAGAACTAGGGATTTGAGGTATAATGTGGATAAGGTGGATGTAGACTTAGAAGGTAGGTATATTGGGATCAAGTTACGGGTGGAAAACATGTGTGTTGGGCTTTTGAACGTCTGTGCACCTAATGTGGGTCAGGCAGACTTTTTTCAGAAGATAGACGGTGTATTATATAGCATGGGGGACGCAAAGCTTATTTTAGGAGTTGAGTTTAATACAATTTAGATGGAGCCATGGATAACATAACATAGCATAACAGGTGTATTTGTAAAGCGCACGTTCACCCCTGAAGGGGCATCTTGGTGCTTATAACAGATGTTTATTGTTACCCAACTTAATGGTACTCATTTTATCGACCTCAGAAGGATTAAGGGCTGAGTGGACCTGCCGGGACTCGAACCTGTGACACTGAGGTCAAACACAGGCTCCTGTAGCGGATGCATTAGTCCACTGAGCTACAGACCCAGCTACATAAATCCAATGGGTTGCATTCTTACATGGAAGTTAAGGCAAAACAGAGTAATGTGTAAATGGGACTTGCACGATGTCTGGCATAGTCTTAACAGGGGTTGTATGAAATGTACCTTTCATTCTTCTCCACATGGGACTTCATCACACATTCATATGATTTTGGTTAATAGGGGTGTTTGTGGTATGATTCATAGTGCTTCTCTGGGCAGTGTTGTAATCTCTAACCATGCCTACATAGAGTTGGCCTTGGCTAAATCGGCCAGTGGGCTGAATGGGTTTCGGCACTGGCGTTTGAATACATCTTTATTGTTGGAACCTGATTTTGTGAAACAGATTGAGTCTGAGATCTCATTATTTTACAGGAAAATAATGGACTATCTGTGGTTTGGGATGTTTTCAAAACCTATTTACGAAGTAGAATTATTAGCTTTGCGTCTTATAAGAAGAAACAAGGGCTTGAGGAACTTGATGAATTGGATAAGGGATATAATTTGGCAGAAGAGGTTTATAATCGTTCTCTGTCTGTTGTTAATATGTCATCTATGCTTGGTTCTAAGAGATCTCTTGATTCTGAGTTACACTCTAGGGCTGTGAGAGACCTTTTTTTTACTAGGCAAGCTTTTTGGGAGCGAGGTGAGAAATAAATCAAGCACGTTATTGGCCAACCACCTTAAATTCAGGGTAAATTCTATGCTTCTCTGTATAGTGATGATGGCCATATTACAGAGGCTGGGGTGTCTGGGTTCTTGGACCGCATTGATCATCCAGGGCTGGAGGAACATGACAAGCTCAAGCTTGATGCAGATGTCGCTCTTCAAGAGGTCCTTGATTCTATGGAGGCAATGCCTTCTGGCAAGTGTTAGGGCTTGATGGGTCTTTCGATCGAGTTCTATAAAACCTTTTGTGGCGTTCTTTCACCTTTTTTGTGCAGCTATATGCAGAATAAATTATACAGGAGGAGGCAGTGATGTAAACTAAGCAGTCCGCACTGATCAGCCGGGAAAGGACCATTCTGTTTGCTCTAATTTGCAGCTGATATCATTGCTAAATGCAGATGTTAAGCTCTTGGAAATCAGAATATGCAAGGAGATTGAATAGCTTTCTGCCGAAGCTAGTCCACAAAAATCACACAGGGTTTGTTTATGATATAAATTAAAGTTATCATTTTAGGAAGGACTCTGATGAAGCTTTTGAAGCTGTCAGTATTGATGTTGCGAAAGTGTTTGATCTGGTGACTACACTTATCTCCATAAGGTCCTGCTTAAAATAAACTGTGGGCATCGTTTCTTGTGTTTCTTTAATGC
Organism: Ambystoma mexicanum; assembly: GCF_040938575.1. NCBI lineage: Eukaryota > Metazoa > Chordata > Amphibia > Caudata > Ambystomatidae > Ambystoma > Ambystoma mexicanum. Next base: position 282,338,327 of record NC_090924.1, read on the forward strand.
CTTGTATAGTGGAGCTAAGGCTGCAGTGTCCATCAATAGTCTTACTTCTGATTCTTTTTCCATTAGAAGAGGTACACGGCAGGGCTGTCCTTTGCGCTTATGCTTTCTGACTTGTTCATAGAGTCGTTGGCTGCTTTGCTCAGAGCGCATCAGGGAATATGAGGGATTCCATTTGGTAGTTATATTTCAAAAGTGCCTTTTATATTCTGTCAAACAATTGGTGTTATTCTCTGACCCGGAAAGCTGTTATAGGAAGTTGATGTTCCTTTCCAGATGTTTGGCGAAATCTCTGATTATAGGGTTAACATTGATAAGATGTTGATATTCGCTATCTCATCTTCGTGCCAAATGGCCCTCTGTGATGTGGGGCAAAATGCTTGGACCGAATTGATTTGATTTGATTAGATTTATTTGTAATGCGAACCTGACAAAATTAATCGTATTTGGGCGCAGATGTAATACACAATAGGAAATTGACAATTTTTTGACAGTGCTATTAAATTCAAATTTAAATTTTGCAGGCAATTAGGCTTGGCCTCCTGGCTTGGCCTCCTAACAAAATAAATGAGTCTTCGGAGCCTTCTGGAATGTGATAATCGTGTTAAGTTCTCGGATGGGTCTGGTGAGCCTGTTCCCAATTTTCAGGCCATAGACTCCGAACCTCCGATCTCCTTTGCTCTGATACTTTGACCGTGGCTCTTGCAGCAGCATCTTGTCACATGAACGCAGTTGGCGGCCTGGGATATATAGCTTGATTTTGTCCGACAGTTATCTTGGTGCTAGTTGATTGATACATTTGAAGATAACGCAAAGGATTATGAAATCTATACGCTTCTTCACTGCTAGCCAATGCAGCGACTGCCTTAAGTTCGAGATAAGGGAAGATTTTGTCACCCTGATCACCAATCTGACAGACGCATTTTGGGCTACTTGTAATCTCTGTTATTGAATGGCCGGTATTCTGGTCAACAGAGCGTTCCTATAATCCAAACGTGAATTAATGAGAGTTTCCACTACTGTTGCCCGATCCATATCTGCTACAAATGGAAGAATCTGTCTTAACATTCGTAGGGTGTAGAACGCAGATTGTACTTTCGCACTAACCTGGGCCCCACTCTCCATGTGGTCTTCCCAGATACATCCCAGGTTTTTTATTTTGTGGGAAAAATCCAATTGAGACCCCAAGAAGCATGCTGACAGTACTTGCTTGTTGTGTTGCAGTTGATGTTTTGAGCCAAACAATGCCACCTCAGTCTTATTGGCATTTAGCAACAGCTGATTCGTACACATCCAAGCTTGTACCTCCTTTAAACAGTGTTCGACCAATTTAAGGTTATCCTCTGATCTCTCAACCCTCAAGAATATCTGAGTATCATCAGCATAAGAATGGAATTTAACTTGTTTCCTCAGAATATCCATAAAATATTTTATATATAGATTAAAAATGAGAAGGGAGAGTTAGGAACACTGAGACACATGACAGATTTGCATAAGGGAATCTGATAGAAATCCTCCAAATGTTTCCTTTTGTTCTCTACCAGTCTGGAATGATTGAAACCATTGAAAGACCTGTGTAGAAACCTTATCCATTTCCTCAAGACACCTTAGTAGAATCTTATGATCTACTGTATTGAATGCAGCAGATAGGTCCAACATAATCAAAAGTGATATATCCCCTGATCTGCCGCCTCAAGAAGCTCACCACAGACAGTCAGCAGCGCCGTCTCCGTGCTGAACCCCGGTCAAAAATCTGACTGTAAGGGATCCAGCAAATATTCCTTTTCCACATACTCGAAACCGAAGGTGGTTTTTAGATGTTAGGTATCCAGGTCACTAGGGTTCTGAATTCACTCCTTGGTTTGAACATTGTGCTTAAGCATGTGGAGATTGCAGTGCTATGTCTTAAGTAGACTGACCTTTCTGCTCTTGGGTAAGATGAGTACAATTAAGATGATCCTGCTCTTCAAGCTGCTGTATGTGTTTAGCATGCTTCCTCTTCTGCTTTGCGGGTAAGCTGGAGTGTGATAATTTTAGTCATTTTCTTTAGGGGGAGGATAGGAAGCCAAGAATTCCGAAAGATGTCCTTTTGAGGCCAGTGCACTTGGGTGGTTTTGGTTTTTCTATAGTTAGGCAATATCACACACCCTTCACACTGCATACTCTCCATTACCGGTTACTAGACTAAGAAGATTGTCCCAACTGGTCCATTATTGAGAAGGATTCTGTTTCTCCTATCCCAATTAACTTTCTGCTGTACATGGACAATAGACTTCCATGTGACTCAACCGCACCTTTTATTAAGCATGTCTTGCAGTTCTGGAAAAAGGGTAATGCGGCCCATGGGGATAAGTTCTTGCTTTGTGCAGATTCTTATTTGTGGAGGAATCCAGCTGTGCAGATTAATAATAGGACACTTTCTTGGGTTTCCTAGAAATAGGCTGGTATTTGGAAAATAGTCAAGTTCATAATGGTCATACTCTTCTTGATTTTAAGTTCTTGAGCTTCAAATACAAGTTGAGAGTGTCTGAGCTTAATTGTTATTCAGTCCTACAGAACTTTTTTGTACTGATCTTTGCCAGGGAAGCCCAAGGTGAGTGTGCCTCTCCCACCGCAACTCATATTTACAGCATTGTCTTTGCCTTTAGACATTGTTAGCCCAGTCCCCAGCCTGCAGACTTCCTCATAGAAATTAATTCCCACCTCCCAGTCTGCCAGGCAAACCCCTGATTGGACACCAACACGTGCATTTTGTTGCAGCGTGGGTCTGGCACCTCATAGCCTGCCCCCAGCCCCATTTTCCAGGGAAACCCAAGGTGAGTGTGCCTCTCCCATAGCAACTTGTATTTATGGCATTTTCTTTGCTTTTAAATATTGTTAGCACTCCATAGTGCTTTGTAGCAGGCCCAGTCCCCATCCTCATCCTGCAGACTTCTCAATAGAAACAAATTCCCACCTCCCAGACTGCCTACCAACCCCCTGATCGGACGGATACATCCTCTTTACACATCCTCCTAGAGCAGCCCTTCTGCCCGGGCAGCCCCATTGCGAAGGGCCACAAGGCAAAGGGTAGCTCCCGAAGAAGCAGCTCCAGACCGTGTTTGCCTGTGTAGCCTGCAGCACAGCTGTCAACCAGCAGCGACTGACAAGGTAAGCATGGTCCAGGCAGAGGGCACAGCCATTACTGCTCCCCATTAAACTGTCCCACCACTCTTATTACATAATAGCTTGTAGTCTGATGCATGTAGCCCACAGTTGTATGGTGGTCATATCTTGCATTTAGGACAATTGTTTTAGTTAGCCATATCTTGCATTTAGGCCAATTGTGTTGGTTGGCCGTATCTCAAATTTAGGCCATTTGTTTTAGTTGGCTATATCTCGCATTTAGGCTGGTTGTGTTAGTTAGCGCACTATTTACAGTTGCATTTCTTTATCCCATATTCGCGATCTGAGCACTTTTGAAGTCCTTTTTCTTTACGCTTGCGCGTGACTAAAAGTTAAGTGTTCATTAAAGTGTTCATTAAATATTTAGGAGTTACGGACACACAAACGCTGCTCCATTGATAATGCGTTCAGATAACAGTTGAATTTACTTCTCGCTTGCTCGCGCTCAGGGACATTTAAATCTTAATCCTTCACTGCTTATAACTTGGAGAAATGAAACGCTGCGACAGCAACACATGCGCACTCACTAAACACCTAAACTAAAATGCTTTCAAACAAGAACAATTTTCACGATGACTTCAAGCTCAAACTTCCCTTAAAAACTTATTTTGCTTGTCTTGTCTCACGCTGAGTGGTCTGTTGCCCCCAAATTAATGTTTAGCTCTGAACTTACAGCTTTTCCTGACAGAGACCTATTTACCACAATTATAAGAAACAGGAACTTCATGCTTAAGGAAGGTCAATGAATGATGGGTTGGGAAGCACTCCCTCTGAAATTGAATAGTTAAGGGCCAAATCCAACAGAATCAACAGGATACGATTTCCCAAACCAAAAGAAAATAAAACGTCTAAGGTGTGCAAAAGTATGGAGTCTAATAGCCTAAAATCACTCATGAACCAACCCCACCTCATGACCAGACCTGCCAGATGTAACATAGACAGCTCAAAGGATAAGGCCACCTAAGGCCTGCATTCAGGAACCACCCCCACCTCTGTCCTTTTTGAATTCCCACTCAACCCAATCTGCTAGCATCCGACCGTAAGGCCCCCTGCGATTGTGCCCGCACGACAATAAGCACAGACCGCTAAAACCACAAATAAACCGGAAGCAACTAATCAAACATATGAACTAATAAAAAAACAACCCCCCACCAAAACTCTGAAAAGAGTTGCATGTGGACTACAGCACCTGCGACCCATGCACAATAACATAAACTCCATAAACTAGAAGACTTCAAAGTACCAGAATATGCCACGACACAGAAGGGGACCGTGGGAGAGAAAACTGCAAGACCGAATAAACCAAATGGAACCAGGCCATGCCACCACGCCAACAGAAAATAAAACAAACTCTAAAACAAGACAAAAAAAGTATACCTAACACATGCCTCACAACAAACCACCCACCAGATCAACTTACGACCACCAACAATGCCAGACATTCCTGCAAGATACCAGGACCGCACAGAAAAAGAGCAGAAACATCCATAAGGAGAATGAGGGAAAATGACACCTTCACTCCATATAACACCAAAACTCTAGGTGACATACCAAAGTGGCAACAAGTTATTGAAGAGGAACCAGAAGAAGCCAGGAACCCAATACGAAACCTATCCAATCTATTCAATGACGAAACACACACTACTGAACACACCCCACATCTTGAGAATAATGAGGAAACTTGCCACCAAGACCACTCTAAGACAAAACGAAGAACAAAACCAGGCACTATCAAGAATAAAATACACTGCAATCTAATCAACGCAAGATCAATGTCCAAACACACTACCAAGATCTATGATCTATTCTATGACAGTGGAATCAACATTCTATTTGTCACAGAAACCAAGATGACAGCTACAAAGTCACACTACACAGCTGTCTACCTGATCACTTCAAATGCACACAGGTAAACAGAAAAGAAGAGGAGGAGGACTTGCAGTAGCCTAGAAAGAACACCTGAAAATAAAAACATCAACCCACTAAACATCAGAAACTGCAAATCCCTCCTCCTTCACCTGACAGCAGACTCAAAAACTAACCTCACATTCATACTCATCTATAGACCACTGACGTACAACGCTACCATCAAAGACACCTTCATAGACGCCATCACGAACCTGGACATCAAACGTGATTGCCTGATAATCGTCAGGGACTTTAACATATGGTTTGAAGAAGAGAACGTAAACTCACAAAAATCACTTATTACGCAGCTCGAGACAATGAAACTGTGACAGATGATGAAAGAAGCAACACATACAGCAAGACACACTCTAAACGCAATCTTCAACAACAAAAAGCGGATCTCAACTGTGCCACCAATAGAAATACTATGGAGCGACCACCTCATCATTCCGTTCATGATCCAACTACCATCTAAAGCACCCCAAACAGCCCTAAAAGTTCCCCCATCCTCGAACTTGGAAAGAAACTGGAATACCATCAAAAGCAGTAACTTAAAAGAACTACTGGAATCCTCAAAACCATTGAGTACAACCCTGGATCGAACTGACCTAGACGAAAAAGCAGACCTAATACAGAAATGGATGAAACAATAGATAGCATCTCACCGGAAAGCAGTGGCAAGATGGTTTATAACCCACCTCAATACAATGAAAAAGAAAACGGAAACTTGAACTAGAATGGAGGAAAAACTACTACAAAGCCAAAAAAATAAATTATCAAAAACAAATCCGAGCATACAAAAAGGAAACTCTCAAAGCCAAAAAGAAATACTATGATGACCGAATCACAAAAGCCACCAACACCCAGAAAGAACTATTTGACATCGTAAATGAGATGAGAAATCCCCCTGGATGCAATAAAACACTGTACTTTCACAAAAACTGTGTGATGATCTTGGAGACCACTTTAAAAATATAATCACTGACATACATCGGATCATACAAAGTAAACCAATCAACCAGACAGTGCACCATCCCCTAGCTTCCCTGGAACCACAGAACAAGCTGAAAAGCTTTGGCCAAATGTCAAAAGAGAAATGCCTCAAACTGGTAAAACAAAGCAATAAACAGGCCACCCAATAGACCCCTGCTCACCTGACATCTATAAATCAATCCTTACACAGGGCACACCATCGGAATACCACATAAACCTCTTCAACATATCACCCTCAACAGGGAGAGTACCCCAGGGTTTCAAATCTGTGTACATCAAAGCACTCCTCAAGGATACAACAGGCGATGTGGAGGACCTCTCTAACTACAGACCGATATTAAACATCCCCTGTCCGGCAAAACTATTAGAGACTTATGCCCACAACAAGCAAGGAAACACGTAGAAAACCACCAACTATTGGACCAAGCACAGGTCGACTTCAGACCCATGAGAGGGACAGAGACAGCAATTCTCTCTATTTGGGACAACCTAAAAACCAACGGAGACTCCAATACAAACTTGGAACAGATACTACTCAACCTCTCCACAGCGTTCGACACAGTCAGCCATAAAATCCTCATCAAGAGACTGGCGGCTGCTCTGGATCAAATCTTTCTTGTTTTAAAGAACAGAAACAGTATGGATGAAACCATACAAATCCACACAGCGCGACTCCACCTGTGGAGTAGAAGGATTCTCCCTATCCCCACTCTTCAACATCTACATGACTCCACTAATCAACCTCATCAAAAGACACGGCTTCACTTGCTACAACTACACAGATGACACCCAAATCATCTACAAAATTGAATATGTACAAGAGGAGAACACAACGCCAATAGGCTGTCTCAAAGAACTCTACGAATGGATGAACACTAACAGCCTCAAAGTCAACCTGGGCAAGACGGAAATCATGATTATATCCAAAAACCAAGGAAGCAACCAGTACATCCTATGGCCCACATAACTAGGAACAGCACCCACACCATCCAAAATTGTCAAAAACCTTGTAATCCTAATGAACAATGACCTAACCCTAGAACCGCAAGTAAACGCTATAATCAAGAAATGCTTCTTCCACCTACACACAATCAGAAATATTCTACCATTCCTCTCCTCCATGCACAAACCACTAGCCATCATCTTCCCTCATCATGTTATGTTATTTTATGTTATTTGGCTTTTATACAGCGCTCTATATATCATTGGTATGACCTCAAAGCTCTGGTAGGTTGAACGCCCTTGTGGACCGTGGTCCAGGTCATTTGAGCGAGTGAGGTGGCATAGGGTGCATGGGTGTACCTATTATGTGTGCAGCTGAAGCGGCTGTGCATTGGTACCTGTATCCTAGCATTAGGTGTGGTGGTATTCGATATCAGTAGAATGTGTGTAGTCTGGGCAATGGCCATCAGGACGGTGTTCTGGCTGCATTAGGCCTGTTTAGGACGCTTATGTGTGCAGCTAGGCCGAATTCGAGGGGTACAGCTGTGTTTTATCCGAGTGAGGTATTCATGAGGTAATGTTCGTGAGTGAGCAGCTAGGCCTAAATTGATCGAGGGGCGTAGCTGCATTCTAATTGTGTGTTGGTGTAGAGAATAGAGTGAGCGTACCGAAATGATAGGTGAGTGTATGGGAGGAGGGTTTGGTCTAGTGGGCTTGCTGTTCCGGAGTTAAGGTCTGCGTTTGTGATTGTTGCGTTCAGACCTGTTAGGGTTCTTCTTGTTACCCTAAAGCTGCATTGCCACAGTTACATCTTTGGATAACAATGTCAGGTTTGGGTATGTTTGGCCTTGTGCAAATTGCCCTCGGCAATTTGACCTAAAAACATTTGACCGTTTGACGAAATTGACCTCCATTGTTAAGGATGCAGGGGTCATCCCTGCAACCCCTTTTTGACCTACTTACATGAACTTGAGGAGCAGGGGACACCCCCGCAACACCCGCACCTCATGTTCAGGTAAGTAGGTATTAAGCTATTTGACCTAAAACAAAAATGTCAGTTTGGACCGGATGCAAAAAAAGGTCAATTTAGACCACTCAGAAAAGGTCGATTTGGTCAAAAGACAATTGCATTTATAGAATACTTGTTCACAATGTTACAAGATTCAAGCTTCACAAGAGAAACAGACTGACCACTCTTTGATGAAGATTTTCAACTTTAAAGAACTGCAAGGACTTGCATTCCCTTTCATTAGCAAGGAGTGATACTTTTACTCTGGTCAGGAATCACAATTGTCCACACGCGACCTCTCTTTGTTGTAATATTCCTTGTAGCAGTTTGTGATAGTCAGTTTAAACTTCTCAAGTGATTTGGAAAAACATTCCTCTTCCAATTGGAGATACGCGACCACTCCGACAAAGTTATACAGTTCAACAATGGGAAATCGAAAGCTTTTCGTTTTAATGCGAGCACTGTCCAGGATAGACTACGCCAACAGTTTATACCACAGAATGCCGGATTATTTACAGAACAAACTTCAAGGTATACATAACACAGCTCCCAGACTTCTCCTCATGAAGGGACCACATCACAACGTGGCTCCCCAGAGAAATACAAACCATGAAGGACCATCTGAGATTCAGAAAACATCTAAAAACCTGCCTCTTCAACTCGGAACGGGATGAAAACAAATGAGCAACACCCATGCCCCATGGAATAAACACACAACTGGAAACACAGAGGACTAGGGCAGACCACAGCAAAGTGCAGGGAAGTATAGAGGCCTCTGAATTAGAGGTAGACCCAGGTGCAACTGTTCTGCTACAGGGGCCCCACTGGAAACAAAGGAGAGAGATGGGACCGACCTAATTGAACCACAGATAGAGGGCATTAGAATTAAAGGGGAGAGAATGGCGACTGAACAGATGGACCACAGGGCATAGGGAGTTCAAGGTTGCAAGGAAGGCGAAGGCGCCCGTGGAGGCAATGGTTGCTGCACACACGGAGGTGCCACAGGGTAAAGTGATGTGGACATCCATTAGTCTGAACACAGGGGCTGGAGAGGGTACCACCACTAAACAGCCCTGTTAATGACCCACACCCCTGCACAGAAAACAGGATTGAGATGTGAAGCACACCGCAATGTCTGACATTGGAAGGGATATGTGCTGCAGGCAGCCAAAACTGAGGGGGTATGATAAGCTATTGCCACTAACCAACCTCATCCCTCTGCATACACCTCTCAAACTCTGAACTAAACACAACAATACCCCTACTGCACAAAAAAAACAAAAGTCCTTCACTACACCGAAACAATGAAACAAACCACACATATTCTTGCACACCAGCGCATGAAGGCTACTGACCGAAAATTCACACCTATGCTCAGCGAACAGTGTAAACCGACCTGAAGCTGCCTATAGCACATCACATCTCTCCTGCTCTTTTGCCTCACTCAGTCCTACTAACCTACCCCCACACCTTACCCTCTTGCTTAACAGATCTGTCAGAGCACCAAGGGACTTGCCAATCCCACTGCAGTCTCCAGTTCTTCTCTGCTTTCCATGGCTCTCTGTACTGCACTAGCCTCCTACTTCACAACAAAACTCCTCACTCTCCTCTACTCTCCCCTCTGTTCCCTCACCTGCTCTCATGCCTCTCTTGGCCCTCATCTCCCCTTGCCTCTTACTCTTCTCCTTCTCGCCCATAGCACCGTAAGAGGTCTCTAAACAAGTCCTCTCTATGAAAGTCTTCTCCAAACAGGTGCTCCCCTGCTACCCCAGAACTATCAAGGATACAATTGTCTCCCTTGCTCCAGCCCTGGCGGATTTCTGCAATCACTCCTTTGCCACTGCCTCCTTTCCACTTCCCCTCAAGCACTCCCTTGTGCACCCCCTTCTAAAAAAGACTTCTGCCGACCCTTCCTGCCAGGCTAACTACCACCCTATCTCCATTACCCCCTTGCTTGGTAAACCTTTGGAGAAGCTGGTCATCTCCCAACTGATCCACCACACTGAATCTGTTGGTTGTCTCCACGACCACCAGTCTGACTTCAGAGCAGCCAGAGGAACAGAAACTGCTCCCCCTAGCACCTGTGAAGACTTGCTTTCAAATCTTGATTCTAGTTCTCCTTTCATTCTCATCCTTCTCGATATTTCCTCTGCCTTTGATGCGGTCAATCATGCCACCCTCATAAATCGGCTCTGTGATACCCTTATTATCACAGACCTGGCACTACACTGTTAATCATCTGTATTTCAAAAGCAACTTGTAAAACTGTTTATTCTGAACTGTAACATGTAAACTTGCGCCCGGATGCCTTTGGGTTTGGAGCGTTATATAAATAAATAAACAAACAAACAAGCAAACAAACAAACAGTCCTTCCCAGGTTCAACTGGGCCCTTTTCTCTCCTCCACCACACTCTTCTCCTGCGGCATCCCCCAGGGCTTGCCCCTTTGGCTCACTTGATCTTCACCTTGTCTCCTCACTTCAAGTGTTATGCTGATGACACGCAGCTCCTTCAAGCTTCCCTCCACTGCTTCTTCTTCCTCTCTCACCTCTCTCATGCCTGACTTTCTGACGGCTATTCATACATGAGGCACTGATAATGATCTCTGCCTTAATGCCAGTAAGACAGAGATCCTTCTCATTGGGACCCCTGCTCCCTCCTTGCCGCCTACTTCCTGGCATCCCTCCCAGGGTCCCTTCCCCTCTCCCTCTTGTGAGGCTAAAAACCTTGGTGTCATCTTCGACTCCTCTCTCTCCTTCTCTCCTCACATCACAGACCTTACCAAGAAGGCTCACTTTCAGCTGCACCTCCTCAGAGTCATTCTCCCTTTCCTCACCTTCCCCCAGAAACTTATTGTCTCCAGAGTGTTGGTCCTCTCTAGGCTGGACTACTGCAACAGCTTCTTCCTCAATCTGCCTTTGTCCGCCCTTCGCCCCGTTCAACTAATCCAGAATAGGACTGCAAGACTTATCTTTGGCCTCAAGCCCAGAGACTGCATCTCTACACCCCTAAAATCTCTCCACTGGCTCCCAGTGCCTGCAAGGAGCAAGTTCTGTGCATCATCCACAAAGCTTTCTGGGGCCTGGTACCCTGCTAGATCCAACTCTCTCTTCTCCTAAGTACCTCCCTGCTAGAGAGCCCTTCAGTCTTCTAGCTCCAACTCTCTGCAGATCAGACGCTTCTCCAGGTAGAGAGTGAGGGGTAGATCTCTCTCTTCTTCAGGAGCCGCCCTCTGGAATGGCCTCCCTGCCACCCGCATGCTTGAGCCAGATCTCCTTATGTTCCAGAAGCTTCTCAAGACCCTCATTTTCTCATCTTCCTTCCCTCTCCCCCCTCCCCTGCTAATGCTGCCCTCTGCCACTTTGACTGGCTGCCTGGTCCCTTCTGAGACCTACAGGGCACCAGGTCCTCCTTGCCCAGTCTACCCCAGCACCCGGTCTCCCTGTCCTGCCCCACCTCAACCCCCCCAACCTGCACATGCCCTTCTGGGCCCCCTTCCCCCGACTACCCTGGCGGGTTGTGCATTCCTACTCCGTCTGGTCCACCCCCTTCCTCGCACTTAGCATGTGGCCCTCACTCACTGCATCCCCTAGCACTTGCGCACCCGGGCCTCCTTGTAGGGAGAATTCTCCAGAATGGCTAATTTCCCTTACCTACTGAGTCCCTCAGCAGCTTTGCTGGATTTCGAGGATTTATTTGTTTCACCTGGTAAGAGTGTGAGCCTTTTTTCCCACTCTTACATGTGTTTTGCTATGTGTATTTCTACTTTTTGTATGATCTTGGGCACTGGAGCCTCACCTACTCCATGGCACCATATTCTTCCATGAGTGTTACACAGCACCTTCGGTGCAGTGACACAGGGTTGTCTTTTAGACTTCCCACTGACTCCATTTTCTGGGGCTGACTACTGTCCCCAGAAAAGATAAAGTTGCCAGACCCAGTACACCCCATCTTCCTTGGTGTATTGGAAAGGGTTAATTCTTATCCCTATTTGTCTGTGCCTCTTGGAGCATTGTTTCGCTTCCTTTACATTAAGACTTGGCTGGTGGCAGTGGTATCTACCCTAACTTTTCTATCGCGATTATCTTATATAAACGTGGTAATGTTTTAGGCTATTATATTAGCCTCAAACATAAACCCGCTTGACCAAATACATTTAATTTTGGCTCTGGCCGGGTTTATTTGCCATTTCTTTTTGTTACAGTCTTTCTCGTGTTTTACTCTGCTCGCCAAACCAGGTTTGGTCCCTTTGTTCATCGCTTTTTCGCGGGCTTCCACACAGAAGCCCTCCTTTAGGCGTCTGAGAGTCTGGGTAGGCAGGATATGAGGGAGGGGTCTTAGGACCCCTGCCATGGGTTCCCTTGGTAACCCAAGTCGCACTCCTATCTGATTGGCTAAAGGGACTGGCTTTGCCAGGCCAGCCACCCTGCTGTGTGATTGAAGCCAGGCTGTATGAATGGGGATAAACTGCATAAAAAGCAGGTCTCTGGGACTGGAAGAGCAGAGTGGCCACTGGAACAAAAGAACCAACGAGGAACTGGAAGACGAGGACCACTACAACGACTGATCTGCCCGGTGAAGCCCTGCTGCAGGTCCGAATTTCCGGAATCCGACGTCAGAGAAGATCATCCAGGAAACTTCTTCCCTTGAGTGGTGGGATCGACCAGTTCACCCAAACTGCAAGCCAGGACCCCTATTCTGGTCGAATTCGCTGTACAGAGCTACAGTGGGCCAGATAGCCAGGAAGGTTGGACCCTGCTTGGGTTTTAAGGAGCGCACCTTTTATTCGTTGTTCGGCGCTGCTGCTGGTTTCTTCCCTGGGTAGTGCATGACCCTCCAGTCTTCCTACTTCTGATCAGTCCGACAGTCGCTTCAGGAACCATGAGCCTGCAGGAACTACCAGGAATGTCTGTCTCAGCTACAGCCTCCTCTCCGTTTTAAGGTACTGTGCAAATCCGGTTGTGTGTTTCGTTCAGCCGCGGTGAAAGTGTTTGAAATCTTTCTCCAATCCAAGGGCTTGTCCTTCTCTTCTCTTTGAACTAACTTTTCTACCAACCAACCTCGTCCGGTAACCTTGCCACGAACTTTACCGCAAACTACCCTGAACTGTATTATCTTGAGCAAAAGACTTTGAACCATTGACTTTGGCCCTAAGCCTTTTCTATCTGATTTTATCATTGTAGTCTCTCTTGTTCGCTTGCCCTGAGTACTTACCTGTTGGTGTGGATTCATTTCTGTTAACTTTTGTTTTTCCCTCCCTTTTAAATTGCTGGAGTGCCATTTTGCTCCCACTTCATTTTGTGAGCTTAACTTGTCTGGAATTTAAGGGAAGTGGTGTGGTGTATTAAGAGTGTGGTTTTTAAACTGCTTAGAAAGGTGTAATGTTATACAACTGAAGAGTGAAATAAATGTATATTCTTTTACTTGAAAACCTTGATTCAGTGTTTGCCTGAATCATAGTAATTGCTGTCCTTTGTGTAACTATTTGTACTGCTCACTTACTCTTGAGATAAGTCTGGCTGCTCCGCTACTGCTACCACTTTAGCTGTGTAGTACAGGCTTGTACCAAAGGTGAAATTGTACTGTTACTTGTAGTCTTAATTGTGTGTGGTGTTCCCAAAGGGTACTGCATATAATTCTGCCTAACACTCCTCTTAGCACTCGACTAGCCCCAGGTGCCTTTCTTCCCCTTCCTCCCCCCCTTGCACCTGTTTGCCTCCTCTCTGCTGAACTTCCTTTCCCAGCTTAGCATTATCCTTTCTCCCCCTTCCCCACTCTTCTCCCACCTGCACTTCTTGTTGCTGCACTTTCATGATACCGTTATTGTTATTTTTCTTCCATGCCACACCCCCTTTTTTTCTTGTTGCCACCTTGAAACACTATTTGCTGTTCATGCGCTTTATAAATACTCAATAAATGAATACATAAAATAAATAGTGCACGGTATAAAAAACCTTTAACATAACATAACATAACTGTTCACACACCCCAAAGCTAGTCTACCTGGGTTGCCTACGATCTTGTATCTCACTCGCCACTATCAGCTTCTTTGCTATGTAAGCTACTTGCCTCAAGTGAACATAACTTCGTGTGGAAGAGACCACTGGGACCGAACCTAGGTTGAAAACTCTCTGATATTGAATGGTCTTGTATATGTGCTGGTCCTTGCAGATTCAAGGTTGTCTTAGATTTGCGCTTCACGCAGCAAAGGATCAATCATTGCATCTATTGGTCCCCCGAAAAGTTGGTGTCCTGTAGGTTGAGTCTAGATGAGTTATCTTGGCATTGTAAAAGGGTTGCCGGTGCCATCTTGCATACCATCTGGTAATGTCAGAAGATTCAGTCGTACTGGGGGTTTGCCCGCCCGCGCATGGACTTTGTGCTCGGCCTTTCTCTTCCTTGCACTCATATGTTGTGTATTTTGGGCCCATTTTCAGCTGATATTGGCTTGTATGTTGGTAAGGTCTATTGGGTTTATAGAGCTCTTGTGGTGGCAAAGAAACATATTTTGTTGCATTGGAAGAGTGATGCCTTGCCTACAGTTGATGACTGGCTTCACAGCTTATCGATCCTTTCTGACCGGGACAAGGTGGCCTTCAAGTATACACAACAACTTGATAAGTATGCAGCCATTTGGGCTGATTGTATGTTTAGCTCTCCCCCCTTTTTTCTTTACTTTTTCCTTCCTGTTCCCATTTAGGTTTTTTCCTTAAGGATTTTTCCTTTTTTGTTTTCGATAATTAATGGGTTTGTTGCTGTTATACCCTGGATGTGTTTTGAATTAATTGCCTGTCATGTACACATTGTTGATCTTCTTTCTGAAAATTAAAGAAACAATTTTTGAAATGAAAGTAAATCAAAGTGGTTCCTGCATAAAAGTTGCTATGAAGAGACTTCTCTTTGAGACCCGTGTTAAAAGGTTGGTATAAAACATGTATAAGCTACAAGAGATGACACCTGGGTCCCGGGATTGGGTTAAGAGAAAGTGAATCTGTGTCTGGAGATACAGGACAGATGAAAGCAAACAACACCAGAAGAAAATACAGAAGAGAAAGGATTACAACTGAAAGAAGAGAACAACTACACCGGAAATAACAGAAGGCAGCTCAGAAAACCTACACCAGAATTAGGACACTGGAGTCGATACTTGTATAACAACAGTAGATAGCTGTGCTCTCCTAGACACAAGAGGGGATTTAATAACGGCCAAGGAAAGAAATGTTCGGCTACAAAACCAGCATACTGGTAGGTGGTGCACTATAGAAGTCAGGGGGAAGAGGGATCTACGGCATATGCAGAAACGTCAAGTCTAACACGCTGCAGGTGTGAAAGGCGTGCATCTTGGCTTTAATCGGGAATTCAACAACAAACTGAGAAGTGGATCCAGAAGTCAAATGGCACGAGTACAGCAGTAAACTGTGGATTTAATGACCATGAACGGCTTTGCCTGTGGGCGAATAAAGCCAACTCTGAAATAGCCACAGGTGTCATCGGTGGGCCAGGTGCAAATAATCTGGACTCCGCCTACTCAATGTGGTCATTCATGGTTTGAGGTAGATTAAGTTGACATGTACAAGAATGCACCAGTTGGGTTCTGTAAAAAATAGGAAGCATTGTGGAACAGGGTTGATTCAAGAATCGAGAGTTATCCAAGAATGTTTATAAATGCCAGGGGACATACATAACTAATGACAGGACTCTTTAGCCTTCTCCAGATGGCAGGGTGTCAGACGACTCATGCCTTGCGAACTGGGGGTTTGTTGTTTTGAAAAAGGTCGTCATTGTATTATTGCTATTTGTTATAATTTGTATTATTGCTATTTGTTATTACTAATATAAAATCATCTGGATCAAACCACCAAGCGATCGAGTGAATGACAGCCAGTGGCTAGATGCTGACATAGAAAAAGAGGAGTTGTGATAATGCAGCACAGTTCATGCTTCACAATACTCAGTATCAATGAGTGAGGCGTTTGTATTTTACAAGTTGTATTGTTAACAGAGCATCTAGGTGCTCATGGGGACGTTTTGTCCTTTGTACAATTAAGTTATCTAATACAGTGTACCGTTGTGCCTGGTTGTGTGTGTGAAATGGTGCTAACACTGTTACAGGGGAAAAGAGGGAAATCCATCTTTTACTTTCACAGTCACCCACCTTAAATGGTTCCTTTACATTTGAGCATTGTCCAATATTCAATGCTTCTGATGAACGACCTGGCCCTGCACCATCAAGTACGCCGTGCAATGAACTCCAGACGTATTTGAACAATACACTTTTATATATAAGCATGCAAATATTCTCAGCCCAGGATTCACTACAGACCCTGTTGGCAGAGGCATCTATGACACCTGTAGCCTTGGTATCGCTCGTTTCATTACAGCCTATTGTAATAGATGATCTTTGCAAAATTGTGAATTCACTTGCTTCAAGTCTGGGCCGGGGGGCCCCATGTCTGGTGGATGTAATAACATGTCAAATTAAGTAGCTTGCGCTGAGTTTGACAAATATTGTGCATTCCTCTTTCAAAGAGGGCATTATTCCTGATGCTCTAAAAATATTATTGGTCACTCGACTTCTTAAAAAAAAAAAAGAACATTTTCTGGATCTTCATCTTTGTGAGATAATCGACCTGTTTCTGTTAAAATACTGAACAAAGCTGCTGATATCCAAATAAGAGATTTTAGAGAGCAAGATATTGCTGGGTAAATATCAATCCAGCTTTAGAACCTGCCACAGCACAGAGACAGCCCTATTACACATTACAAATCTCCCATAAGTATGGGAGAGTGGGGATGGAACACAGGGGCATCACCTTAATGGATACTGTACCCTTAGTCCATCATCCTCTTTCCCATACACCATCCCACTATTCCTGATTAAAAGATTTCTAAGTCCAACTAGATAAAGGAACTCACAATTGAAGGCACCGAAAGATTGTGAAAAGAAGCAGCTGGTGGCAACACCTGCCATGCAGTCTCTGAAGTGTTGGTGTCAGTAAAGGGAATCTTCTTTGAAGAGTTCTGTGTCAGGAATGGCACTCTGTCAAGAGTGGCACAGGGTACCCAGGTAGGTTTTGGGTGGCTGTGCTGAAGTAAGGTAGCAGATAAGCACACACAGCAGGAGGTTCAACAAGAAAGAAGAGTAGGAAACTGTAGCTGTGAGCCAAAAGGGGCAAAAGATACAAAGGTACAAACAAACTGGATTCCCTCTTGGGGTGTATGCTGAAATGGGAAAGAGTGTTCCACGAACCTTAGGAAACTCCAGCCTTCTGCACAGATTGCTATAACAGAGGCCCACACTGTATGCTCATGGCTGGGAACAACAGCAGTGGGTGTCTTTAACACTGAAAACGCTACAAGGGAAGGGGCAGAGGTTGCCTGCCGGAAACCAACAGGCAAGCTTTGTACAAAGGGATTACATAAGACCCATGAGAAGACAGGAACAGATATATCCAGCGAAAAGGAAGTCAATGAGCAATCTAGCAGAAGGAAATGAAGAAAAGGCAGTTAGACTGAAGTAGATAACCTAAGGTGGAGTACAGAGGACTCAAGGAAGAGAACAAGGGAGCAGCAGTCATGAAAACAGAAGGGCTGCAAAGTAGGAAGCAGGTCTGCAGTCAAGAGTGGGACTAGGTGCAGGCAAACTGTAGTGGACTGCGGAGGACTATAGTAGGCTGCAAGTCAGGGAGTCCAAAAGAACAGGACAGAGAGAGATTAGTAGTAGGCGAAAGACAGAGAGCCCAAAAGAATAGGGCCACGAAGTAGGGAGCCCAGAGGAGCAGGGCTGTAGGCAGCTAAATGTAAAACAGGCTGTAAGGCAAAGGAGTGTAGCAAGCCGCAAGGCAGGGAGCCCAGAAGACAAGGGCTGTAGGCAGCGTAGGGAGACAGGCTGCAAGGAAGGAGCCCAGAGGACATGGGCTGTAGGCAGCGGAGGGAGCAGGCTGCAAGGAAGGAGCCCAGAGGACAAGGGCTGAAGGCAGCGAAGAGGTGCAGGCTGCAAGGTAGGGAGCCCAGAGGACAAGGGCTTGGAGACAGCAGAGGGTTGCAAGCTGCAAGGTAGGGAGCCCAGAGGACAAGGGCTGTAGGCAGCCGGAGTGAGGCAGGCTGCAGGGCAGGGAGCCCAGAGGGCAAGGACTGTAGGCAGTCGGGGTGAGGCAGGCTGCAGGGCAGGGAGCCCAGAGGACAAGGACCGTAGGCAGCCGGAGTGAGGCAGGCTGCAGGGCAGGGAGCCCAGAGGACAAGGACCGTAGGCAGCCGGAGTGAGGCAGGCTGCAGGGCAGGGAGCCCAGAGGACAAGGATTGTAGGCAGCCGGAGTGAGGCAGGCTGCAAGGCAAGGAGCCCAGAAAGGGCACTGGATCAAAACAGGATAATGCAGCAACAGGAACAGAATACAAAGTAAAGGGTCAAGACAAACCAGAGAGGGCAGATCTCAAGATGCAAGACACTGTGCTCCTGCAGGCAGCTGCATATATACAGCCCTGCCCTGTTCTGAGGCAGGCTAATTGACAGCACCTGGAGCAGCACACCTGAAGACAATCTGCCTCCTCCCTCTCTGGTCCTGAGCAGGTGGAAGCAGCACTGGCCGCTAGGGCTTCTGGGGATTGTGGTCCCAATAACGATGAATGAGAATAGCCAGGAATGAGACTGTAGCAAGGTGCATTGTGGTAAATGTAGTTAGTTGAATAAAATAAGAAAGAACCAAAGTCGAGCAAATGGAAATTAAAGACCAAGACGTGAATAGGAGTTGTTCAAAGAGTATTAGGAGGATAAATGACTACCAAGTAGTCCATGATGGTTACCAATGCGTGTGCCAGCGGCACGGGCATGACATTCTGCTCCAAAAAGGGCCCCATCTACAGACCCTGGTGAATGATGCAATAATGAAAGACAGAGAAGGCCACATGTGATGTCCTATAACTTTATGAATATGGCCCAAGTGAAAGAAGTCATATCATAAAAAGATGCTGGAACTACCAGCAGTGCATTTATCCCTCACTTATTTTCAGCCAACAAACTCCCCTGATACTCATAGAAATGGTCTGTCATTGACTCTGCAAGAAGTCTGGCTGCTGGTCATCTTTCTGGGGTGCAGAATGTTCAAACTGATTTCCTAATCAGATTATGGCTACTAAGTAGCAAAGAAATATTCAGCATCTGCAGAAACTTTGCTTCAAGGTATCCAGAACTAAGAAGATTGTCAGTTTGATGAACTTTTCAAGAGTGTTTCTTTACACCTTTCAGTTGATTCCTTGGCTCACCATGGGGATCTGGAAACTAAGACCATACAGTGTGACAAGGAAACTTAATAGCCCATCATGGCTAGGCTTTACATCTTCATCATTCACTACATCCCCATCAGAAGCTGCAGTGTCGGCTGGATTTCTAGGATGAACTAACGTGCATCCCACCTCAACCTTCAGTCTTTGAACCTTACTGGATGGCTCCTGAGTACCTGTAACACGGTCTTCTGAAGCTTCCTTAAGATTTCATAAATTCTTTAAAGATGTGCGGAGACCTTCAACTAGAACATCCCATGCCTTCAATTTGACATGGCTCCACCTATAACAAATATTACTATATCTTCTTTAGTCCTTTAATCTTGTTTACTCTCTTCCAATAGCGCCAGGAAAGTCACATGTAAGTCTGTGCTGCGCTTTATAAAATGTAACTAACGTAACATATGAGTTGGCAAAATCTAGTTTGCAGTTTTCCGCTACAAATGTACATCTAGTAGCCATTCCAGAGTACAGGGCGCACCCATCCCAACATCCTTCATCACCATTCCTGTGATCAGTGATTTTTTTGTGTGTCTTATTGTCAGGGGCAACAGGAGGGTTGTGAGTGTGATCAGGTGTGGATAAGTCTTACATAGACAGGGTAGGTGTTTTTCTGTAGTCAGATTCACACAAAAGAAAATCCACCCCACCTTCTGCTCAAACCCCCTCTTCTAATGGATTGTGTCCTCCCATGGATTCCTCACCTCAGACATATATTCTTATCCTGCTTTGCAGTCTCTGCAAATGTTCGACACCCGGGGGTGCTGTGCGCTATCGGCTTTGATGTCCCACGACAATTACATTCCTGTGTCTGGATGTGACATCGATGACAGTATAAATAGCACGCACTGCACCCATTGCCTTAGTTCTGTTTTTCTGCATGTACTGCACGTTCCCGGAAAGGTTCGACTCTCCTCAGCAAATTTAATCGATGAACGTCTTAATATTTTTGCCTTTTTGTGTGATTTAATCATGATAGCTATGCCGAAAACAGGCTTTGAAAGATGTGTGGTCTGTGATTTGAAGAAGGCGATCACTGATCCACACATTTGTTTCTGGTGCACCAGTGAAAACCATGAAATCATCGAATATGGCTCATGCCAATTGATGACCTGTAAAACCTTGAAGGAGAGAAAGTCAAAGATCACACTAGGTTTTTTGGTTTTGAAATCTCCATCCTCCATCCCTTCAAAAAGAAAACCCTCCAAAGTTAGGAGTTCAGCTGGAGACAATTCTCCAGAAAGGCCCAAGAAATGATCAAAAAATTTGAATAGATTGTGAAACTGGAGTGATTCCCGTCACTCCTCCTCTTTATCTTCACGGAAGAAGAGTAAACAACACTGCCACCATTCATCATCATTGGATTCCTCACCTGACAGACGTCAGCTAGGTTTACCCAAGAAGACCCCCTCGGCGGCCAAATGGAAACATTTCTGTGAGAAAATGATGAAGGTATTTCTGAAGGCGGCCCCTCCTGGTCCAAAAACAGAGCCAAAGAAGGCTGTTGATCCCAAAGCGTCCTACAAGACCGGCAAGGAATCTAGTAAAGCTTTGACCTGTGCGCTGAAAAGCCAAAGTCGAAAGGCCTCCATGATGTCTACTCGAGTAGCATTGACCATGGCGACCGCCAAGTTAGCATTGAAGCTAAAGGCTTCAGTGCTATCCTCCTTGTAGGAGTCGAAGGGGCCTTCCACATCGACCTTGGAGTCGACTTCAGAAATTAAACCCCAAACAAAAATGGATTTCTTAAATCCTTTAGATCCATTTTTGAGGAGGAAGAGGTTTTGGAACACCAAATGTTCCAGAAGAATGGATTTCAGAGGAATCACAAATAGAAGACCTAGCCTTAGTCCTGAAAGATGCCAGTGGCTTGGATACCTCCCCTGAAGGTGAATTTGGCACACCAGATGTGCATTCTCACCCAAATCCAGCCTATAGCACTGCAATGAATAGGGTGATAGAATATTTAGGTTGGGGTCGTCCTGCAAAGGACATTACTCAGGATGACTTAACAGACATCTTGGAAAAAGGTCCTTCTAAGGCGTCTGTGCTGCCATTCCATACAGCACAAAAAAACCTAATAATGGAACTCTGGTAAAAAAAACAGGAACCACTCTGGCTGTAAATAAGGAGTTGGTAAAAAAGACAATCCTTTGTCTTTGGAACCTGATTTCCTTTCTAAGCATCCTACACGAGAGAGCTTAGTAGTACAGGTGGCAACATGAACATCCAAAGCTTATCCAACCATCCCTCCAGATAGGGATGATAAGCTTTATGAAACCCTTGCAAAAAGGGTCTTTTCAGCAGGAAGCATGGCATTAAAATCCATTTACGCATCTTGTGCACTGGCAAAATATAGCTACACCTTACGGAATACGATTGTACCATCTGCGGAAAACAAGAGAAGGGCTTAATTACCTAATTAATGATGGTAAAGAGGTGTCCTGTCAATCTCTTCAGTCAGGATAGACGCATGAGATTGCATTGGCAGATGCATAGGGACTAGTGCAGTAATCAGGTGGTTTGCATGGCTGCGTAAATCTGGGTTTGACCCTGATGTTCAATCAAGGCTTCAAGATATGCCCTTTGATGGGGCCAACCTATTTGGCCCCAATGCAGACAGCCTAGAGACACTACAGGATTCAAGGGCTGCAGAAAAACCTTTGGGGCAGCCATCGGCCTGCTGCAACAACACCCACCCTCACAGAACTGATGGGAGTGGTCCTTTTGTTATTACTCCTCCTTCGGTCCAACGGGAAGAGGTCAGATAGTCCAAAAACAAGGGCAAAGAAGAATTACGCTGAGGAAAACTGCCAAGGCAGCAACCCCCTTCTTTCCCACAGCCACAGCCCCAAACATCTCTGAGCACTTTGCTCACAGGACCCCAGTTGGAGGCACACAGACCCAGCATCTGCAAGAATGGCATTTCATTACTTCAGATGCCTGGGGAACCTTTTTGGCTACCCTGTCTGGAGATAACTGTAGTCACAGATGCCTCCTTCATGGGATGGGGAGCACACGTGAGTGATCTGACGACAAACAGGCTTTGATCCCCATCAGAATCAAGACTACACATAAACCTTTTAGAGCTGAGGGTGCTCAGACAGGTGCCGATTGCATTTTTGCCCTCCATCCAGGGAAAGAACGTTCTGATAATAACAGACAACACAGTGGCCATGCATTACCTATACAAAAGAGGAGGGGTAGTGCCACTACCAGTGTGCATGGAGGCAATGCAGCTCTGGTTTTGGGCTGTACAAAATGCAATCTCTCTGTCGGCTATTCACCTAGCGGGGAAAGAGAATACACCAGGCAATGCTCTGAGCAGGCAGAGCTTGATCTCCCATGAGTGGGAGTTAGGTCAGGAAGTCCTTCTACAGATCTTTGCCCTCAGGGGAAACCCTCAAGTGGATCTGTTTGCGTCCAGTATCAACAGAAAGTGAAACCTGTTCTGTGCAAAGGAAATTTACCTAGAGAGGAGCTCGGGCTTACGTGTTCATAGTGGACTGCGAATTCCCACTCGTCCCCGTCATTCATAATGTCATCAGGAGGTTGAGAAGGTTTGGGAAATCATTATACTTATTGCCCCGCATTGGGCCAGGAGGACGTGGTACCTGGACCTTCTAGACATGTCCATCTGCCCTCCATTACATCTTCCCCAGAGAGTGGATCTACTCTCACAAGAGAGAGGCTGTCTTCTTCACCCAGGAATCATTGTTTCTGAGAGTCTAAAATATACATTATGGAGGTGCTGCTTTCGGTTAGAAGACCAGCAACAAAATCCATATAATGCTGCCGTTGTAACAAGTTTTGCAGCTGGTGTAGAGCTAAAGATATAGATCCTTTCTCTTACAATAAACCTGCAGTGCTTTCTTTTTTACTGCACCTAGTCCATCAGGGGCTGCAGGTGGCTACTATTAACTGATGCTTGGTGGCGTTATCTATATTGAAATACATGCCAGAGCAAGGCTCTTGTTTCAAGATGCCTATTGTGATACAACTCTTGAAAGAACTGACAAATACATTCCCACCGGTCCTTCTTTTGATTCCTTGCTGGGATTTGAATTTAGTACTTACTTTTTTAATGGGTGGAGCTTTTGAGGCACTTCATTCCTGTCTCCGCGTTAGTGAGCTACAAGCCCTATCCTGCAAACCACCATTCACAGTATTCTCTAAGGAGAAGGACATTTTGAGGGTTCATCCCTCCTTTCTTCCCAAGGTGGTTTCAGAATTTCATTGAACACAAAAGATTACGTTGCCAGCTTTCTACACCCACCGGTTCAATCACCCCTCTAAGGATGTAGAGAGGCTATACAGGCTTGACCTGAAAAGGGCTCTTAGCTTTTACATTTCAAGAATGTCAGCTTTCAGACAGGATGACCAACTATTCCTTGGTTACACTGGTCAAAAGTTAGGCCAAGCAGTGACCAAGAAAACACTATCACAATGGATACTTTTATGCATTTTGTAGTGCTACTGTATTGCTGGGAAGGATATCACTGATAATCTAAGAGCTCACTCGACCAGGAGAGTGGCAACTATTTCGGCTTTACAAAGAGTTGTACCAGTGCAGGAAGTTTGCAATGCTGCAATGTCGTCCTTCCTCCATACATTTACAAAGCATTACTGCTTAGACACACTGCAGGGCCAGGACACTTGCTTTGGAAGAGCGGTTCTGCACAATATTATATGCTGAATAAACATTTCAGAAAAATTCAATTCTCCCACCTCCATCTACACAACTGTTATGGGAGTCTATCTAAGATGAGGAATTCATCGAAGGACACAAACCATTAGAAGAAGAAATTGCTTACCCCTGTTAATGTGCTTATGATGGATGTTCCTCCTACAGATTCCTCATCGCCCTCCCAGCCTACCCCAGAAAGAGGCAAAAACTAGGAACTGAGACAATGAGCGCAGAGCGTGCTATTTATACTATCATCAACGTCATGCCCAGCTGCAGGAATGATAACCGTAGAGGGACAGAGGCGCCAATGTCGCACAGCACCTCTCCTGTTGAAAATATTTCTAAGAATACAAAGCAGGACACAAATATATATCTAAGATGAGGAATCCATGGGAGGAACATCCATCAGAAAGAACATTACCAGTGTTTTGTTCTTTTCATTCACACAAGCACTTCACATTCACTCCCTACTGTGAGGGGTCAGTAGTGCGAGGCGGACAGATGTTTGATATTTGTTATCATATGCCATTTTATTCTTAAAGAAAATTTGTTAAAACATACTCCTGCTGAGGATTTCCCTGCCTAACCAAAGCTAAGGGGAAACACTCTTAACACAGGATAACTGGTCCTCACACTAAGCATCAAATCCACAAAGAAAATGAATGGCAATGTAACATCACAAACAACATTCACAGTTTCTGGAATAACCTTCTAATGTACTGGGTGATTTCCCTTCCCCGGGATTCAAAGTTAGGTCTGTTGGTGTTCAACAAAAGAAAATAATTTCTCAAATCAGTTCTTGATATTTCAAAGTCAATGGTGACATATCCACTTTCTCCACATAGCACCAGTGGTAATCCTAGCCCGAGTACTTTGCCACCTTCATCATGAAGACCTGCCACAGTTCAAAAGAAATGCAATATACACAGTTCTTTGTTAACAGTCAGTAATCTCTTGGTTACAGTGTTGGGCTTCACAATGGTATATTTGTCAGGATGACTTCTTAGTGCTTATGCTTCCACTTAGCAACTTCACTTCTACTTCATTCACTATGAGAACAGGCACCTTTGTCTCACAGTACTCCTCTTGGTTTGAACTACTACAATATTGCATCCACTGACAACCAGATATACCATCACAGCTTCAGTACTTTGGACTACTGCCACAGTTTCAGTGATGTCTAATTTTAGACAGGCTTCGACAAGAGATAGTTCAAAGTACTTCAACAACTTTAAGCAGACAAGGCACTCTTTCTGTTGAATAACAGCCTCTTTGCCTCTCTTGTCTGTCTGCCACAACAACGTGGGCTTGCCTTTGAGACTTCCTTCTCGCTGTCTTATGCAGTCTCTGGCACTACAGGTTGTGTCAACTTCAAAATAGTCTTTACAAGCAGCCAGTTTCCTGTCCCCAACTTTATCTGCACCTTTCTGCCAGTTATCAGCCCAATCAATTATCCAGAAGCCTTGGTGCCACTCTCTTAGCTTCAGGTAATACTTACACACTTGTTTCTTAGGCCAATAAACTATTATCAACTTCTTATTATTTTTTTTTTTTTTTAGATTGTTGAGGTTTATTAAAAAGGTCATTGCTGTCCATTTAGTCGAAGAGGCCAAAGCCCATATCGTCATCAGATTCTTCAGACTCGTCCTTCTTTTCTTCCTCTTTCTTCTCCTCAGCGGGAGCTAAAAATGATCTTAGTTCGTCCTTATTATTGGGACTTGGGGATTCCCTGATGGCCTTCATAGCATCACCTTTGGGTTTATACCCCTTGCCATTCACTGTGTGTCCCAAATACTCAACTTCATCCATACCAAACTTGCATTTGCTCTTTTCAATCTTCAAACCCACGCTCTCTAATTTCAATAACACATCCTTCAATCTCAAGTCATGTTCTCAACTTCACAGTACAGTTAGGCTGCTTCTTAACTCTGCGAAAGGTTGGTTTCAGCGGGAATATGGGGAAACTCTTGGCTTTGGTAATGCGTGTTCTCTTAATCAATTGTTATTTACTTTAACTTCTTTAAATGAAATGGTATGCTATATTAGAATAAAAAATAGGATTCAGTCTTTCTTTAGAAATACAAATTAGGCACACACAACCACTTTTAGATATAGGTCTTAAGGTTTAAAGATACATAATTGTATTGCTGTGTGAAAGTACTGGATAGAGTTCAGGCCTTTTTGGGAATCACTATTAGGCACGCACAGACATTCTTTGATGTAGTTTTCACAAGTTAAGTATTGTAATTCTTGTATTGTCAAGGTTAAGTGTTCGGTAATTGTCTTAGCAGCGTTCCGTCTCCTTAATTAGGGTCACACGACCACTCCTTCAAGCAGAAAACAGTCTTTTAATAATGGAACAATAGGTTTAGTCAATGTTAGCTTCGGACACAAGTAAAATGCTTTTCAAGTTATATGTGACTGCTACATTTCCATTGTTCAGGGACTTTTAAATGGAACAAACAACTTCTATTTGCTTAAAGTCTTATGCAAGTTAACAGGGATACGGATACTGTTACTGGCAATGCTTGCGCTATGTGTTAGAATGCCATGCTTCACTCACTGGCTTCTCATACACTTGTACTGCAGGTCTCACTGCTTTCCCAACTTCTGTCACAACTTCTACTGCTTTTGGCTCGCTGGGGATCCACACCCTTCTCCAATAAAGGTGTCCCTGGGCCCGGCCATGTGTTTTGGGAGTTCCTCTTACTTCCGAGACCCACGGCCTAATAATTGCTTCTTTTCTGGGTCTCCTGCATGTCTGCAGATCGGCAGCCACGGCAATCAGGCTCACACAGAGAAACACAGCTCTCCTGCATGTTCAACTGAAATTGGGAGGACTATCAAACCCTGTGATCAAACCATAATAACATATAAAGTCCAAATGATGGCATTATGATGCCGAGAAATCACTCAAAAAGAGGTTCCAATGTCACAGAGATTTTTTAATATGGTGGACGGGCGACACGTGTTTCGACCACTGGTCATCCTCAAGGCAGCCACATTTTCCGTTTAGTTATGTATCCCGATGCGGAATAGGGAAAATAGCTGATTGTCATCAATTCTGTGTATCAATTTGTTCTTCAACATTTTTTATTTGATCAACAGAGTACTGTAGATGCCAAGGAATCAGTCCCCTTTTTCCTATGGAGAGCTGCTGTCAAATTGTGATGGTGGCTTGGAGCATGCAATGTCCATTGTGATTAGAGTCTTGGTGTGGGTCTTTGACCTTGGTTTTAGTCCCTGGTGGTCTAAGGCGTCTGCTGCCACCCATGGTAGCCACAGCTAATGCCAGTCAGTCAAAATACGTTTATTCGGCAGTTTGTAATTAGGCGCACAGTATAACAAAATCATATCTTAAATACAACATAAAATCTAGGTGAAAACCTGCTTTTCAAAAAAAGTACCAAATCATTTAATTTAAGCCCATAGTTCACCAATCATTACTAAAAATATACAATATAAGGTTGGCTGCATAGTATTTAAATAGGGTTCATACCCAAGTTTGAGCTTGTTAAACCATTACGTATTTAGCATTTCAGACTCTCTGATTTTAATCACCATTTCTACTGCCGAATTGCCACAATATTTCTTACTGAGGATTGCTAGAGGGCCTGAGTCAGTCCGGTTGTGGGTCTGCAACCTTGGCTTTAGTCCCTGGTGGTCTAAGGAGTCTGACGCAGCTCATGGTAGCCACAGCCAATGCTGGGCAGTGGTGCGAGGCATGTCTCCCAGCCGCGCAGGCTCTGAAGTTTCCTCTCTGCTGCCTCTCTCTCCCTTCGCCAGTTCCAGGTTTCCAGCGCTGACATACGCATCACGTGGGACTGTTGAGGACTACTGTCTCGCTGCTGGCTTTTCCCATTAGTCAAGTTCTGCATGCTGGATCTAGAAAAAAAGAGAGTAAACATGTTGAGCATTTTACTTAAGATGTATGGGGTGATGCAAGTGAATACTGCACATATATACATTGGCATTTGAAGGGGCAGGGATTTGGGCCCTCTGAACTGCCACTGTCGCGCTCTGGGGTAGGTCTGCCACTGGATTACTCCCTTTTAGGCCTCCCAGCCTGGGGTGAGAGGGGTTCCTATCCACTCTTGACAAGGTCATGGCAATAACTTTGTACAGAACCGGTTTTCCTACTACAAGGAAATCTATCACTAGATAAATTGTCAGATGCTCTACTCTGATTCCTGAGGACTAGTACGTCCCTTTCCAGCAAGCCTAGGGTTCACTGTGCAAAACCAATGCCAGCTATTGCAGCCTTTGCAAGCAACATATTGTTCCAGCCCATTATAGTAGGATAGAAATTCACTTTAAGTAATTTTCCTTCTAATTAATGTTTTTCTTTTGGTCACCATCTGTTGTTTTTTCCTTCCTCCTGCCCAACAGAATAGAATAGGATAGGCTAGTTATTCAATACAGCCTTTATGAATACTAGTGAAGATTCTGTGTTGTAGAAAGAAAAATGTACTACTATAGTTACCAATGCTAGTTTTCCATCCTGGGTCCCTTCATGACATTCATAAGCGAAGGAAAGTGACCAGAAAGAATTAAGATGAAGAAAAAGGGGATACTCTCCTATAGATGTTTTTTTTAAAACGAACGGAGCCACAACAGGCACTGTGGTGCATCATGTGAGGCTGGAGTAATCTGGGTTTCTTAAAGTGAAAGTGCGTTACTTTGTTTTTATACGACAGTTTACCAATGTCACTGGTTTCCCCTTTTATTATTGTAAAGTTGAGGGCAATAGATCAGTTCAAAGCAACGCTAATGTGCTTTCTGGAAGTCCATTGGTAACTTTTCTAAAATATTTTTTTAAAGATATGCCAGCATGTCTTTTTAAATTTATAAATGGTTATGCTGCACACAAGTAGAGATATTCAGCTATCTATGATACATTTTTGGAGATGCCCGTTACCGAGAAGTAGGTTTACAGGTACGTATCTAGTTCTTCTACCAGCCCATCTACCCCCTCTCCAATTGCCCCCAAGTTTTGGGGAAACCTTTTAAGCCATGGCTAGGGCCTCTCCCACACAGGCCCTTGCTGACATGGCACTTTGATTGTGGGACATACATTTAATTTGTCTATGTGCCCTGAATAAAAGTATCTGTGCATTATATTAATTCGTTTCAGCAATCGTATGAAGCGTGTGTAATAAGTGAATCACACTCATATTTGAATGAGGCCAACATTCCTAGATGTTTTAGTATTTTTCATACATGTTTTGCTTGTTCCCATATTTCAGATTGGTCAACGAAGTTGCAGAGCTAACTGAATCCATTTGCTGTCTGCAGCAGCAGCTGGAGGAGTCTGAGCAGGCCCTGATCAACATGGAAGACACTAGACTGTCTTTTGTCAAGGAGATAGCCATAAAAGCCAATAGCCTGTTCATTGACCGGGAGAAATGCATGGCCCACCGCACCAGGTATCCCACGCTTTTGAGGCTGACTGGCTACCAATGATTCGGTTTTTTTATAGCAAGAGTAGACTCTAAACACTTGCAGAAGATTTTGTTTTGTGCAATAATTGTGTGCTACAAGGCTATATTCACTCTGAAGTATTCTCGATTGATACCTTACTATCACAAATAAAAACAATCAGGAAGTGTATCACATATTACTGTGGGCCTTACATATTTTATTGTAACTTCAAGCAACTTGAAAATTATGATTACAAATATAAATATTACAAAGCAATGGTTGAACGTGTGTTTTTTTTCCCCATTGAAGTTTGTTTTCATCCAAAAACCAAAATGGCTTCTGTTGTGTGTGTAATGTGGTTAGCACCTCCACTGGTCCCATCCTTCGAGATCTTATATTCTGAAAGAGTTGGGAAGGAAGGAAAACTGAAGGAAGGAACATCAGGGAACTAATCAACAAACGCAATAGGATGTGACGTCGCCAGAAATTAGCATATCAAGGTGAAATATGCACATGTCACTAAATTGGCTTTGTAGAACCACCCAACTTGCACAGGACAAATGTCATTTGCCTTTCATAAAATCAACACACACACAAAACCAAGAGAGGACATTTCCTTCTAATAGTGTTTTTGAAAACATTAAAAGGTGTGCATGTTTTAAACTCCAAGAACCAATACAAATGTTTTCCCTCGAACATGCAGTACCGAAAGAAGACATTTCACCTTCAGTTGTTTGTTATTTTTCATCAGGTTATATAGTGCACCCTCTGAAATAAGTGGGTGGACTCCGTCCACCGGGGTGTAACCTCAACTTTAGCCCTTACTAGAGTAAGGGTGGGAAAATCAGAGAGTAGGCACAGAAAGCGTTTTCCCCTTCTACCTGCGTTCACTGGCCACACTGTTCTTCAGTTTAGGAACTATGTAACAAAAAGGTGTCCTAATAGACAAATGTTTTGTGCACATGATGTGCATTCGTTTAGTCAGAGTTCACAGTGAATGCCTATTTTCAACTCAGCAACAAAAAACGCATAATCACTTCATCTTTTATAGAAACAAATGTTGAGGAGGTTTATTTGCTCACCTTTACCATTCTCTTTATTCAATATGTTTTCATAATTTTTTCAGATGAGTTATCATTTTCCCTCTGTATTTTTATACATGTAGTGACAGAAAACAAACATGTTGGAGGAGGCGATGGAAAGAGTCGCTTGCTCCTATATGCATTCATAAAACCAAAGAGAGCAGGAAGAAAAAACTCCTGGATTATACACAGCACATAGAACAAATGATTCACTTATAGACTTTTTCAATATGTGCAAAAAAAATGAACAGACCAATAAAACAACATATGTCAATAATATTAACTCTTATATGTAACGTAGTCCATGTGTCCATACTGTGAGTAGTATCAGCTACTTCTACTTGTTTGTATAGATCTATACTCCTGATTTGTTCAATCTAGAAGAGATTGCGGGTCACAGTGTCCGAATTATAGTTCACGCTTAGTGTGAAGATCACCTGACCAATTTAGCTTAGGAAGCCTATCCCTGACATCTGATAAGCTATCATGTAGAAGTGCACTGACCAATATAGTGCAGCTGTTTTTTGCAATTTCCCAAATGACAGGTTTTCAGGTGTTGTACTATGTTATGGTTGTCAAAATTCAGTTCAGACTCAAGGGAAGAAGTCTAGCAACCAATCAGTGTATGTTCCACTTCACTCACTTGAAACACTGATAACTCACACACTTATGAACTGCGTACCTGAGGTCTTTTCCTAAATCAGGGGCTTGGCCTAGAGGAACATTTACCACCAGTTTTGTAGTTATTGTGCTTTTACCAGGAGTAAGTAAGTTGGGGCCTACTGCCAGATTCCGATAAACATCTAACAATATAATATAAGGTCAGATGTATGTTTGGCCGATTCAGTAGCTTCGCCTGTTGTCACCGCTAGAGGGAGCTGTTGCCTTACGATAAATAGAGACAATGCTAATTTGCATAGTTTTGCCTGTTGTCACCGCTCGAGGGAGCTGTTGCCTTAGGATATGTAGTGGTCTTACTGTGTCAATGGAAACCTGCAGTTTGGCCTGTGTATATGGGCACTTACATTAGTAAAGGAAATAATAGACTGTAGAGGAGGTCCCAAATATAGTCTGCACTCCAGCCACCAATTTTGAAGTACCAGGAACGTTCACACGGAGATATGTGACGTATGATGAGCAAATAAACCAGCAGAGAGCCGCACCAGGGCTCTGCCCAGTGCCCATCAGAAGAGCAATACCTATTGAAGTGCCAATAACCAGACAACCATGGACAGTAAGGTATCCATTGAGACAACCTTACCAGCAAATGACACAAAATGAAGACTGCTTAAACACTGTCCCAGAAGAAACTCAAAAGGCCTTAATTGAAGACGAATGGTGATGACACAAGCGCCCAGACAGACGTACAGATGAATGAAACGACAACCAAAGGATGACACACAGAGACAAAACGCCATGAATAAGGATATCATGAACTGAGAAGGAAAGACGTTGTTAAAATATAATAAGCTTAAACTGTAAAGCAGGATGAAGATATTCAACCAGCTAAATGCCTGTACATATGCTTGTAACAGCAAGAGGCTAAGAAAACAGTGCGGCTTGCTATGCTTAGTAGAAGAATAGAGCGGCAAGCGCCAACTATATGTCTACCTCAACGAAGCACACTATATAAGTGCGAGTCCACTTTACACAAAAGCAGAATTAACCCAGGTTACTACGGGTCAAACAGGATTCGTATTACAGCTAAACCAAGAAAAGACAGCGGAATCGAAACTCAGCAAGAAGCAACTTGTACCTGGGAAGTCGAGGTCAAACCAAGAAAGGGAGGCGGACAGTAACTTCGGAGAATCGAAACTTAAGAGCAGAGCAGCCTGCCCCGTGAAGGTCCAGATAAGGAGGCCCAGGCAGGTGGCAAGCCGAATAAGGAATTAAATGCACAACATAGAAGGAAAACAAAGCGTATTCACGGTGTGCTAACACGTGACCAGCCAAGCGCGAAGAGGCACCAACGTCTGATGTCACCCAACCAGAAGATACCAGAACTTTTTCTGACAAGAAGCTACAGTTTCGAGGCCGACCACAGCCAACTAATTGACACATAGCACTAAAGTACTGATTGATGGAAGGGAGGCAGGGTGAATCTTGGGGCATCCTGCACCTGTTTGACCATTCCGCGTGCTGCTAATTAAAGTGGAGATTTATGCATGGGGTTGAAGTCCACCCAATCACAAGGGACCAAATAATCTACGGTCTTATAGATATTAGAGCCAATGAGACGTCGTACCTTTGGTGACGTCTACATGAGTAATGTTAGAGGGAAGGGCATAGACGCCCACCTGATAAGGGTTATCCAATCTTCACACTCCATTACCATATACAGATATAGCACCTATACTTAAGTTACCTTTTTCAACCAATAGAATTGCATGACAAACTTATGAGTGCTACACGTCAATGATGACGAATTTTGGGTATAACTGTTACTGTTTGAATGAAGATTGTTGGGAGTTGAAGTGAGACGGGCTATCGCATCACTGTTGATCTCCATGTTCCCCGTTTTTTGTACTTGTCATTAAACGGACTCCCCTTTGCCAAACCATTGAGTGCCCTTATTGATTGGTGTTGGAGTAATATACCTGCACCCCTATCCACCTTAAGGTGCAGCTATCTCGTCTTAAAGTACTGCAGAGCAAACTCTGGCTATATGGTCCGGTCAGGGGTCTCTCCAGTACACTTGGTAGCAGAGGATGGTTGGAAACCATCGATTATTAATTATTGATTAAAGTAAGACACCTATTGACCGTCGACACAAAGTTACTCTAGGTCTTCGGCAATATCACTAGTCCTTCGCCATTCAGCTGAGTAGACTGAAGCTCCCCGTGGACAATGGTAGTATAACTAACCCAAGACTGCAGTCGGGGCCTGAAGGGACCCGTTTTACAAACACATCCCTTCCCATTCCTACAGGCAGCTGATCAGACGAAAATTTGAAGGAGGCAGTAACGGAGGCGGTTATCCCCAGGGTCCAGAGACGAACAATACGAACGGTGAGTGAAGCAAAAAATTGAGTGCTTTGGCAATCAACGTACGCCTTAACAACAGGTAAGGGGAAAGGGTAATGGAGGGAGGTAGAAAAACAAAATAGTCAGAAGTAGAGAAGACTGTATATATAAGGGGATAATGACTCGAGAATATTGAACAAATGGAGGCTACCGGGTTAGACACCCGAGAAGAGAGAGGTTACCAGGGCGGACACCTGAGAAGAGAGAGGATACGCCTTATTCCTGCGCTTTAATATAATATAGCGGTCAGAAGAAACGTGAACCCAGAGTCCCACATAATGGGGAACAATTAGGCTACTACCACGTTTAAAGACGTCGTGAACGGGGTTAGTTTAAACTCCACGTAGGGGTAATGATGAGAGGCAGAGATGTTTGTGTCCAGCTGGTGTCTGTCTAGTCTGTTAAGTGTCTGTCCTATATGTTTTGTGTGATGTCATCCGTGGCATTTTTTTTATTAAGGAACTGGTTGAAAATTTTGCGCGATTTGATAGCTGAAGCAGAATCGCACACGAGTTAATGTTTTTGAGCAATTTGGTGATACAAGAGATTTTTGGTGGGAAATTTGGATTGGAGCTTGCAGTGTTTGGTGCTCGCTCATATTGTTACAAGGTGTTTTACCACACAAAAGTATTGACAAGTGTTGTATAAGAGGGAAAGAGAACAGATTTAAACATGTAAGACATAACTCCATTAGCACACTTATGCAAACAGTTGCCGAAACACGCACCCAAGCTAAAGAAGTATAGCACCGAGTGGGTTAAAGGTACTGCCGACAAGATGTTTATGCCGAGGCTGCAAAATGGGTCTTTATCCAAAGCCGTCTTACAACACATGATGACATACTTGCATGCCACATATACAGGCAACAAGCTAGAGAAACGCCTTGCTGTTCTAGAACTCTGGAAGATGTTTGAACAGACAAAGGAGGAAGAGCTGCCTGCAGATTGGATACTAAATATATGCACAGAGGGGGGTGAGATGCCTACCACGCCACCTGCCCCGCCTGAAACAGAAACCATAGAAAGTAAGACTGAGGGACTCTACCCATTAAGAGAGCTTAAAGCAGCAACAGGGTACAGCAACCCCGCATATGAGTCACCTAGATACAGTAGTGACGAAAATCAAGGGAAAGATAAGGACAAGAATATTACCTCTGCAGTCCCGAGGAACAAAGAAAGACGCGATGATGAAAGAAAGGATCAGGCACAGACAAGTGCATTTCTCGACCAGGAGAGAGAGGGAAAGAAATGGAAAGGAAGCGAAGACAGAACTGATGAGATAGCATTCGCAAAAGACGAATCAATGGGAGGACAAATCTTATTGAAACTCGATGGGAAAGGAAGTGATGACGTGAGACCTAAAGAGTGGTTAGATGAGGCACAGAGAAAGGAGAAAGAGAAAGAGTTAAGGGACGAAAGGATAAGAAGGAAAGCTAGACTAAGGCAAGAACAGCTGTATCGCGAAGAGCAAGAAAAACAGCTTGATCGCAAAGCAAAAGCAGCCTATGAACAAGACAGACAGAAACAGCAAAGGTTGGAAGAAGAGCAAAGGGTACGTGAAAAAAGGATAAGGAGATGAAGTTCGAAGGGCAGATGAACGTAGAAATTAAAAGAGAAGGGAAGAAGATAGAGTCAGAGAAGAGGCGAAGAAGCGCAAAGAATTTGATGATGATATTGAACGTAAGCGTCGACAGAGGGTACGCGATCTCGAATATTTGGAGAGGGAAATTAAAAAAAACGATCCAGTTGTAGACTGGGAAGACATTGAAGAATTCTTTCCTGCGTACGATTCAGTACCAGGCCCGTCTAGGGCTAATATTGAAGATTACTTCGATACCAGAAGCATCGGAGAAACGATTGACAAAATATATGATGAAATGGGGCTAGAACAAATACGCCAAGGAGAGGGGGAGGACAAGCGCTTGGAAGCACTCAGCTGTATGACACTGAGGATGTCACCCGAGGTAGTGGGAGCAGGAAACTGTCCCTGGATAGATTAGAAATCAGTAGAAACGATGATGACACAAGAAGTTGCATGAATTGGGAACAAATTATGTCCGACTCTGAAGGGGAGGAGAGCGAGGCAAACAATGAATGGAAAAGGTGCGAAAGATGACTCCCAGGGGAAAGAGGGGTACGATGGTCAGACACTAGCGAGTCTGCACCGACGGCATCTGAGTCAGCTACACAGTCTGACCGGCATGAAGGAATACCCCATGGTCAGAGGGGGGTGTCGACACCGCCCTATGTAGACAGATTAAGGACACTGCCAGGTAGACGGTGATGCAGGATTATTACCCCTGCAATAGACAGGAGAACTATGAGGGAAGAGAAAGAGGGCTGCACACTCCAATTTCCGCTACTTGAAAAAGGGGGAGTAAGACCACAATATATTCCATGGCCACACATGGATCGAGAAAACTTGAAAAACAAGCTTCCAATGCTGACATCAGGAGCCGGAAAATGGATACATGAGTTGGAAAAAATGACAGGGGGAAACACGCTAGCTATAGGGGACATTAAAGGTCTCCTGATCGCCATACTTGGTGAGAGAGCAGACGATGTGTGGACACCGCCCTATGTAGACAGATTAAGGACACTGCCAGGTAGACGGTGATGCAGGATTATTACCCCTGCAATAGACAGGAGAACTATGAGGGAAGAGAAAGAGGGCTGCACACTCCAATTTCCGCTACTTGAAAAAGGGGGAGCAAGACCACAATATATTCCATGGCCACACATGGATCGAGAAAACTTGAAAAACAAGCTTCCAATGCTGACATCAGGAGCCGGAAAATGGATACATGAGTTGGAAAAAATGACAGGGGGAAACACGCTAGCTATAGGGGACATTAAAGGTCTCCTGATCGCCATACTTGGTGAGAGAGCAGACGATGTGTGGACACGGGCAGGGTACCCTGGTGGGACCACAATTAACACTGCACATGACCGAGCGCCATTTAACAATTGCAGAGCTGTAGTATGGAAAGCGCTAAGAGTGCTTTACCCAGACACTTCCAATATGGGAGCTATAATGACTCGAAAAATGAAGGAGGCCGAAGGTCCGTTAATTTATATCCAGAATTTTCAAGACGCGTGGGTGCTCGAGACGCATGAATCTTGGACAAAATCAATACCTGTGTTTTACCATATATTGTGTCAAGGATTGCCAGAACCAGTGCAGACACAGCTCAAGAAATTGGTAGGAGTTGAGGCTAAGCCTTGGGCTGAAATACAGTTGACTATCGCACAGTACTGTAAATTGTTGCAAGAAAAGAATCGAAAGAAGGAGGCGACTCAAAAGGGATAGGAAGCAAAGCTGGTGCAAAAGAAATTATCGAAGTATGCTCTTGAAGGAGCCATGCTGACTAACGCAGCTGAACAAAACATGCAACAGGTGGCTAACCCACAACAGAATAACCAGGGTAATGTAGTGTTTTACCCAAGGGGAAGAGGATTTAGAGGAAGAGGATGGCAGAGCAATCAGGGAGGTTTCCAAAGTAATCAAGGAGGCTTTCAAAACGTGCAAAATGCTAATTCGGGTATGTCAAACAGACAAATAATCCGACCACCGCCAGTATGTTGGCTGTGTGGGATAACAGAGCATTTGGTGCGCACATGCAGAAGTCAAGGCATGATGCAGAATGGCCAAGGAATGGGAGCATGCACGGCAAATCCACCTGCAGTCTCACAACAAATCAAAGGGGGGTCTTGGAGGCTAATTCAGGATTTACGACCAATAAATGATATTGTTGTGGCCGAGTTCCCTTTCGTCCCGAATCTGTCTACAATCCCATGTAATGTACCAGTTGAGGCAAAATATTTAACAATGATTGACTTGAAAAATGCCTTTTTCTCAATCCCGTTGCAACGTGACTCACAAGATCTGACGTCATTCACGTTCAGAGAAATGCATCTGAAAAGCATGAGGCTGCCACAGGGATACTGTGAGTCTCCGTCTATTTTCAACAGAGTCCTGCAGATGGACTTAAGCAATATTGCATTAGACAGTATCGTCTTGCAGTATGCGGATGACATCCTAATCTGCAGCACCACAGAAGAACAATGCAGGTGCAAATCTGTTTGGCTACTGACTATACTGGCTGAGAAAGGTTATAAGGTTGACAAGGAAAAGCTACAATATTGTGAACAGGAAGTGCTGTACATAGGCCAGCTGATCTCAGATGAAGGCAAGAAGGTGACCCCAGAAAGGGCTGAAGCCATATTGAACACGGCTAAACTCACACGATAAAGCAAATGCAGAGCTTTCTAGGCCTGTGCAACTATGTTAGGGGATGGGTTTTTGATTACAGCTCTTATACCAAGCCTTTACTTCAGGCCCTAAAGAAGGCCCAAGTGACAAAGGGAAAGATTGAATGGTCTGAAACGATAGAGAAAGGGTTTTCTGAACTCAAGAGAGCGATTTGTATGGCTCCAGTTCTCAGAAATTCCCAATTATGCAGAGGAATTCTACTTGTTTTCACACACAAATGGCAGCGTTATGACAGCAGTGCTTGCTCAAAGAACCTCGCTGGGGTACAAGCCCTTAGCATATTACAGTGGGAATCTGGACCAGGTAATGAAAGGTCAATTCCCATGCGAACAAAGTTTAGCTGCCGCAGCAATCGCCATTGAGAAAGCGACAACCATTGTAATGGGATGTTCCATTACGTTATATGTCGAACACGCATTATTTGCCATTCTAGAGAAACCCAGGGGCACATTGACATTGCAAAGAGCTTCTGCCTATGAAGTGATCATATCAAATACATCGATTAAAATAGTGCGATGTAAGATAGTTTACCCAGCTATGTTTGTAGCGGAGCCAGTCACTGAAGGAGAGCCGATACATGACTGCACAAATTATGAAGAAATCCCCAGGGTAAAAGAAAATGCCTTGTCAAGATGAGAGATGGTCTTTATTGACGGTTCTTTGAGGATCGGCCAAAATGATGGGCAAAGATATAAAGGCGTCGCCGTGATGAAACACATAGCAAATGGAGAATTTTGAGTACTTGTTAGTGCGCGAATACCATCTCACTACTCAGCACAGGCTGCAGAATTATTGGCGTTGATACTCGTCATTGAGAATCACACAGACCAGGAAGTAACGGTGTATAGTGACTCCGCCTATGTGACGTCAACAGTGCACGCAGGCTTAGCGTGCTGGAAAAGGAGGGGCTACCTCCGAGCGGACGGCATGCCAGTTCAGCACACAGCCCTATTGGACAGGCTGATAAAGGCACTACAGCTCCCAGTGGGCATAGCGGTCATGAAATGCGCCGCCCACACGAAAGGGACAGATTTTGCTGAGACAGTCATGGAAGTGGAAGTGGTGTGCACTCATGAAAAAATGATGATAGCACGAACCACATAGGATGCCTATAACGATGTTGGGCAAACACAACTAATGGAGCTCCAAGGGGAGGCACCACAGGAAGAGAAAAACTTGTGGAAACGTAGAGGGTGTTCTTTAAACCCCTCTGACAGCTTGTGGTGGCAAGACAGCACTGGTAAACCAGTAATGCCTGTAGCCCTACTAAAAATAGCGTTAGAACAATTGCATTACCCGACGCACATGACAAAGGAGAATCTAGCAGCAATGCTCGCGGAAGACTGGTTCATACCGAATTTAGCTGAGCATGTTGCATTCTTTATGGAACGCTGCATATTTTGCCTGCAATTCACCGCTGGTAACACATTAAAAGTAATGAGAGGAGTCATCCCCAGGCCAAATGGGCCTTTCCAGCACTTGCATGTCGATTACGTCGACATGATTCAAGTATGCAACGGGTACAGATACTTAATTGTCGTGGTGTGTCCATTCTCTAGATGGATAGAAGCAGGTCCATGTACATACCCAAACTCTACCTGTGCGGCCAAATTCCTAGTGAGGGAAGTGTTCCCTAGGTGGGGTGTGTGTGAAGTAATGAGATCATATAATGGCACTCATTTTGTAAATGCAGTGTTTGAACAGATTAGCTTGCTGCTTGGTATAAAGCACAAGTTCTCGTCGCCGTATCATCCAAAAGGTAATGGGATTTGTGAGAGGCTCAACGGGTTGTTAAAGGAAAGGATAGCAAAGTTGAAGCTTACTCTAAAGAGGGGATGGTTGCACTGCCTTCCTCTGGCACTGTATGCTCTTCGGAACCAATCCGGCTCCGACCATCATCTTACGCCACACGAGATAGCCACAGGAAGAAGAATGAGAACTCCCCTTACACCCTGAGATAGAGATACATGTGATGCCCAGTCGACAGGGGAGGTTCTGGGATCTGAAATGCAAATTATCTGAACTGCATGACATCTTGCCTTGCTATAATTTGAGACCAGCTGCAGCGACGACGAACAGGGTGCAGTGCAGCGCAGAACACAGAAAGAGACACTACATCAGACACAGCTCTGGGTCTACGTGTTCCACTCGTTTTCCCTGCTGACACTGTCCTGGTGAGGAATCACACAAGGAAGAGGTGGGTTGAGCCAAGGTTCAATGGGCCATTCACAGTTGAAGACATTACTCCATCCGCAGGTAAACTGCAAGGAAGAAGAGCTTGGATCTTCGTGGGTGATATCAAGCCATATATTGGAGGAACCCCCCTGCCTGCACCCCACTGCAAAGAGGATACAGACAATGGTGAAGAACCACAGCATGTGCAGACGAGATCCATGACGAAGAAGAAGGACACATGACCAGCAAAGTAAAGACAAGGAACCTTTTTGCAAGTTGTGGCTTAACTTGGACACTTCCTCTAAGCAAAAAAGGTGGACAAGGATATATAAAAATGGACACTCTGTGCATCCTAGTTGCAGGGAGAAGAAAATTGCGCGTATAAGCCACAACACGTTTTGTTGACGCAAACTCTTGAACTGAGTCACACTTAAGCCTTGATGAGGAAAAGACTATGACAAACTTTGATCAAGGATATTTACATTGGAAACAGATACAACATCCCGATTCATCCAAAACCGAGACTTTGTTTGGCAGCACTTATGGTGTCCCACAGTAGAGACATCACAAAGGACGTGGTTAGTTACTTTCACTTAGTGTTAATATCATATCCGTCACTGGTAGGGAGGCTCACCAGTGTCACAGACTTTCCTCAAGATCCTGACAACGAAAAGGTAATCAGACACCTG
The DNA here is from genome assembly GCF_040938575.1 of Ambystoma mexicanum. Taxonomy (NCBI): domain Eukaryota; kingdom Metazoa; phylum Chordata; class Amphibia; order Caudata; family Ambystomatidae; genus Ambystoma; species Ambystoma mexicanum. The sequence continues at coordinate 282,378,967 of NC_090924.1, forward strand.
CTTACTGCCATTGCGGAAGCATTCATCGTACTACCGGAGTACAGTGAAAAGGACATAAATGCTTCCACCACAGACGATACTAGATGAACTCATCAATATACTTTTCTTTCGCATAATCGAAGACTGTCCATCTATTGTCAGGAGAACAACTGATACATTGACATTCATTTGAGATCCAGGAAACACTGAACATTTGAGCCAGCTGTTGAACAAAATCAGTATCTTGGTCGCACTCCATGCGACCGGACAGTGCAGACATTGTTCACGTCAAGGAAAGAACACACAATCCTGAATCTCAACAAAGACTGTACAAATGTCCCCATCACCAGAAGACAGCAGATTAGCGCACAATGTCCTTTTCCGCATAGTTACTGACTATCCAGAATTGGTGGGGAGACCTATGGAAGTTGACGTCCTCACCTTCATTCGAGATCCAGCCAATATCGCACAGATGGGAATGCTCCTGCATGGAATAATTCTCCAAGTAGAACTTTCCAATAATCAGAGAGATTATCTGAGGAGATTCTGAAGAAACCTTCCTACGAGGGACAGATCGAGGGAGCAGAGTCAAGCACCTTATTTGTTATATTTGTTATCATTTTTCCCCTATTTCTTCACACTGACCAGTGTCCAACATGCCCTCAGGACTGAAGCAGATTAGAGGAGTGGACTGGGAGCTCACACACTTTGAACATGCATAGTAAAAGTGTCTCATCGAAGTATTATTTTAAACTATTTTTCCCATAGTTAGCAAAGGAACTGTATCCTGTACTAAGAGACAATCATCACTCGCAAGAGGGGGGACACTTGTGAAGCACCTGACACCTTATGACACAAAACTGTTCAAAGAACGATATTGGGTGGGGAAACAATAACATTGACATTTGGCGAATGATCGAGATGGGGGCCCAGACCAGTAACCTGGTCCTCCCACAAGCAGAGAGGCACCCTCGCTTCTCTGGAAGCAAATGCTGTTGCCTCACATATCGAGCTATAATGTACTTATGTATTATAATTGTCATTATTTTTCTGTCATTAACGATCAGAACTGCATTCTTTATTGGTGCACGAAGCGTTCCAATTTCAGTGCACCCACCTGATGATGTACGCATGAAACCCACAAAAACACCCAGACCTTATATAGTCATTCCAGTCCCAAGAAAATCTGATGGCAGAGTAAATGAACTTGAAATGAACGTGATTAGTAATGATATACATACATCTATGGTAACGAATGAGCAGGAAAGCCGGAGACAGGGTCGGCACGAAAAGAATGAAGACAAAACACCGACAACTACACGCACACACACACTGAATGCACACGAAACAGGCCTAGTGTCAGTGACCACAGAACCTCAAACGAAAACAGTAGAGAAGATGAGACTGCCTACTGAAAAACCATTCACAGGAAATAATGAGAAGAAACGAGAAGACTTAAGAGAAAGGCCAACAGGAATAGCAATATCAGAAGCACTTAAGAAGGCAGAAGCGGCCTCAGAAAAACTCTGCAAGGACACAAATGGTAGTAGACCTTCTATTTCCACACCTGACCAGAGCAAGAAACGACAAGAGGAACTGAAGAACAAAACAACAGAGGCTGTAGTATCCAGCATGCATATTCCAACACAAGGGACAAGTACCAGGCCTACAATACAACCATACATCCGACCAGTGCTATGCTGGTTGGCATGGGCACTTGCATGCAGCAGAGAAAAGATGCACGAGGACCAGGAAAGAGCTACCAGACTCTTGTCCACTCAAATGGCACAGATGAAGAAGCCTGCACCATGGGCCAGGATACCTGAGAACGCTCCAGCAAGAAAAAGCCATACAGAGGCATTCAAAGACGTTGTTGTAGCAAACTACAGGAGAACATTAATAATCAAGAGAAGGCTACATGAAGATAATAATAGCACTGAACGATTACCTAGACAGCACAGCACATCTAGGGAAAAACATTTGGTACCAGCACATGAAAGAAGTTGGAAGGAGAAGTTGGAAGGAGATATTCAGAAGGAGAATGCTTCGTTTGTGCACTTCTACCGTACAGCATGGGGAAATCCAAGATCTTCGAAATAGATGTCTCAACAGCATATTATCTGTCACACGTAGCAATGTGCAACACCAGAACCAGTTCATGGGAAGTGATGCCTCATTGATATGGGCAACTGAACCAGATTACCCCGATGAAGATGATTATGTTCAAGACATTAAGAGGAGAAATAGAGCTCATACTAGGAATCACGTGATTAGGTATGAGAAGCCTGAAGTTAAAGGAGCAGGAATAAGATGGGAAGTAACCGCGAGACTGAAGGTCCAAGGAAAACCTCCAGAAGAGGCTCAAATTTGGGAGAACAGAGGCCAAATGCAGATTTGGGGAACAGTGCTTTCACCAAACGGATGGGAAGAAGGATTAGTGATCTGCCGAGCATGGATGGTCTTTAGAGCCTGCAAAGAAGCAATAGAAAACTCACAGAGATTGTGCAAACCTCTATGGCAGAGACTTACAAGATTACTGACATGGGTCGAAGACAGAGGAGGACCCCTGCAGATAGTGCCACTAGAAAGCCCGAATTTGTGCTTCAGGAACAATGGCACAAGGAAGATGGTAGAGAATCAGAACTGCGGACTAATTTTTTAAGCTCCAGGAATGACGCATGGAACTGCAGTAATTATGGATCATTATTGGGCATGTGGATCTAAAGCATACATCAGATGCCAAAAACTGGGGAGGCATATGCACAATAGTGAATGTCCACGTTCCAGCACTAGTGATCCCTAAAGGTGACCTGAACATTGACAGCTTCCCGAAAGCAGATGTTCACATGAGGAAAAGATCTGTGGAACTGACAACTCGAGTAAAGAGAGAAAATTATTTCTCTGCCAAATCAGAAGAAGCATTTCATGCAATCCCATATGAACACAGGCTGTTCAGCCTCACCTCATCAGTGTTCGCGACAATCCTCATGCCAAGATTTCAAGCTGGAGAAAATACTAAATGGTTGCAGATAACCAGATGGGAATTACTGCAAACCATCAACTCGACAATAAAAGGATTCAATGCAATCAAAGAAAAATTAAGAGCCATCTGACTGATGACTCTCCAGAACAGATACGTACTTAACATGATCACAGCTATGGATGGAGGAGTTTGTGCAAAAATAGGAGAATCATGTTGCACATTTATACCTTCTCACGATGAAGAAAATGGGACTTTAACAGAGGTCATAGGTATGCTGACAAACCTACAGAACCAGATGATAAATGAAACTGACGAAATTGATGATGACAGCTGTTTTGGATCACTGTTTTCATGGGTTCCACAATGGATGGTGGATGTATTCAAATTCCTATGAGCCCTACTGGTAATGATATTACTAGGAGTTTGTGTCATTAAGATAATAATCTCGCAATGCCAGAAAACTGCGAAGAAAGCCATAGGAACGAAGATCATGATTGATGTCAAACCAGGATGGAAACCCAGAGACCTAACTGATAATTAAATAAGAGACTTTGTGAAGGCCAGCGAGTATGCACCAGAAAGTACGAAATTTCTGTATCCCAGGAAAGGCAGAAATTATGAAGGAAAGTGGATCTATTGCAGCCCAAATGGACAATGTCAACTAATGACATGGAACAAAGACGAACATGAAAAGACAGCAGGAAACCTGAAAGGAGTGATAAAAATATGGACTCCAAGAAGACATTCCTTCAAACCATCATGTTCAAACCCAGAGGATGAGGATGAAGAAAAGATGAATACAGAAGAACCTGGTGAGGTGAATCCCAAGGAGGAAGCGGAAGTGGTCGATAAACCGACCAGAGGGGGGAGTGTAGAGGAGGTCCCAAATATAGCCTGCACTTCAGCCACCCATTTTGAAGTACCAGGAACGTTCACACCGAGATATGTGACGTATGATGAGCAAATAAACCAGCAGAAGAGCAATACCTATTGAAGTGCCAATAACCAGACAACCATCGACAGTAAGGTATCCATTGAGACAACCTTACCAGCAAATGACATGAAATGAAGACTGCTTAAACACTGTCCCAGAAGAAACTCAAAAGGCCTTAATTGAAGATGAATGGTGACGACACAAGGGCCCAGACAGACGTACAGATGAACAAAACCACAACCAAAGGATGACACACAGAGACGAAACGCCATGGATAAGGATATCGTGAACTTAGAAGGAAAGACGATGTTGAAATATAATAAACTTAACCTGTAAAGTAGGATGAAGATATTCAACCAGCTAAATGCCTGTACATATGCTTGTAACCGCAAGAGGCTAAGAAAACAGTGCGGCTTGCTATGCTTAGTAGAAGAATAGAGCGGCAAGCGCCAACTATATATCTACCTCAACGAAGCACACTATATAAGGGCGAGTCCACTTTGCACAAAAGCAGAATTAACCCAGGTTACTACGGGTCAAACAGGGCAGGATTTGTATTCCAGATAAACCAACAAAAGACAGCGGAATCGAAACTCAGCAAGAAGCAACTCGTGCCTGGGAAGTCGAGGTCAAACCAAGAAAGGGAGGTGGACAGTAACTTCGGAGTATCGAAAGTTAAGAGCAGAGTAGCCTGCCCCGTGAAGGTCAAGATAAGGAGGCCCAGGCAGGTGGCAAGCCGAATAACGAATTAAATGCACAAAATAGAAGGAAAACAAAGCGTATTCACGGTGTGCTAACACGTTACCAGCCAAGCGCAAAGAGGCACCAACGTCTGATGTCACCCAACCAGAAGATACCATAACTTTTTCCGACAATAAGCTACAGTTTCGAGGCCGATCACAGCCAAGAAATTGACACATAGCACTAAAGTACTGATTGATGGAAGGGAGGCAGGGTGAATCTTGGGGCATGGCTATATGGGCCGGTCAGGGGTCTCTCCAGTACAAGACAACCCTCCCATACAGGCATACATTGCTTAGATTGATATCCAGAAACAGACAGAAAATGTTCCTCATGATATATGTATTTCAACACCCCCCCCAAGGGTAAACTTTATATTGAATCAATAAATAAATGCCCCACCAAGCTGTTATAAATGTGCAATAACTATTAAAACGTTTTGGTGTGAAATGCAGTTCATAAGTAACTCTTAAATTAACAGACCAACAAATACTCAATTCCATATGAATAGATTATAAACGATGGTTCAATAATCCATCTGAACTTGCCCTTTTTAAAACAAATAAAATCATTTGTGGAGTGTGTGCATAAAGTGTGTACAGTCTAATGCCTTTCAATGCAGTCCCCAAACACAGTCTCTTATTATACTAAGTTATTTTTTTCTGTATTATCACACAATAAAAACAGTTGTGCAATGCCCAACTCATACATACATACGACTAGGGCAGAATTGGTACTTATCCGGATGAGGTTCTCTGATTGCCAACTTGGAGACTCTGCCCATCTCCACAGTCCAGCCATTTGCATATATGCACTGTGGGAAACCTGAAGGTGTCTCGCTGACTAGTCACCAATGGTCTGTCATCCAGGTGGCCATGACACGGCCATCACTATTTGATCTAGTTCCTGGGGGTGGACTAGTGAGGGAGTATCACCTGGATGGGTGGTCCTTGGGGAGTGGAAGTGGGAAACTGATGGGTGAGAAGCGGTATACCCCTTCTTCTGACAACCTTTCCCAAACCTACCATGTATGATACACCAACACTTTACCCTCCCCCCCTTTTACTGACATGAACACTTTTGCATATTACGAAGGATGACTGGCTAACACTCGAGTCATTCACCTGACATGTCCCAACACCAGGGTCTGGCAAAGTCAGGCAATGGACCAGAACCGCACACACCTGATGGCCTTTTCCATTCCCCACAGGGATAAAAGGTGGAGCACAGGAGCGCAATATGAGCAAGGCAGACCGCACGACGTGAGAGCTAACTCGGCACAGCAGTTCAAGAGGAGGAGAAAGATGGTGCATACAGAGGGGGTGACAAGGAGAGAAGCAACCTTGCCCTTTCCGACCAAGGCCTGTGAAACCTCTGCAGAAGGAATCGTAAAACTGCAAACAATAGCCAACATGTGTTATAGCAGATGTCAACGGTACACAAGACTCTCTTCTGCTGATAACAAAGTCTGGGAGAGCTGCTTGTCTCTGTGGTAGCAACCTTGATTCCAAAAAGAAAAAAAGCCAAGCGGTTCATCACAGCTGGTGAGTCGAGCGGAGAGTTGATAAGAAACCGAACAGTGTTGAACGAAAAGTAGCAAACAGCTAATTGAACTGTGAAAGGTTAAAAGAGGTATTGATGCTAAGAGGGGGAAAACCAGCAACAGAGGAGACCGGCACCACGTGGGTGCTCACTCAGTAAACTATGGGCCATTACTGATTGTTGAAACTACCATAATCAGAAGGCCTTGAGAAAGGCAAGAAGGGGGTCAAATTGGTACTACAGGGGTCTTGTAAAATACTCGGTACAGTCGAAAGTCTTTGACCGACAGATGATTGTGAAACTAAGGGAAGTGAATCCCGAATCGTAAAACTTGAATGAAAAAGGCGCAATTGACACGATTGTCAAGAGTGAACCCGAACAAGGGATGCTGATAAAGAGGGGCCGAAGTCTAAAGTCCCGAAATACAGTGTGCTGACAAGAGTGCACCCGGCTGAGGGATGTCCACAGTGAACTGTTCAAAAAGACATTAAGATTTGTGAAAGTCACCAAATAAATTGCATTGAAAGCGATAGCGAACATGATCGAGGGAGGCGAACAGTCGAGTCAGATCTGAGCCCAAAAGAGGGGGTTCCAAGGGTGTGAAGCCAACCCATGAATGCAACAAAACAAAATACAAGAGGTAAAGCCTTTGAATGCATGCCATGCCAGAGTGAACCCGACAAAGAGAAGCTGATATTCAAGCCGGGTCTTAGCCCGCAAAAAGGGAACCCCCGGGGTGAAAAACTATTGCCCGAATAAAGAGAAGAACCTTTTGTTGAACTTTTTGTTTTGAACCTGACAGGTCCACGAAAGCAAGAGTACACAACAATCAGAGGTCCTGGTATCATTAAGGAACTTTCTAGGGATCTGCACCCGAAAGAGGGGAATCCAGGGATGAAAAGCATCACCCAATGTATATCTGATAAGGAACTCTTGTTTGTTATTTGAATACATCAGGCCCACAGTGGCAAGAGACCTTTTGGGTCAAAAAGAGTCTTAACCACCGAAAGCCCTGATTGCTGAAAGCAGAACTGTTAGCTTGTGCCGGGAAAGCTCGAGCGTGTGCTGTGCTCCAAAGATAAGAAACAAGAGATGCCACTCATATTCCTTCAGGGATCTCCTCCTGCAGGCTGTCATCAGCTCGAGGGTACATTCGATATGGTTGTCTCAATGGATACTGTCTTCCAAATACTTGTTGCATTATTGCTACAATAGTTGTTAGACAGGGCACAGTCTCATGTCTCCAATACAGGGGAGGTAGGGGGTGCGATCTCCTGCGGATGTGTACATCTGCTCCTCTACAATTTGACTTGACCTAAGTAATGTTCTATGGTAATACGATTTCTGGGATATTGGTAACTTCGGAAATGATGCAATAGGGCCATCATTTATTGCCTGGGGCCATATTGTTATAGGAAGAAAGGCCTTTACTCCTCTGTACTTCATTCCATAGACACCTTTAAACAAAATCCTTGCCTAGTTGAAAAACATCACTTAATTTTTGCAGTTGACTGCTTTTATTTTCGTTAAAACATTAGGTTTTACTTTATTTGAATAAAAAACAAATTAGGGACTGCTATTCAGCCAGTGCTCATTCACCAAGTTGTTCACTCAGTCATGTGCCTTTTTTGACATAGTATGATATGATATGATATGATGTGATATGATATGATAGTTTATTAATATCGCACTCATACACAAGAGTTTCAGGGTGTGACGAGGCAGGGGAGGGGTGCTGGGAGGAAAAAACTATGATCTTATTAGGCCCACTGACATTGAGAACGCGCAAGTGCAGGGGAGAGGGAAGAGGGAAAGTGCAAGGGGAAGAGGAGGAATGGAAAGTGCTGAACACGTGATGAAATAACAAAAACAGGTTGTGCGGCGAGCAGGTGGCAAGTGCAATAATTAAGTGCAGACAGCGGGTGTCTGATAAGTGCATGTATGGGGACTGTTTTGATTGATTGATATTTGATTTCTATCGCGCTCATACACAAGTGTTTCAGAGTTGTAGGGTTGCAGATATAGACCCAAGTACAGGAGATGCTGGGAGGCAATGCGGGTGTGCGGGGGAGGGGGGTGGGCTGGTATCTGGGACTGAGTACAGAGGGAAGCCAGGAGCCCAGTTCAGAAACAGTCAGAGATCAGCAGGGGGGGAAAGAGAGAAGGCAGAGGCAAAGAGGAAGGTCCTGAGGTGCTTCTGGAATCCAAAGATGGTTTTCCTCGAGCTTCAGAGGGGCAGGGAGGCTGTTCAAGTGGGAGGCCCCAGCCGAAGATAGAGATCTGCTGCCAACTCATTGCTTGGAGAAATGACTGAGCCTGTGGGAGTTTAGAGGTAGAGGAGCAAAGAGCTCGAATAGAAAGGTATTTCTGGAGGAAGAGTTGAAGGTATTGAGAACCCAAGCCCATGAAAGCCTTGTGGACAATACAGAGGATCTTAAATTTAATCCTGGGAGCTAATGTAGAGATTTCAGAGCTGGAGTGATATGATCCCTGGGCTTGAGGCCAAGGTCAAGTCTCGCAGTCCTGTTCTGGATAAGTTGCAGGGGTGCAGAGAGAAGAGGCAGGCAGATTAGAAAGTGGCTGTTGCAGTAGTCCAGCCTAGAGAGAACCAAAGTTCTAGAGACAGTGAGCTTCTGGCGAAGAAGAGGAAACAAAGAATACCCCTGAGGAGGTGCAGTTAGTAGTGTGACTTCTTAGAGACATCAGAGATGGTGACAGAAAGGAAAGCGTGAAGTCGAAGATGACCCTTAGGTTCTTAGCCTCAGAGGTGGTAGCAGGGAGAGGGCCAAGGGTGGCCGGCCAAAGAGTGTCAGGAAAGGAAGGTGCAGGATGCTGATGCGAAGGATCTCTGTCTTATTGGCATTGAGGCAGAGGTTGTTGGAGGCACACCTCTCCTGGATAGCATACAGACAGTCAGAGATGAGTGAGGGAGAAGGGGTGGCAAAAGGGAGCCTGTAAATGAGCTGGGTGTCATCCGCATAGCACTGAAAGTTGGAACAGAGAGCAGCAATGCAGTGGGCGAGGGGTGCCAGGCATTGATTGAAGAGCCAGGGAGAGAGGATAGACCCCTGGGGAACACCACAGGTGGAGAGTGAGATAGAGCAAAGGAAAGACCCAAGTTGGACCTGGGAGGGTCGGTCGGAAAGGAAAGAGGTCAGCCAGGCCAGGGCCTAATCAGTGATACCCAGGTTATCAAGGAGGAGGTTGAGCAGGATGTCATTGTTGACTGTGTCAAAGGCAGAAGAGAGATCGAGTAGGATGAGGACAGCAGGGAGATTAGAATCAAGGTTGGAGAGCAGGTCTTTGCAGAAGTTCAGGAGAGCAGTCTCTGTGTTTTTTGGCTGCTCTGAAGCCAGACTGATGGTTGTGGAGACAACCAACAGAGTCAGTGTGGAGTTTAAACTGGGAGATGGCCAGCTTTCTCAAGAGTTTGCCCAAGAAAGGGGTGATAGCGATTGGGCATTAGTTAGCCGGGAGGCAGGGATCGGCAGTGGGTTTCTTGAGAACAGGGTACAAGAGAGGGTGCTTCAGAGGAGAGGGGAAGACTCTAGTGGTGAAAGAATGATTGCAGAAGTCAGCCAGGGCAGGAGCGAGGTTGTCAATATGGTCGTTGATGGTTTTGGACGAACAGGGAAGAACCTGTTTTGACGAGACTTTCATAGATTGGACTTGTCTAGAAATCTCATCAGGGGAGAACAGAGGAAAGGAAGGGAAAGAGGGAGGCCAGTCGACGGAATGGGGGCCAGAGGTAGTGGAGAGAGAAGCGGGAAAAGGAGGAGAAGTTGAGAGGGTGGACAGGATGTCCTGGTTTTTAGAGATGAAATGAGAAGCCAGTGCCGAGCAGAGGGCGTGGGAGGGTACAGGAGGAGTAGAGACTGTAGCAGGATTGGCCAGCTCCTTGCAGATTTTAAAAAGTTCAGCTCAGTTGTTAGAGGCTGCAGATATGCAGGCTTGGATATGGGCTCTGTTCTTAGTGCAGACAGAGAGCCAGTATTGCCTTTGGAGCAGGCGACAGGCCAGTTTGCCAGAGGATGCACAAGATGCCCGCCAATTCCTCTCAGCCACCCTACACTTGCATTTAAGGGTAACAAGGTCAGAGTCATACCAAGAGTTGCACTTGACTTTGGGCTTCAAGTGGATCCTCATGACAGGGGCAAGGACATTGAGAGTATCAGAGATAGCAGAGTAGAGCTTGTGTCAGGATGAGAGTCAGCCAGTGGTGGAGGAGGGGGAGAGAAAGTGGCAGCGAAGGCCACGACTGACACATGCTTCATGGGCCGGATGACCGAGGAAGTAGGTGGCAGGGCTGGTGCTGGCTTGGCCTGCGGGGTAGAGAGGGAGAGATGGGAGGAGAGGAGAAAGAGATCAGGAGAGAGGAGTGGTGAGAGGGTTAGAGAGGGGGCGGTCTGAGGAGATGAGAACATCCAGAGTGTGCCCTGCAGAGTTTGTCGGGCCAGAGGGAAGACTAGAAAGAGAGAGAGTCGCAGAGGTTGTGAAAGAGTCCAGCGGAGGGACAGGAAGCATCCAGGTGGATATTGAGATCTCCAATGAGTTGAGTGGTCGAGGCCAGAAAACAGGAGGAGAGGTCAGCGCACCCATAGAGGAAAGAGGTAGTCTGACCAGGTGGCCGATAGATAGTAACAATGTTGAGAGAGTGGCCAGAAGAAAGAGAGAGCCTACAGACAAGGCATTCAAAGGAGGAATAGGCTTGCATAAGAATGATTGAAGCAGGAATCCACTCCAGAAAGATCAAGGCTACACCCCCACCAAGACAGTTGGATATGGACACAGAGAGAATCTTGTAGCTATCAGAAAGGAGAGTGTCAGAGCTCGTGACAGAGCTGGCCGTGAACCATGTCTTGCTGAGACCTAGGACATTGAGGTTGAGTTCTTCCAGGAGGCGGCAGATGTCAGAGGAGTGTTTGACAGCCGAGCAAGGGTTGAGAGTGGCAATATGGAGGTGGAGAGGGCAAGGTAGCCAAGGTGGAGGCAGGGGTGAGAGGCAAGGAAGCCAAAGAGGAGTGAAGGGGTACAGCAGGAGAAGGAAGGAGGTTGATGAGGTGCAGGAAGTGCCTATGAAAGAGGAGAAGTTTGGCCTGAGGGCCTTGGACCAGGACAGTGCCATTCTGGTAGAAATCTATGATAACCTTAGAGGAGTGGAAGGGGTCCAGGAGGGCCTCCCGCCGGGTGCCACCATTAATGGGTAAAGAGGAGAAAGGAGAGGGCACAGAAACCATATGGGGAGTCCAAAGGTCTGGTGAACGAACAACAAAGAGGATGTCAGTGAGGGTCTGTTTGGAGGATGCGCTGGGAGACCTGGGTTAGAGACCAAGATATCCTTTTTGAACTTCTTCCTACCAGACTTAGGGCCTCATCATGAGTTGGGCTGTAGCCCTTAAATGCAGTGGTAACGGTATTACCGCCGCATTTAAGGGCTGGCTCTATGACGAGTTGGGTGCTAAATTGGCTGTTTTATCTCCAGCTTTTTTCTGGAGGTGAAAATCCCTGTTTTTGGTGGTATTACAGCCGACTGTATTAGCCCGCAGTATTAGCACTGAAAATTCCCCTATGGATCCAATGGGCCCAACCAGGAATGGGATTTACCGTTTAGGTCCAACCTGTGATCCGGTGGTAATACCACCGGGCCAGTCGGTGCTAGGGCTATTACAGTCGGCGGTATTACAGCCGGGAATACAGCCCAACTCGTGATGAGGCCCTTAGTGAGAAGGGAAGGATAGTCAATGGAGAAACAGTTAGAGAAGATGGGAGAAACAGAGAGCGCCATAGGTGATGTGGAGGAGGGGAGGAGAGAAGAATATAGGGGGAAGCAGAGGAGGAGGAACCAGACAGGAACAGCAGGACAGGGTAACACAAGGTAGTCACAGGGCACAGCCAAAATCAAAAGTACAATACAGCCACAGGGCACAGCTAGATTCAGATTCAGCTAGTACATTTAGGGGCAGATTCTAAAATAAGTGCAAATACAAATCATAGAGGAAATGCCTTTTTATTTGTAATTGTTTGTGAAATGTGCAGGTTGCCTTATTCTCATAGCTGACCTATGCATTTGTTATGGTGCAGATAAGACTAGTGACACACAAGGGCACACTCCCACCTGTTCCCAAATGACAGCAAACATACAGAATAAGAAAACTAGAATAAAGTGTCATTTTGTGTATAACACCACCATGTAAACTGTAACACAAGCAGGATAGAATTAGTTTGGCCACATCATAGGGAGCTAGTTTGTCACATTGTTCGGAGGGTTAGGTTGCTGAATAGACAGAGAGGAAATGTAGTAAACATTGGTATGCACAGTTAGGTAGGGGATGAATACAAAGCAGCATTATAGATGACAAGAGAAACACCATTTTGTCCCTTTGTAAGGCCCTGCACAGTACATGGTTAACAAAACATAGCATTGCGGTTTAAATAGCTTAATAGGGTTTTTCGTTCATCCATGATGGTGCCAGACAACTGAAAGTGCCAATGCCGAGAGAAAAGGGAGGATAGCTGAAACTGTACAAATAGGCCTTTCCCATAGTTCCATTTAGATAAGCAACAAGGAAGGTAGTATTGTTGCTAGCAGAATAGAAACACACAAGTCTAATTACCAGGTGCATGCAGTAACGTTGCCAAAAGATATACCCACAACACCCGCAACAGTGAAAATAGCTCAATGCATGGCCGAAGAACATTATTAACAGGTTGAATAAATTGAAGGCAAAAGGTTTCATACACTGGCCTTACACAACAATGAATAGGCTATGCACGTCATGGCCCAATTAGATCAAACACTTGCAAGCAGCAGTATGAATCAAAGGGAGCACAGTATGAGCTGTCCAAGGTTGAGCAAACTGTCTGGAAGGTTGGGGCCTGGCATGGGATGATGAGATGGGAGTACGTTTGATAGTTCTTTGGCCAATACAGCATTTTCGATCCCTCCTTTCCAACCCAAAGCTAATTGGACTGTCGTGGATAAGTGTAACCTCAAAGGTTCCTCCTTCAATGACAAGCACCGGTATTATAATGTTGTCAGCATGTTGTGGTGCCAACCAATTAGAGCGCAGTCCGATGATGTCTGGGAGATGACATCTTACATAGTGGGAGGGCCCTTGGGCAGACTCTAAGATAATGATTATCCTAATGAAAGAACAGATATATGATATGATAAGTCATTTATGACACGCATGTACACAAGTGTTTATAGGCGCAACAAGACAAGGGAGGAAAGACAGAGGGAGGACAAAAGAAATTATAATACTATGCCTTGTGTCATTCATATCTTGCAAGTGTGATACGCATATATGTAAAAATCTATGTGATTTTATTGTAACAGCCAATAGTAGCTTAGAAATAGTGTTTATCGTATGAATATTATGATGTAATATTACCCCTGAGCTATCAGGAAGTGAATGAGAATGTCTGTAGGCCTTCTATCGGCCGCATATAGCAAATAAAGCTGGTTTCTTTGTGCATCTTTGTTTGCTCACTAATTTTGGTTTGACATGGATGATTGGGAGCTTGTTTCCAATTTGGAGGCCCCAGCGAGATCCCAAGCATCCTCAAGAGGTCAAAGGCTCCTGGCTGCATCTGTTGGGCAGTGGTGTTGACCCATCAAAACCGGAAATACGCATGCAAAATGAGGAGGTAGCACGTGCCAAGTTCTATGAGAGTCTTGCCCGATCTCACGGGCTACACTCTGGACTGAGGGACGTGCAGGCAGTTCAGGATGGTTCGACATCGGAGGACCTCAGGGACCCATACCCGGAAGCTGCGTACATATGTACGATTTGTGGTTTGTGTAGGTGTTTAAGCCTAGAAGAAGAGGAAAAAGAGATATTTCTGGTGAACTAGGGAGCAATATCCTGTTGGTGTGATCCATAGAGACCATGTCATTGTAATAGTAGAAATGATAAAGAGATATTGAAGAAGAGGATACCCCTATTGTAGTAAGGGAGGACAGCATTGCATAGATTTAGTACATGCTGTGAAGCGTTCGAGAGTCCCACATATGAGGGGAGGACCTGATTGTATAGAAGTGTTATTTTTGTATAGTATTGATTGTTGTATGTTGGTAGAGTGGACTTTTTGTGTTGTGGAGAGTTTGTTATGAATTATTGAGGTGTATGAAAGGGTGTGATTTAAATTGGAATTTTGATTGATGCATTTTTGGGGTATATAATTAAAGGTAAGAGGTTGATTTCATTAAGGGGAAAAGGGAAATAAGGTGATGAATGCTGCTGCAACAGCGTTGATTTATAAATTTGGTAAGTAGAGTATATTATTGTGAATAATGGACATGCCACTGGCACAGAATGGGTGCAGGAAAGGGCAGGACAAATGTTTAGGTCATGGCCAAGGGAGGGGACACACACGAAGGATGGGGGGAGAGGTAATGTGGGGGGTGGTGGTGGTGGTAACCGGCCACGTGTACCGGATAGAGAAAATGACCCCATGAGGAGACGAGAGATTGCTCCGAAGGTGAGACAACCTCATAGTATTGCCTAAGATTCAGAGCAGGGGGATGAAGAAGAGGAATGGGAGGAAAATGAAGATGTGTTTGACGATGTCCAGGGTGAGGATCAGCAAACGGAAGAAGAATGGTGACCAGGACCTCCATTTCCTACGCCTGCGTATATTTGGAAAGAGAATTATTACATAGAGATAGGCTTCGACTTCTGTCAGGCCACATAATGGTGGCGACAGGGAAAAAAGTGGGGACTTTACCCACGCGCATGAAGCGGATTATGCCGTTTCCTTGGTTACACAAGGGGATAGGATTGGCTAAGTACATCCCCTGGCCCCAGACAGATGAGGATAATTTAATAGCTAAGTTGCTGTCCCTTACATCAGGGGCGGGCAAGTGGATTCATGAACTAGAAAAGAGAATGGAAGGAATAACTTTGACTGTGGGAGATATAAAAAGTTAATTTGTTTCCATTGTAGCAGATCAGGCAGATACATTGTGGAAAATGAAAGGATACACAGGCGTAACAGCAAAAAATAACCAGAATGATGGATCACCATTTAATAATTGCAGGGTAAACTTGTGGAAGGCATTAAGAATAATGTACCCAGATATATCAGCCATGACTGGCATAATGACGTGGAAAATTAAACCAGATGAAGACCCCACACAATAGATTGAGGAGATTAAAGAAAAATAGTGCTTAGAAACAAGAGAGGGCTGAAACAAAAATATTCCTGTGTTTCATCACATTGTATGTCAGGGACTTCCTGACAGTGTGAAAACTCAATTGAAAAAAGTAATAGGGATAGAGATGAATACATGGCCCGAAATACAACTGCATAATGCCCAATCTTAGTAGGCTGAAACATGAGAAGGAAAGGAAGAAATTGGAAGAAAAGGATGAGTGAGGAAGCAAAATTAGTGCAGGAAAAGTTGCAGAGAATAGCTGTAGAAGGAGCAGTGTTTACAACCACAGGAGAGAAACAATTTCTGCTGAGTTATCAGCAGGTAGAACCAATGGGATTTAATAGAGGAAGAGGAGAATAAATGTATTATCCCAGAGGGAGAGGGAACTGGAAAAGGGGAAAAGGAAGAGGATTTGGACATGCGTTTGAAGGAGCATTTGACCGAGGTAGAGCTAGGTTCGGTGGCTTTGGGAATTTTGGAGTATCATGTTCGACATGTGGGATGACAGGACATTATGTGAGAGGATGCTGAAGTAGATGGATGGCACCATATGGATTGGCACCCCAGGGGCACAGAGGAAGGGCAGCACATTTTGCATCCACTTACTCTCCACAGCAGCAGACACAGTATTCTTGTAATGCACTAAAGCAAAGCAGATGCCATATGCCCGAGACATACTTTTGATTATGCACAGCAACAGACAGCCCCAAGCTCAACAGCAGCAACGAAATGCTTCAAAAGCACAAGCACAGCAAACAACACAACAGTGGGATAAAAGCTTAATACCATTAGGTGTCATGCCACATTTTAGGGGTGCTTCAGTAACAGGAAGGAATCCCTTTTTTCCTACAGCCACAATCATGTATCTGCAATAGGACAGCCCACAGGTGGCTCGGATGTGTCCAGTAGTATCAGTAAATCCAGACCCAGAAGAGGAACCAGGGATGGGGGTGAGGATAGGGAATATGACATTCTCTTTCTTAGTAGACACAGCAGTGGCTAGGTCCTGCGTCACAGAGTGGGATTTTCCATTGTCAGACATGATCATGGACATACAGGGATTTTCTGGGGTGATGTAAATGGTTCCTTTTACAGAATATTTACCAGTTACAATTGGGTAACACACATTATCAGTACCTTTGTTATATTCACAAAGCAGCCAGTGAACATATTAGGTAGAGATTTAAGGCACAAATTGAACATGACCATTTCGTTCAGAGAGAAGGGCATTGTGTGTTCCCCACCAGATATCCAATATATACAAGTGAAAACATTAATTCAAGCATTTTGTGGTCAGAGAGTCATAAGAGGAGTGCCTAATGCAGATGTTGTAGGGATGGCTCCCCAGAATAAAAGACAGGGTGTTGCGGCTACCCACAGATTATTTGTTCAGCCCTAAATTATCAACAGACACTGGGCCTCATCACGACCTCGGCAGTAACCCTTAAATCCGGCGGTAGCGATATTACTGCCGAATTTAAGGGCCCGCCGAATCAGGGCCTCGGCGGATTTCAACCCAGCTCTGAGCTGGTGTGAAATCCGACGAGAATTCGCGCTCATACCGCCGGCGGTAAATCCGCCGGCGGTATGAGCGCGAAATTTCCCCATTGAGCCCAATGGGGAATGGGGCATTCCCGAATGGGCTCAATGGGGAATGGGGACTACCAAGTCCGCCCAACTCGTGATCCCGCGCTATTAGCGCCGGAGGCTATGGCGGTCGCGCTAATAGCCCCCGCGCTAATACCACCAGCGTTACCACCGAGGTCGTGATAAGGCTCACTGAATGTGGAACACACATCATGATGCATCTAGAAGTAGCAGTGGTGTGGGAGGACATAGTGATTTTGCATGCGATAGATGAAGGTGGCATTGACTGGCACGCAGTTATAGTGATTGATCCCACGCTGCGATTGACTGACATTACTGGTGAACAGTTGTTTCAAGATGAGGATGATGATGATGAGTTTATTTTCCAGACAGGCATCCCATATTAAATGAAAATAGAGTACCGAGATGTTCCCCAGAGAATATTATTGGCACAAAAATATCACCACATTGTCATAAAGATTTGAGAAAGTGCCCAATGATTTATGAACCAGTAATCCCCATTATGTAGGTCTTAAAAGCATAGGCGCGGTTAGAATTACTTTGAAGAAGGGAGCAATGTTACCCTGAGTAAAGCAATACTGCATGTCAGGAGAGGCAGATGAGAGAATATTTGAGACAAGAGCTGCACTGTTACAGCAAGTAATAATAGTACCATCAGAATCCCCATGTAATACGGCTGTGTACCTAGTGAAAAAAGCAAATGGATGCTCATGGATATTTGTAGAAGATTAAGCTCCTTTAATAATATTATTCCTAATCCAGCCACAATTTTGTGTGGCATATCCACTAGTGCTACAATGTTTACAGTTTATTGATTTACAAAAGAATCCATGATGGATGTCATCACTCAGTCAGGGTGTCACACCCTACCTTGGTTCACCCATGTAAAGGAATCATTAGACTCGATGGGGCTTGGCAAATATTAGTCTAAATCAAGGAACGTAACCAATTTCGCCAAGGCCATGATCAAGGTGGTAGTGATGGTAAAGACTGACCATGATAACTGCTTTGAGATAGCGGAATTGTCTGTCCTGACACGCTATTGTAGCTTGAAAGCGTATGTGTATTATTAAGATTATGTGAACCCGAAACAGCAAAGAGTGCTCTACAACAAGCTGTACATAGGGATATTACTGATTGCAAGTCTCCGCCATAAGTGGATCAATGTGCCTTCCGTTTGCCCGCTATCCGGTTACACGAGCAAAACTGTGATCCACTTTTTATTGACATGCCATTGCCATTGAGAATACAGTATCTATGGCTGTTATTCTTGGCACAAGCCTGTCAGACCATTGACAAAGACTTGCCAAGGTTTGCACACATTCTAGTGATGTTTTAGCAGTTTGGACACCTTTAAATATCTTCTGTGGGCATGGAGGGTACAATCAAAAAAGGTATGAATGCACTGACAATGATACTGTCGAATTTTACTCTTTTTTAATAAAGTAATTTTTTAGCGTTCTGTGAGCTTGATCTATTTTTGTTATATTTTTTAATGATTGTTGCATTGCTCATGTATTGTATAGGATGATTGTTGGCTTTTATGACATTACCGTCAAAATAAACCATTATGAAATGAGTAATTGATTTGAAAAATGCTTTCTTTTCCATTCAATTGCATCCAGACTCACAATACCTCATGTCATTTA
The DNA here is from genome assembly GCF_040938575.1 of Ambystoma mexicanum. Lineage (NCBI taxonomy): Eukaryota > Metazoa > Chordata > Amphibia > Caudata > Ambystomatidae > Ambystoma > Ambystoma mexicanum. The sequence continues at coordinate 282,397,563 of NC_090924.1, forward strand.
AGCATAAAGGGAAAATATTTCAGCGCACAAGATTACCACAGGGGCACTGTGATTCCCCCAGTGTGTTTAACTTAGTATTTCAAATGGATTTGGCAAACATACAGGCACAAAGCACAGTGACCCAATATGTTGATGATCTGTTGGTTTGTTGCACCACAGAGAAGCAATGTAGGGAAGATCCAGTGAAGCTCCAAACATTATTGGCAGAAAAGGGATACAAAGTTGACAAAGAAAAGGTATTGTATTGTCGGAAAGAGTTGATTTATTTGTGATAGATAATATCAGCAGAGGGAAAGAAAGTAACAAAAGAAAGTGCAGAAGCTATCCATAATACTCTCTCCCCAACGACAGTGAGAGAAATGCAACTGTTTTTGGGATTGTGCAACTATTGTTGATCCTCAGTTTTTGATTAAAGCACATATATCAGACCCTTGTTGCATGCATTAAAAGAAGCACAGAAGGAGCAAAAAGGGCCTCAATGGACAGAAGAGATGGTTGAAGCATTTAATGAATTTAAAGATGCAATCACATATGCCCCAGTGTTAGCAATACCAGATTATGCACATCAAAGGGGTATGTGATGACAGCTATCCTCACACAGAAATATTCGATGGGGTACAAAACCCTAGCATATTACAGTGGACTGTTAGATCTGGTAAGAAAGGGACATTTCCCGTGTAAGCAAGCATTGGCTGCAGCAGCCTTTGCTATTGAGAAATCAGTGACAATAATGATGTGCTGTGCAGTGACACTATATGTAGAGCATGCCCTATTTGCAATTTTGCAGAAACCGAAAAGAGCATCTGGCTTTGAAGTGATTATATACAATCTTACAGTGAAGATTGTAAAATGCTGCACTGTCAATCCGGCAACCATTATCGCTGAACCAGTAGAGAATTTGAATATGTACATGACTGCTCCCCATATTGTCAAGAATGGCACTCTGTGAAGAGTGGCACAGGGTACCCAGGTAGATTTCGGGTGGCTGTGCTGAAGTCAGGTAGCAGATAAGCACACACAGCAGGGAGTTAAACAAGATAGAAGAGTAGGAAACTGTAGCTGTGAGCCAAAAGGGGCAAAAGATACAAAGGTACAAACAAACTGGATTCCCTCTTAGGGTGTATGCTGAAATGGGAAAGAGTGTTCCACGAACCTTAGGAAACTCCAGCCTTCTGCACAGATTGCTATAACAGAGGCCCACGCTGTATGCTCATGGCTGGGAACAACAGCAGTGGGTGTCTGTAACACTGAAAACGCGACAAGGGAAGGGGCAGAGGGTGCCTGCCGGAAACCAACAGGCAAGCTCTGTACAAAGGGATTACATAAGACACATGAGAAGACAAGAACAGATATATCCAGTGAAAAGGAAGTCAATGAGCAATCTAGCAGAAGGAAATGAAGGAAAGGCAGTTAGATTGAAGTAGATAACCTAAGGTGGAGTACAGAGGACTCAAGGAAGAGAACAAGGGAGCAGCAGTCAGGAAAACAGAAGGGCTGCAAAGTAGGAAGCAGGTCTGCAGTCAAGAGTGGGACTAGGTGCAGGCAAACTGTAGTGGACTGCGGAGGACTGTAGTAGGCTGCAAGGCAGGGAGTCCAGAAGAACAGGACAGAGAGATTAGTAGGAGGCGACAGAGAGCCTTAATAATAGGGCCGCAAGGTAGGGAGCCCAGAGGAGCAGGGCTGTAGGCAGCTAAGTGTAAAACAGGCTGCACTGCAGAGGAGTGTAGCAAGCCGCAAGGCAGGGAGTCCAGAGGACACTGGCTGTAGGCAGCGGAGGGACCTGGCTGCAAGGAAGGAGCCCAGAGGAAAAGGGCTGTAGGCAGCGAAGAGGTGCAGGCTGCAAGGTAGGGAGCCCAGAGGACAAGGGCTTGGAGACAGCAGAGGGTTGCAGGCTGTAGGGCAGGAAGCCCAGAGGACAAGGGCTTGGAGACAGCAGAGGGTTGCAGGCTGTAGGGCAGGGAGCCCAGAGGACAAGGACTGTAGGCAGCTGGAGTGAGGCAGGCTGCAAGGCAAGTAGCCCAGAAGAGCAGGGCAGCAAGGAGTGAGCCCAGAGGAGCAGGGCTGCTGGCTGTAGAGGGCTGCAGAGGACTGTAGTAGGCTGCGAGGCAGGAAGCCCAGAGGACCAGGGCTGTTGGTAGAAGGCAGCGGAGTGTGATCGGCTGCAAGGCAGGGAGCCCGGAAAGGGCACTGGATCAAAACAGGATGATGCAGCAACAGGAACAGCATATAAAGTAGCGGGTCAAGGCAAACAGGAGCGGGGAGATCTCAAGATGCAAGACACTGTGCTCCTGCAGGCAGCTGCTTATATACAGCCCTGCCCTGTTCTGAGGCAGGCTAATTGACAGCACCTGTAGCGGCACACCTGAAGACAATCTGCCTCCTCCTTCTCTGGTCCTGAGCAGGTGGAAGCAGCACTGGCCGCTAGGGCTTCTGGGGATTGTGGTCCCAATAACGATGAATGAGAATAGCCAGGAATTGAGGACTGCAGCCAGGTGCATTATGGTAAATGTAGTTAATTGAATACAATAAGAAAGAACCAAAGTTGAGCAAATGGAAATAAAAGACCAAGGCGTGAAAAGGAGTTGTGCAAGGAGTATTAGGAGGATAAATGAGTACCAAGTAGTCCATGATGGTTGCCAATGCGTGCGCCAGCGGCGCGGGCATGACACATATAATGATGTGTATCATGACATACCCCAGTTTCAGGAAAATAAACTTGAGGGGGGAGACATTGCCTTTATTGATGGGCCCTTGATGATCGATGACCAGAGCACAGGATTGAGGCACAGAGGTGCAGCAGGTGTACATAGTGAGGATGGAATCTTTGTGGTACTAGCGAGAAGGAGATTTCCTCTGCATTATTCTGCGCAACCAGCAGAATTGGTGTCATTAATAACAGCATTACAATTGTATGCTAACACAGACTTGAAAAGATAGTTTGATTCAACGTATGTTACATCAACCGTACATTCAGGATTGTCTCACTGGAAACAAAGGGGATTCCTGAGCTCAGATGGCAAGCCATTGCAGCATGCCACATTGTTGTCTAAATCGATTGACACTCTTTCACTGCCTATGTTGGTGGCAGTTGTAAAGTGCTCCACCCATTCTAATAGTACCAATTTGATAGTGCGTGGCAATGACGAAGTAAACAAGGCAGCCAAAGAATCAGCATATTTAAAAGAAGTGTTGGAGCTAGAATTAGTAACAGGTGATGAGAAGACACACCAGTCGAAAATAGCAGAACCATATAATGCATTAACTCTGACACATATTATAGAGTTACAAGGAAGCGCATCACCAGAAGAGCAGGAATTATGGACAAAGAAGGGCTGCTCATTGTCCCCTACAGACTTGATGTGGTGGCGGAACATAATGGGAAAAGCCTGTAATGCCGTTGGAGTTATTGACAGTAGTGTTCGAGCAGCTGTACTACCCTGCACACGCGTCCAGAGAACATATTGCAGCAGAGTTGTATGGTTAGTGGTTTATCCCCAATTTGCACAAGCATGTTCAAAATTGTATTATTAACTGTGCAGTTTTCCAGCAATGTATTGTTTGGCATACATTGTGGATGGTGAAAGCAACATTACAGCACCCTTCAGGCCATTTCGGCATCTCCACATTTATTACTTTGATATGACACAATAATGTAACGGCTATCGGTATATGATTGTTGTGTGTGTCCCTTTTCATGCCGGATAGAGGCAGGTCCATGTGCTCATGCAGATGCCAAATCAGCAGCCAAATTCCTCGCATGTGAGGTGTTTACCCGCTGTGGAGTTTGTAAAGTGCTACAGTCCGATAATGGGCAGCACTTTGTAAATGATCTGTTTAAGGAAATTGTCACCTTATTGGGCATAAATTATATTGTGTCTATCACCTTTTGGTGAACAGTGTAGAAGAACACCTCAACGGCCTACTAAAGGAGGGCATTTCTAAATTGTGCGTCACATTCAACAGAAATTGGCTCTACTGTTTGCCTCTGGCTCTCTTTGCCTTATGCAATCAGCCAGGTTCTGATCATCACCTCACCCCGCATGAACTGGTTACTGGCAGATGAATTAATGTACCCCTTGTTTTCTGCACAATGTAAGTTTGATGCCCAGAGTAGCGGCAACCTTTTGGATGCTGAATTTCATGCATATTTGACCACTATGACAGATGCTCTGTGACAGGGGTGACTGATCACAGCGACCAGGAGTGAGGGAGAAGACAAAGATACGACAGCACAGATACCACTGCCCCTTCATCTGGTGACAGTGTCTTGATAATAAAGTTTGTAAGAAAGTGGGATGCCCATGGTTTTTGGAGCCCTACGAGGGTCAGTGGGCTACTGATTCCACCATCAAGGTTCGAGGAAGGAGACAATGGGTCCACCTCAGAGACATCAGGAAGACCAACAACAGCGCCCCCCTATTCAACACCCATGAGCAAGAAGAAGAAGAAGCGGATGTGGACTCTCATTTTGTCTGAATTTTCTGAATTTTGTGCGACCAGCTACTTGCACAGACTTTGATTTTTCTGCCCCACAGTTCAATTGAAGGGATTTTGTGAGGACACATTTTATGGATAGTATTGTGTATAGTAGTTTTCCTGTTTTCTCTTACTTTCCTTTGGTTAGAATATAGCAAACAAATGAGAAAAGAAGAAGTAGTAGATTTGAGTAGAGTATAAAAGTAGTAGAAATATGAGAGTAAAAAGAGAAATATATAATCAAGAATTACCATTGAGAGATAAATAGTAAGGATTTCGATCTGAAGTGGATAGCGCCTGGTATGGCCGCATGCAGGAAGTAGAGAGAGAGAGAGATTGAATGAGACCTACTATGTTTGCTCTCTCATACCACCTGCCACGGGTGCCCCCAGATTGTTTGTAGAACATAAATACAAGTAGACATGGTACATTGTCTGGTCCAACCCACAGTTTGCAAAACAAGAGGCGTTTTTTTTCAAAACCACTGGGCCTCTTTTAAATGGGTAGACATGGATGACTATTGGCACCCTTTTATGGATGATTATGTTAAGAAACAGATGATGTTTGATAGTTTAATGGGTAAACACTGTGAATTTTCCCAAAATTGACTGCATGTCCCAGAATTCCTCATGGACTGTGAAAAAGAAGAAGGCTGAAGAGGCATGCAGGAGTCAAGGTCAGGCAGGCAAGCCTAATAGCTTTTGTCAACGTCAGTCAATTAGTCCTAAAGGCCTGTACCTGAAACCAATTAACCCAGCTAAGGGGCATAAAAGGCTGCAGCAGGTAGGAGCAGTAGAAAGAAGCTGGAGTCGGAGCTGGAAGGTCAGCAATAGCAGTAGCAGAAGAAGCAGAGCACGAGGCTGGCAGTTCACAAGGAAGAGTGACCATAGAAGGGACGCCGGAGCAGAGGAAGGGCAGATTTCACCTGCAGGCTCTGAGTTGGTCCTGTGCTCTCAAATCCTGTTTGGCTGTGACAGCATTGGAAGTGACTGGAAGAAACAGGCAGTCTTTCCAGGTGCGCCTAATTGCAGGGAATGCAGAGCTGAAGTTGTGCGTTCTCCCAATGCCCATATGCAGAAGCAAGCCGAGGGAAGAGTTGAAGACTCTCCCTTAATGAGGCCATACGGAGACAGACATGCAGCAGAGGGGTGTGGGTCCCAAGAATGCCTGTAGCAGTAGCAGGAGAAGGAACCAAGCTGGGAAGCAGAAGTAGCCCACAGTCGTCGTAATTGTGGAGTCCGAAAAGGGAAGTTCTGTACTCCAAATCAACAGAAATACCTTGCCGGTAACTGTAGCCAGCTTTATTCGCACTTAAGTACACGTCCAAGCAAGAATAAGTTGTTCTCAGAAGTGGGAAGTCTTTCTAACAAGGGAAATGTAACACACGCTTATGTTAACAAGCTGAAGTACCTGCATGTAGTGAAAGCACCTCTTTCCCACGTTGTTAGAAATAACTTGTTGCTGAGTGGTTGCGTGGCTCCTATCAACGAGGAGAACATTGCCGGTAAACTTATTGAAGCAGAACAGACTTTTCCAAAATGTTACAAGCACAGTTTTAAAGAAACCGTACATGAAACAGTGTTTCCCAATACTTTGGAAGCTGAACGCTGACCGAATGGTCGGAGCACACATCTTTTTAAGTAGCGGCTCAAGATTAAAACGAAATTGCGTGTGCCTAATTTTGTTTCCATTAAGAAACCCACATCTTGGAACATATTAAACACTGAAGTAGAAGTCGTAGAAGTGGCTGTAGCTGAACAAAGAACAAGTTTTACTCAAGCCCATAGACTAAACTCTGTTAAAGTGAATCCCGCTCATTTAAGAACTATAGCCACAGTTCAAGCAAATACATCACACTCATTTGCAGAGGCTTAACTCGGCCCCTTAACTCAAGACACCAACCTTAGCCATGTCTTCTCCACAAGATGACACAAAATTAAAACAGCCCAATCAGCCGACCTCTCCACGACCCCTGGCCCCCTCTCTTGAGCCTAGCCCCTACCCTCAAAGGTGCCCTCGTCAATGTACGCTCGCTTGGAGCCCATGCTATTGAGACACACAACTTCATTACAGACCAACAACTAGACTTCCTAGTGGTCACTGAAACCTGGTTGCACCAAGCCTCAGGCCCACTACTAACACTAGCCATCCTGCCTGATTTCAGTATGTATAGGGCTGACCGCCCAAACTCACTGGGAGGAGGGGTTGCCATTATTGCAAAATCTAGCCTCAAACTCAGACCATGCCCACTAGACACCCTGGAAGGCTATGAAATGCTCCTCCTGAAACTTACAACTGACCCTAAAACTACTACCAACATACTCATCATTTATAAAGCGCACAACCATGCCAACCACTCGGAAGCTGACATTCCACTTCTTATTACACCCTACCTCAAGCCAAATACTAAATTTATCAACTTGGGCACATCAATCTAGGTTTCAATGACGCCCAAGACCAGAAAGCTAGCGCCCTCCACGCCTCCCTCACTGATATGAACTTCCCCCAATCAGTGACATCACACACACATGATAAGGGTAGAATACTAGATTGGGTACTGACACTAAACGTTTGCTTATTGATTGACTCTGTCACAGCAATTAACTGGTCTGACCACCATTTAATTTGCTTCAAACTAATAACTCAAAAGAAACTCACCCTCGCTCCAACTACTCAATGCCCCATTGAAATGAGAAACATACGTAATCTCACAGCAGACAACCTCACCACTTTTCTGCTGGAGGCCATCTCCTCACAGACCCTCTCCAACTCCAACCCTACCTGCCTTGCCGACATCTACCACAATTGTCTCAAGAGCACCATTGATGCCTTAGCCCCACTCACTACCAAAATTGTGGGTTCGGGCAAACGCTCACACTTTTAGTTTAATTAGGAACTTGTAGTGCTCCGGCACAACAAAAGAGCTTTGGAACACATTCACAAAAATCACTCTCAGCAGACTCGGATAAATCCTTCCTATATGCCAAAAAACAATACAAATCCACCATCATTGCACACAAAGCTAATGCTTTAAACACCCGTATAAACAGTGTATCCTCGAATTCCAATGAACTCTTCACTATTCTCAGAGAGTTGGAAAACCCCATCCATACTACCAATTCTACCAAAACAAGCAAAGCATGGTGCACCACTATTCAGAATGCACTTACCTCAAACATAGATACACTCCAAGACAAAATCCTAGCCAAAAGAGAAGTACTTACCAACAAGAGTTAATCTCTCCCATCTAGGAACAGAGAATATCAGAACATAGTAACACAATTAAAATGTGCACAGGTCAGCCAAGACCAGGTCCTGGACACCATAGCGAGGCTCAAACTATCCAATTGCAAAGGAGATTGCTTCCCTGCTCAGCTAGTCAAACTCTGTGCACTGACACTAACTCCTATCATCACCAAATTTGTCAATGCCTCCTTTTGCTCGAATGTTGTCCCTGCCAGTATTAAAGAAGCATGGGTCACCCCAGTTCTTAAAAAACCCTCACTAGACCAAACAGTACCCACGAATTACCGCCCCATAACTACAGTTCCTTTTCTGTTGACAATAATTGATAAAATTGTCTATTCACAAATACAAAACCATCTTGAACAGCACCACTTCCTCGGAGCCAGACAATCTGGCTTCCGGCCCAGCCATAGCACTGAAAAGGCCTTACTGGACCTCAAAATCCAGATGGACTCCATAAGAGACGCCGGCAAACTATGTATCTTACTCCTATTATATTTGTCAGCCGCATTTGATCTGGTGGATCATGACACACTTTGTAATACACTCCCAGAAAACTTCCACTTCTCACATGAAGCATTCCTATGGGTTAAATCCTTTCTCTCAGAATGGACCTCCAGAGTTTCATTAGGAAAGGAAGCCGCTGACCCCATACCAGTCCCTATAGGGGTGCCACAAGGCTCATGCCTCTCGCCCACCCTCTATAATGCTTACACTAAGCTGTTATTTGCAGCCCTTGATGCAATGGGTGTAATCTACACTAACTTTGCGGATGACACCCAGATTCTCATCCTCATCACAGGCAACCATGAGCAAGACACAATCACTGTAAACAAGATATATGGCATAATCTAAAACTGGATGGCTACAAACAGTTTATGCCTCAACGATAAAAAAACTGAGATTCACATTGTGGGATCCCACGCAAAAATGAAATCTCTCCACCTTGACTATTCATCCATCACTATCGATGGAACTCCCATAGCAGCCCTCAAGCAGGTCAAAACGTTGGGTTTCCATTTACATACTAACCTAACAATGACCAAACAGGTCAATGCCCTATCCTCAGCCACCTCCTACACGGCCAAACTCATTGCTTTAAGTCGTCAATTCCTGACCCCACAAAACTGTATCACACTGGCCCGTGTGCTCATTTTGTCTAAATTAGACTATTGCAATGTACTATTTCTAGGCTCTTCTAATACTAATCTGGCCAAACTCCAACTATTACAAAATAAAGCAGTGCTAGCAGCCCTTGGCTTAAAAAAATCATACCACATTTCCAAGATCAGGAGGGAAGCACACTGGTTACCTGTTAAAGCAACAATTATCTTTAAAACTCTCTGTATTACCCACAAATGTTTCACTAAGATGGCACCTATCTACCTTAGCAATGCTATCACCCATAACAGGGCCACAAGAACACTAAGATCCAACAATAGTACTCAACTCTTTGTCACAAGATTCAACTCCACAAGGGCAGGGGGGAACAGTTTTCCGGTGATGGCGCCGAAACTCTGGAACTCCCTTCTCCTGCAAACCAGAAATGAGCCATCACACCAGAGATTTAAAAAGTCACTAAAAACCTGGCATTTTAATAAATACTAATTTGGAGCTTACCCCCGTCTCTATCTAACCAGATATCCCTGATCACATATGACCTACTCCCCCTACCCACTTATCCTGTAACCAGAAACGATTTTGTACTGTAAATGTATGTTTTTACTTGTAACAACATCATTGTAACTAGAGACTCAAATATGTAACCCATGAAGTACCATGACTAACTAACCCTAACATATATGTATGAAAAGTAACTATGTTCTCATTGTAACCAGAGAATTAAGCCATCTGTAACCTATGCCGTGATACCCCCGGGTTTGGGCGTATAACAAATGCAAAATAAAAAAAATAAAAAATAAACACACCATTATTATGGAGTCGTTGAAGCTGTTGTTACCCAAGAGTTCTCTAATATAAAAGTGACAAGGTTATCAAAAGCTGAAAAAGTGGCACTGCAGCTTTGGGGTAACTACTGGAGGAAAAGGTGTATATGAAGCTGGGGAAGGGAGCTGGGTACTTGTTAAAAGTAGCTGATTTAAAATCTGCATGGCTGAGTGTTTGAGTGGAGAAGAAACAGTCTGGAAGTTAGAAGCAGAATTTGTAGTAGTTGCAAGACAGAAGGGAAGGCAAAGAGGCCACCCTTTCTTGCCATACAAGAGAGAAGAGTGCCGTTTCCACCTGTAGAGGTAGAAGAAGTCTTGTTGAAGTTGCCTGAAATTGAAGTTTCAGTAGCAGCAGTAAACCTGGCCAACATTAGAAGCTGTAGTAGCAAAACTAGAACTGTGGTCATCAACATTCTTTTCAGAACTGTAGCAGTTGAAAGTAGTAGAAGCAGAAGTCAATTGTGGGGCAAGGGAGCCGGCTCGCAAAGAATCAATAGTAGAAGAGAGTTGTTGAAAAGAGAGCAAACCTTAAGCAGAAGAATCCTAACAAACTGTATGTATGTAAAAGACGCTGCAGAAGTTGAAAGCAGAGGAGTTGATGTAAACAGAAGTGGTACATTTGTCTTCAACTTTATCTATTCTTTCCTGGAAGAAAGTCATCCAGGAAGGCCTATTGGTGACATTATTTTCTTTGTGGAAAGGGAATCCATTCATCAAGTGAAGAAGGAACTGTTACCCATGGATATTTGTGTGAACTTGTGTTTGTTTGGAACTTTTCAAGACATTGTTTAAGACTTTCTTTTCTTTGGAAGAAATTTACTTTGGGACATTCCTTGGGGAGCAGGATCTGCCCTGGCTGGACCAGTAGAAGTCATCCAAGACACTGGTTGTTTGCTAACCTTTTATTTATGTTGTTTTCATGTTGCTTTGAATGTTTATGTTGTTTAGAGTGAGGGTTGGTTGTGTGAATGCTAGGAGGTTTCCCCTTAGATCGTGGACTAGGTAGGGAATCCCTTGGTAGAGTAGGTTTAGTTAGGGTTTATTTTATAATTTTGTTTAAAATAAAATGTCAAATCTTGAGAAAACGAAACACAGTCGTGAGTCTCACATTACTGACCCCTCACAACACACAGAAGTAAAATGCACTTTCCAAAGACCACATATAGGGGAAATGTATTACCAACGACAAGAAACAAACAAATGCAATAATTGTACAGGAGCTGTGGTATCATGGTGTTGGACCAGGCCGCAGCTTCATATAATGTGAAGGTTTTTCACAAAATCAGGATGGATGAATGGAGTGATGAGTTGTCTTGCAGAAATAATGGTTGGGCTTGCAGAAGAAACTGTTGCATTCCTGAACAGTAAGTGCCTTACTGATTGAGGAAAGTATGCTCATTTACACACATTGGTTGATGTTAAAAATGTGCCCTTGCACATAAAAGGAATGGCAGCTCCATCCTTGGGTTTCTAGAAATAACGGCACAGTGCATATAGCGATAACTACATGTTGAACACGAATGATGGATTTACCAGGTATGAAATTGGGCACCGAAGTATTGATGGACCATTATTGGTCCTGTGGCATCAGGGACGTCATTTCAACAAAATGCCAGGGGTAGCGGAAGTGACACCACACGACCCTTGACCTCTGATAACATCACAGGAAATTATGTTATTTAACCCCACCACAAAGTGACATCACGGGAAGCGATGGAACACGACCTTTCACCCCTCGACAAAACAGGAAGTAGTATCACATAACATTGTTTCTGAGTACACTCGAAAGCTATGCTTATGATATCACTGTAAAGTGATATACATGTCATACAAGAATGGGTCACCCTATGTATCGTTACTATCAGTGCGTATAGCCCTATATTACCAAATCACTGTGAATGCAAGCAGACGTCTAAGGCCAAACGATAATGATGAGTTACTATACAGCACTTATGCTTAAGCACTTCATATAGAGCAAATATACATTCAATATCTTTCAGCCTGTGTTGGTACTCATTTATCAACCTCAGCAGGATGAAAGGCGGAACTGACCTTGCTCGGAGTCGAAACTGCAACCTGCAGATCACACACACATTGCAGCAGCCAGTGCTGAACCCACTGAGCTACGTCACCGGCAAGAGCTATCAGAAAACCAGCAACTCCAGAAACAAAGAGCCACGTGCTGCTGGCCACATCCCATGAGCCTCAATGTTAAAAAAAGTGGATTTTATTTTATTTTTTGGGGTAGCAAGGGCCACCACAGGGGTAGCAAGGGAGACCTCAGGGTCGCAATTGCAACCCCTGGCGACCCCTAAATGACGTCCATGTGAATACCGCTGTATAACACGTTAACTAAAAAATAAAAAATAAAATAAAAGAATACCCACAATAAACAATGCCCATGTGGGTTGTGGTGTGCACAGTGTGCACACATTCTCATAATCATAATGCTCACATATGCCCAGGGATGCAGTCCAGGGGTTCAACGTTCTTTGGGGATTCATAAGTAGTTTCTTGCAGTGTTTTGGAGGGACAGCAGTGTTCTCACGGGGAGGGATTGTCTCCAACCGAGCCTCAGGATGTCACATACGAGAGGCTAGGGCATGTGAGTGAGGTGACCTTTGGGACTGGGGCAGATGGCTGTCCACAGTCCAGATGGTCACACAGATGGTCACCCACCAGATGGGCGTCCAGGCCCAAGCCTCTTGGATGTGACATTGTCCCACATCGCAATTATGGATACATGTTTCATAAGTGTCCCTCCAATCACAACCTTTGCTCTATCATGACATAGTAACACACACAGAGTATGAAAAATATGTAATTTCAAAAAGTCTTTTACTGGACACCCTTTTCCTGCTCATAAAGGAGGCAAACATCTGAGACTAACCTTTTTCATTGTATCTGTCCCTGCAAGTGGCCAACGAGGCTGTCCATCTAAGCAAGCTGATTTCAAAAGCCTTCTGAAAGGCTTTCACTAACACTTTTACTGCCCGAAAGAAAATGGCGGCCACACATGCACCTCTCACACAAAACATGGCAGCAGCCGAACAATTAACACAAGCGTTACGTTATTCTTAGATACAAGTAGCAAATCCACATCAATTTGATAAAGCTTCATCATCAACTTGCATATTCCGAGCAATACAAACATGGACTTTTTATAATAATCAGAAGCTAAGGATGTGGTTGACATGTACTGCAGTCTTCAAAACAGCTCGTTCAAATGTATAGCCTATGTTTATATCCATTGTCCAAACGACAAACTCCAGCCTTAACTGCCCTCTTTAATGTTTACATCTACAAATAGACCTGCTATGGTGCATTAAATGCTCTGCACCCATTACCCTGCAATGCTGCTTCTTAAAGAACAGTCACAGAAACAAAACTAAATGAAAAAACTCAGACCATGATATTTTGAACAATACAACAAGAACAAGAAAACACACTTCTGAAAAACCTTGAACTCTTCCATTACATTGAAAAAGAAACAAACAATTGCAACTAAACTACACAAATAAAGATATAATAATAAGGGCATAGGGTCACATGAAATAAAGGTAAAATGTGTATTCATATTCACTCAGCATCAGCCTCTCATAAAAGAAATGTGTGGTGATTTCACAATCAGTGCCGATAAATAGAAATGTGTGCAAATCACACATGGGGCGTACGCTGAGAAGGACACTACGCCAGACTGCGTGCAGAATAAAAAATGAGCCCACCGCGTATTCATGGAACTGTATTGGCAAGTCGCGCCCGGAACACCCCCGACACACCCACACGCAAAGCATAAACAGCCAGAACAGCTACCTTTGCGTGCACCCCGGGCACAAATACACGCAACCTCCAAACAGTGCGTGGGGTACTGTCATGACCCTTATCCCTTGTGGGATGCATTGACCCACTAGGCTCTGCCCTGCGACATCACTGTGTGCTGGTGGCACCAGAACCAGCGAAATGGCCGCAAAAAGCCCTATGCGTGCTAAACCCATGAACATTGCTCTGTGAAACCAGAAAGTTGGCTGCTAATCTACTTTCCCTGTGTCAGTGGTGGAACAGGAGACCACACTGCTAAAACGTGTCATTGGGCTGCCCACAGAGCGAAAATGGAAACTACATGAAAGGCAGTGCTTCATTGCAAGGAAACCCAGAAGTGCTCTGTAATCCGTTTTTCCTTGGTTGCTGAAATTACAAAATAATGGTTCCCAAACATCAGAAAAGGTCCAACTTCCTTGCTGGGTGTTACCCGTCACTTTATTTAAAGAAACCGCATATGCACACAATGTCAGGAAAAGCAGATTCCATCACAAGAATATCCCCATTAAAAAGTGTGCTGGTCTGTAAAATCTGCCAGAAATGGGCGCAGTACCGTCGGTCGCCTGTATGAAAGCTGTCGTTTAATTACACTGGAAGCTTAACTTGTGCAGTTAAAATCACATGGTTCAAATTAAGTGACTTGCTATCAAAAGCAATATAGGATGAAACTATTTAATCTTTATATTAAAAAGACTGGAATTAGAGATCTGTTTGACTATTTTGAAAATGTAAGTTTATTTTATCAAAGACAATTTTAAACAAATTGAGTTTAAAGTAACCTCTGATGCCAGCCAAAGAACTTCAAAGCAAATTCCACAGCGTGCCCCAAACAAAAGGCACCTTCCTCCTGTTCTCTGCCCCAGGAACTTCCATTCAGGTGTTAATGGAGAGGGGAGGAGATTTTGGCCTGTTGCACCGGGGAGAGACAAAGGGCTTCCTGGACTGAAAAGATATGCAGATGCAACTGTCAACAGAAGCCCCTGATAGAGGAAAGAGGCGGGGATTGCTCTTGACCCACCAAAACTTTGGGGGCGGGACAGACAGTTATGTGTATTCTTAAAGCACAAGAAAGTATATTTTTGAAAAGGACTGACAGAGGACTGTGCAAAATTGTAAAAATGTGTAAAATACAGTATTGTTAATATGGACATTCTGGTCACGTTTTAAAACTATTCAGAACTCTGTGCTGCTATGTTCAGGGACATGACTACAGAATGTGTGGTTTTGTAGTAATTGTGGTGATGCCAGAAACATGAAACTTCATATGATTATGCCCAGATATCATGCACACTTATGTGTAAAAATGTGGACAAATCTGACATTGGGTACCAGACCAAAAGTGCAAAAAATTGCCAAATCTAGGACCAAGCTCTCACCGAGACGGGACTCGGATGAATACTTGCTCCTTCAAATCTGTGATATCAATATGCTGTTGCTAGCAAGTTTGTAAACTTGCAAATATGTATTGTATGAAAAATAGATTTCATGTGCAGAAACAAAGGGGAGGTTCTCCCTGGATCATAAAATACAGCGTTAACATGACACTCTGTTTTCTTCTCAAATCAGGGGATAGGAAAGACCCTAACCAATAGAATATCGAGGGGGTGTGCCTAGTAGAAGTCAGCATACCCACCCTTTTAGAAAATACATACATAGAGATAGCTTAGTACCTACACACACACATTCACCCACCATCCGATTGCTGGTGGAGCACTTTGCAAGAGAAATCCATATTCCAGACTCCAGAACTTTGAAAGCAGAAAGGCCCATTTCCAAAGCTGAACCCTTCTCAGCTTGGCCTTTAATAAATCCTGAAACCAGATTTTACCCCAGACCTCCAAGGGGAACAGCCTGGCTGTGCTGTTGCTGCTTTCTTGCTAAGAATTCTTGCCAGAATCCAGAGATCCAACCTAGTAGAGCAGAGCTGTGACCAGATAGCTGCGAACCAGAACCAACCCGTCAGATCCAGTCCAATCCCGCAGTGCAGTGTCCAGAGTGCCGTGCTGATCGCAGAACCAGAGCGCCTGGAGTCCAGTCCAGTGTGCTAGCAGAATTCCAGTCCAGAAAGTTTCCCTGACCAGATCTCTGACGGGTCCATTCCAAACAGTGCTAGTGAGTATCCATAGGATAGGATTGTCGCTAGCATATATCTTATCCATAAGTAATCCTATCCAAACCCATTTTCTTATATCCAGAACTGCATTGTAGAAAATCTTTTGTTTTACCTGAATCTTTCTCTCATCCGTATAGTCCTTTGGTAATAGTGGTGTTAAAATCATCTTTGCGCTAATATATTTGCTGAGGAAAGGCAAGCGTTTCGGCGGGCAAAAACCATCCAGAGGCGTCGCTGGGCTGGTGGCTGTGCTGTCGTGTAG
Organism: Ambystoma mexicanum; assembly: GCF_040938575.1. Taxonomy (NCBI): domain Eukaryota; kingdom Metazoa; phylum Chordata; class Amphibia; order Caudata; family Ambystomatidae; genus Ambystoma; species Ambystoma mexicanum. The sequence goes on from NC_090924.1 coordinate 282,413,425, forward strand.
TTTGTGGCTTCATAGTCTCCCTAGTGTAAGAAACCGTGTTTGTAATTTTAAAAAGCACAACCTTGTTTTACAAATTTGGACTCTTTCTGAAAAAAACAACCTCCACAAAAACCTTCATAACTTCTTCACCGTACCTAAAACCACATTCCAACTCCTTATAGTTATTCCGCAATCGCGCTTACCGCGCGCAGAAAAGTTTGCCGCAAATTTTTCATTTGGCTCGAATCTATCACGTGTGAAACAGCTGTACATTGCATCCGACCTCAGAATTAAGTTTCAACCTGCTAGTTACTCAATAATCATTGCTAGTGTTTGTCTGATACCAGAACAAGCGGCTCCCACTAGTATTGAAACCATTTTAGTGAATTAAATCCATTTTCAGTGTTTTTACTGTTTCATTCAAAGCCACATTCAAAAACATTTTCACAAGTTGCAATCATTCCTGTTTTTCTCTGTGTTTGCTGGGGGGGGAAATTGGGATTGATACTGTATTTGTTGAGTGTGTATTCCTGAAACCTATTTTCTTTCCTTCCATCTCTTTATACTACATATTGGGTGGATTGAGTAGTGTGCAGGATGAAAGAGTGATCGCATTGCATTTTGATTGAACCCACACAAAAGTATTATTTCTAAGTTGCATTATTTTCCTATCAATACTCAATGTGATTAAAGAGATTTATTGTGACATCACCCCATTGGTGATCATTGTATAACCATTAAAGTAGTGTGATATATATATAGTGCAAATCCATAAAATAAACAATTTCAACTTTGCAAAACAGCCTGCTTCCTGGTTCCGTGTGACCGGGGGGATTCAAAGAGAGGGGCGAGATATAAGGGTATATCATTCAGAAATAAAATAACTTATAGACATAAATAAATAATATAAGGGTTCCAGCTGTGCATCACACGCTAGTCATTGACCTAGGTGGAGTGCCGGGTTGAAATCGCTTACACCCTGGCCCTCACTTGCAGGTCAGCCTTCCAGTTAGAGCCAGGTCAAAGGCCTTAAAACCTCATCCAAGACTCTCTTGGAGTCAGTCCTGGCGACTTTGGCATCAGGCTCATAACCATCATGAAGTCCGACATTAGAATGGGACTATTTACTTGGGACTATTTAACTTGGGGGGTTCAGCCAACATGGATGCACACACGTAGCTCAGTTGCAAGGAACTGAGCTATGCGGTCTAGTCTTTTGGGTGTGGCAGGCCTGGTACTATTTTACCTGGACTACTTTACCTGAGACTATTTAAACCGCATCCAAACAGCAGAACACGCTTCATGTTATTCTGCTGCGGGCAGCGAAACGCTCAACGTGCCCAGTTCTTTGATGCCAGTTTACCTGAAATCAAGGACCTGCAGAGAGAGAAAGAACACTACGAAACTTACCTGGAACAGTATCCAGTCTTCAATCCATCACCGACTTCAGTTCCACTCACCTGAAGGTATGAACTCCATCATCTGGCACCGCACGCATCCTGGAATACCATAACCTGGAAAGAGGAGAAAGAAAGACAGCATTAGTAAGCGTTTACTCACATTTCCTCCCAAATGAAGAAAGCCACACCATTCTTACCTGGGTAGTCATCTCCTGGTCAGTATCATTGCTGGAAAATTACGGCGCTCGCGAGGAACATCGCAACCTGCAAGGAGAGAAAAGACACAGGTTAGCAACATAAAAGGCGAAAGAGCGCCGCGCATCGCGCATTACTCACCGAACAGCATCGCGCACACCACGCTTTCGTCTACCGGCCCATGTTCATCTTCAGACTGCATGACAACACCAAAATACCTTTCCATACCTAAAAGGAAAGAAGCAAGACGCAAGGATGCTTGTAGGAGTGAGTGTGCCGGTGACAGGTACAAGGGGGCCTGTGGAAAAGAAAAGAAGCATTCTGTGAGGCTTCCCTAGGGTGGGCAACTTTCTGAAATCATTTTGCAGGACACTAGCCCACAAAGCGGGGGAGCTTTTTCCTCCGGAAAGGGACCAGGACCCTGCCAAGGGCTCCTGCGTCTGCCGCTGGGCAGGCAAACGCTCAGCCTACGTGGAAAGAAGGTGCCCGAGGGAGAGGGCCAGCACCCCCGGATGTCTTGGAGCTCTCTCAGGGTGCATTAGAGCTTTGTCCTCCCAAGAGGGCCAGGACCTCGCCGGGGCGCACAATAACTGCCGCTAAGTAAGGGGGATGCTTCCTGCATTGGAGGGTGGCACCCAATGGCTGGGGCAGCACCCCAAGACGCCCAGGCCTCTGACTGGGACACCTTAGAGCTTTGCTTTCCAGATCGGGCCAGGGGTCCCAATCGTCTCGCAGGGCTCCAGTAGCTCTTCCCTGGAACTCCTACCGGACCACTGGTCTGCCTGAGCCTTCAAATGCTGGGCATGCTTAGCCTCTCCCTCTGTGGCCAGGCTCTGGGGCCCTGATCTGAGCTTGGAGGAGGCCGTCTGGCTCCCACGCCACACGTCCATCCCACAGGGAGACACTTCCCACTGACTATTTGATCCCCAAACTGGGGGCACAGTCAAACGTAGGAGACAGCTGGGCCACCCAAGTCTCAGGCTCAAGCAATTTCTGAGGTGTCTCCGGCGCATGGCTTCACTAAAGTTGGGGTGCCTCCTTGATATGTCCCCCCACACAGGGGACAATCGGCAGTGGACAACTTGGCATAGTCGGAAGATAGAGGGTAACACAGTGCCTGTTGAACTGGCACATTGTATTTATATCACCTTAACTACACTTGCTGAAAATAACTGCACAAGTTACTGCTGCTGATCCATACCACTCAAGCTTGTGCAAAGATATGCCCTGGGTGTATCTTGAAGCAGGGTTTGTTCCATTTGAATATGTTGCCTTCCCTTCTCCATCTGCTGCAGGAACAGTATGAGGTCTTCTGTAGGAGCAGCTTGTGATCCCTGCTGCACCTGACTCCTGGCACCTCACGCCTCCCTACCGTCAGGAGATTCTTCAGATCACTCTACCCTCGTGCCTGTGCCTGGGACACTCCCTTTCTCACTCCTGGAGCAGCGACGCACCCCATTTTCGTAGACCTGTGGGACATCTCTTGCACCTGACTTGTCAGCACCTGTCTTGCTGCTTGGCTGCCTGGTCTGATTGCAGGACCCACGGCTTTGGAGGCGGCCAGAGTTTTGGACTTTGAAGGCTGCTTGGTTCCGCCTGAAGTCCTTGCAGCCTCTGACTCCGGACTCCTTGTGTCTCCCTCACCATCAAAAGTCACTGCAGACCTTTCCACCCACATGCTTGGCCCAGTGCCTCCCCCTGCTTGCTGCTGGAGCAGTGAAACACCTATTTTAGGTGACCCAGGATGTCTCATGCACCTGACTCCTCATGCCACCTGGTGAGTCAGACGCGCATTGTGCAGTTTCTCTGTCTCTACCTTTCCCAGTTTCCATCTCTGCTCTCTCCTTATATGGTTCTCCCCATCTACCCTATTTACTCGAACTGCTACTCTAGCATCTATCTTACCTCTCTTTCGAAGCTTGGAAGGAAAAAGTCTCCAATCCAGGCCTGCCCATCGCTGACATCTATGTCAATGCTTCCTCCAGACAGACTGTCACTGACATCCTCTTTGTCTCTTCATCTACGGACCTATGGACTCCCCACATGGTCTCACTCCTCTCCCCTTTCTCTTTGTTGCTCATTAATGGTGGAACCAGATGGGAAGTACTCTTGGCATGTTTTCCATCCTCTAGGTGCATCATTAATGTCTTACAGAATGGCACTGTCATTCCCCAGGGTTTTCTGGCCAACCTCCTCTTTCTTGATAGGCATCTACCATCTCTCATCAACTTCCTCCCTTCTCCTGCCACTCTTCCTTCTGCCACCCCTCTTGCTTTTTCTCCACCGCCAACGGGAGTACCACATCCCTGTACCCCTCCTTGGAAGACCTTTAAAGGCGGCAACCAGCTTCACCTAACTACCCTCAACTCTCGCTCTGCTGTTAAACACTCCTGGGATATATGTTTACTTATTGAAGACTTCGACCTTGACATTCTTGTTCTCACTGAGACGTGGTTCACTGCCAGCTCTGTCACTTCCTTTGACACACTGCTCCCTGAGGACTAACCGGTCTGCAGGCGGAGTGGCTTTGATCTTCCCTGAATGGCTCGCCTGCTACTATCATTCCCACTCAGACCTGGTCTTACTTCGAATGCCTCGTGTGCAGACATGGCGTCTCTCCAACCCTCTTGTTGACCTTCGCCACCATCTACAGGATCCCTGGTCCCGTCTCCCTCTTTCTCTCAGAGTGGTCAGATCTCATCTCTTCTCTTCTTGCCTCCGTCTCCAAGCTTCTCCTCCTCTGAGACTTCAGTATTCACCTTGACTCTCCTGATTAAGCCACTGGAATCCTCTGCAACCTCTGTGACTTTCTTTCCCTCACCATTCTTCCCTCTGGTCCGATGCACTCAGCCGGGCACACCTTGGATGCTCTCATCTCAGCAGACATCCCCATCTCCAACCCTCCCACTACACCGCTCTCCTGGTCTGACCATGCTCTCCTCTCCTATCACCTGGATCTCTGAGGTCCCTCGGCTACACCTCTGCCTGCACTGCCAGTCTCCTTCTCCGTCATTCAACCGATGAACCGAGTGTCAGTTGCTGCTTTTGGTGCCACTTTCATTCGGCCTCCCACACCAGCCACTGACTTCCACCATACTCTGCCCTTGCTAATCTTCACCTCTCTATCACCAACACCCTGGACATCCTTGCCCCTGTCATGAGGATCTGCATGAATCCTGCATTCAAGTGCAACACCTGTTATGACTCTGGCTCCTTGAAACGCAAGTCCAGAGTTGCTGAGCCGAAGTGGCATTGTTCAGGCACATCCTCTGACAGACTGGCCGACTCCAGACTCTCAATCCTCTTGAAGAAAAGGGCCCATATACAAGCCAGTATCTCTGGCGCCACAAACAACACAGGCAAACTGTTTAAAATCTGCAAGGAACTCTCCAATCCTACTGTAGTCTCCACTTCTCCCGTGCCATCCTTGACCCTCTGTACTTCACTGGCCTCCCATTTCATAACAGAAACTCAGGACATCCTGTCCTCTACACCCCCTCCCCCTTCCCTCCTTAGCTCTCATGCCTACCTTGCCCCCCTCTGCCCTTCCCTCCTACTCTCTTCTTTCTTACCCATAGCACCAGATGAGGTCTCTAGACAAGTCCTCTCTATGAAAGTCTGCTCCAAAAAGGTGCTCCCCTGCTATTCCAGAACTATCAATGACAACATTGCCTCTCTTGTGCCAGCCTTGACTGATTTCTGCAGTCACTCCTTTGCCACTGGCTCCTTCCCGCTACCCCTCAAGCACTCCCTTGTGCATCTTCTCCTGCCTGACAAACTTCCACCCTATCTCCATTACCCCTTTCCTGGCAAACTCCTGGAGAAGCTGGTCATCTCCCAACTGATCTATCAGACTAATTATTTTGGATGTCTCCTTAACTACCACTCTTGCTTTAGAGTAGCCAGAGGCATGGAAACTGCTCTCCTGAACACCCGTGATGACTTGCTCTAAAATCTCAATTCCAACTCTCCATCCATTCTTATACTTCTGTATCTTTCCTTTGCCTTCGACATGGTCAATCAAGCCACAGTGACAAATCAGCTCTGTGACACCCTTGACATCCCAGACCTGGCACTTGAATGGTTGACCTCACTCCTCTCCGACAGACCTTCACTGGGTCAATTGGACCCTTTTCTTTCCCCTATCATACTCTCCACCTGCGGCATCTCTCATGGCTCTATCCTCTCGCTGTGGCTATTCAGCATCTGTCTTGCCCCTCTGGCCCACCTCATCTCCTCCTTCTGTCCTCACTTCCAGTGTTATGCAGACGACACACAGCCCTCCTTCAAGCTTCCACCCACAGCCTCCTTTTCCTCCACTATCATCCCTGACTGTCTGTCTGCTATTCAGGCATGGTGTGCTGCCAATGATCTCTGACTTAATGCCAGTCAGACTGAGGTCCTTCTCATTCGGACCCCAGCTCCCTCCTTTGCTCCTACCCTATGACCGCTCTCTATGGATCCCCTCCACTCACCCTCTTGTGATGAAAAAAACATTGGTGTCATCTTTGACTCCTCTCTCTCGTTCTCACCTCACATCGTGGACCTTGACAATAAGGCCCACTATCAGCGGCACCTCCTCAAGGGCATTCTCCCTTTCCTCACCTTCCCCCAGAAACTCAATGTCTCCAGAGCTCTGGTCCTCTCTAGGCTGGACTACTGCAACAGCCTCTTCCTTTATCCTCCGTTTGCCCCCTTCCACTAATCCAGAATAGGACTGCAGGACAAATCCTTGGCCTCAAGCCCAGGGTCCGTATCTCTCCAGCTCTAAAATATCTCCACTGGCTCCCGGTTGCTACTAGGATGAAGTTCAAGACCCTTTGCATCATCCACAAGGCTTTCTGGGGCCTCTGACTCCCTACATCCAACTCTCTCTCACTAAATACCTCCCTGCTAGAGCCCTCCAGTCTGCTAGCTCCAACTCTCTGCAGATCAGACATTTCTCTAAGCATAGAGTGGGGGGGGGGGCAGATCTATCTTCTCCATAGGAGCCTCCCTCTGGAATGGCCTCCCTGCCCCTCTCAGGCTTAAGCCAGATCTCCTTAAATTCCGGAAGTTCCTCAAGACCCTCCTCTTCTCTTCTTCCCTCTCCCCACACCTGCTAATACCCCCATCTACCGCAGTCACTGGCTGTCTGGTTTCCCTCTGAGCCCTAGAGGGCACCAGACCCCCCCCCACCGAGTCCACCCCTTCCTCGCACTTAGCATGTGCACACTCACCCCATGAATCTCATGCAATCCCTGGCACTTGACCACCTTGCCCCACATTAGCACTCGGGTTCAGTCATAATCCTACAGATGGTAGCTTCTGAAAAAAATCCATCGAAAATATGAATCAACATTTTTTTACTAAATTTGGGGTGTTTCCCACCCAACCCCACTTTTCCCTATGTTGTAAACCCCACCTGACCCCTTCCCCACCCCTTTTATTATGAAATGTGGGGGTCTCCCCAGATTCCCCGTTTTCCTATGTTATCAATCCCACCCAACCCCCCCAGCCCCTTTTAATCCCTTACCCCTAACACCCCATATATATTTCAATTCGCTTTTTCGATGTACTTTTTCGGTAACAATTCCATCAAAAAAATGACTGTCAGCAATAGGAAATTGTACCATGGATTTACTCCTCAGTCATAAAATGATGAGAATCCAGCCTTGGAGGTAGTAACAATCAAGCACTCTCTGCTGGTTTTCGTGGCTCAGTGAAAATTAGACTCTTTGTGTCTTTTTCATTAGATTCCCTAATGTGTATTAACAATATGTACTTGGGTTAAATCGGTAGCTGCCGCATCGCTTGTCATTGTCACACAAATGACGAAGGAGTGGTACTGGGTGACTACCAGAGCATAGCATTCCTTACCCCAAGTCTTGCTATGGATGCCAGACCGCATATCCATCAAGAAAGGATACAGAAATGTGTTCCTATCACAAAGGTCCTGGACATGCAGTCAGTGATGTAGCGTTGCATCAGAGTACCTAGCAAAACGGTGTCAGCAACTTATTAATAATATAGCCATTATAGGAAGACAAGGGGCCTCACCAGAAGTCTGCCGGTAACCCTTAAAAGTGGCAGGAACGGAATTAGCACCGCCAATACCGCTTCGCCGGATCATGAGCTGGTGCAAATACTGCTGACTGTAAATTCATCCGGTGCTATTACAGCTGGCAGTATTACAGCCAGCAGTATATGCGCCGGCAATTCCAAATGCAATCATAGCTGCATCACAAGTCCATGTGCGGTGGTATTAGTGCCGAAAACCGGCACTAATACCTCCAAAAACAGCACAATTACCTTTAGCCTCAAGCTGGAGGTAAATGAACACAGGTGTCAGAAATGGATCCACAGGTGCTCCTAATGCACTCCAGAGGGCTACATAAGGCACACCATTACCCCAAACACTGTTTCCAACTCCATGCTGCCATTATCAACTGTGAGCTGGAACAGGCAGCTGCTCATGCTGTGCCTGGAAGTAGAGATGCAGGACAACTAGGCCAGGGCACAGGGATTGCAGGGGGAGAAGGAGGGGGAGGAGGTTAAGGAGGAGGAGGAGGAGAAGCACCCAAGCAAGGTGTGCACTCATCTCCAGGGTCAGACCCTCACCCTGGACCCTCACTGACACCCAGTTGGTGACCCTGTACTGCCTCAACAGGGAGACCATTACTGAGCTGCTCAGCGCAATACAGGAAGACATAGTGAGCAGGATTAACACCCATACAGCCGTGCCCCCATTGCTTAAGCTACTGTCAGTATTACAATTCCTGAGTATTGACACCTTCCAGCACTCTGTGGCCATGATGCATGGCAGGGTACATCCCACATTCTGTGCAGTTCTTGCCTAGGTGCTGGATGCCCTCCTGCGGCATGTGCAATACCACATTGCACTGCCCACCACCCCAGTCCAGGTCAATGCCATGAAGGCACAGTTCTATGCCGTTGCCCAATTGCCTACTGTGATTGCAGCCCTGGACTGCACCCATGTTGCGTTGGTGCCCCCCCCAAGTCCAAGAAGCAATGTACCGAAATCGCAAGCACTACTACTCCCTCAATGTGCAGGTGACCTGCCCCCCCAAACTCATCATCACCCACTGCTGTGCCCGCTACCCATGACTCCATGGTCCTACGGAACAGTACACTGCCAGGATACCTGGAGAGGCACAGAGGATAACGGACGTGGATAGTGGGTGAGTAAATCTGCCTGCACCTATGAACTGTGAAGCACCTGCCCAAATTGGGAGGGGGATGTGAATAATGATACAAAGCAAGGCATGACAAGTAAATGCAAAAGCAGTACCTGGCCAGCTCCCGCACCAATGACAGAGTACAGCCCAGGGAGCATGCACATGTTGGACACACCTGTATGGACATGCTGATGAACACATACAGCAGCAATTCAAACCACACACATGACTACAGGTACCAGTATGCATCATGCATGATCCAAAGCAATGACAACCACAGTGCCACATTGTAGCACACAAAAGCAGCCTTGCCAGTGCCACAGCCATGTATCCATGTACACCCACCCCATAATGCTGACCCACTGCCTCCAGAGGCGTAAGGAAGGCCGAAAGGCAACCCAGCATGCCATATGCAGGAGAGAAATCGAAGCCACAAGACAGCTACCAGGAACACATGTAACCGACAGACACATCATGAATCAGCTGCTGCAATGTAACAGGGTGCATGTGAATCCAAACAAAATGCATGATACCAGTGACACAGCATTCACAGACATTATACAGGCGCATGCCATGGGATGAAGCCACATGTGCATGTACATGATGTCAATTTCTCTGATACTGCGTACGTCCACCACCACACATTTCACAGTTACTAATGTCTGTGCCATTCCCCATGCAGGTGACTCAGGATACCCACAGCCGGCTTAGCTAATGACCCCTGTACGTGATCCACGAATGCTGCATGACATAGCCTTCAACCACGCACACAGCAGGACCCGTGTGTGCATTGAGCGCACCTTTGGACTCCCGAAGGCACCTTTCCACTGCCTAGATTGTACAGGCAGAGCCCTTATGTACGCTTCAGAGAAAGTAGGAAAAATAGTGCTTGTGTGTGCCTTGCTACACAACATCTGCATAAGGAGGAATGTACTCCTGCCCCCTGATGGGACATGCCACCCCAGATGATGAGGATAAAGTGCCTGAGGCAGGGGCCACAGCAGGCAACATCAACAATGACATGAGGAATGGAAGACTGACTCGCCAGGCACTGATTGACAATTTCTTTTAAAGTAATTTCCTTGGTACAAGCCATTGCACCACTGTGTGACAGTCACTTCTGTAAATAGACTCCACAATGACACAATCAGGAATGTACTTGTATTGATGAAGTTAAAGAGTTGTAATGATATGATGTGCCCCAACTATCGCCCCTCGCTCCTCCCATCCCCAACTCCCCAGCACACTAACCCCCTCTCTCCTCCCACCACCATCTCCCTAGCAAACTATCCCCTCTCCCTACTCCCACCACCCATTGCCCAGCATGGCCACACAGGATAATAAGTGTCTCGATGCTGTTTACAACCGTGTCCTCTTTGCCACCTTGTCAGCCCCTGGTGATCTTGGGCGCATATGGTGTTGGAACTGATGCCTCGGTGTGCTCTGCTCTGACTCATCTGTGGGAGTCGTAGAACTGGAAGGGATGCAGCCTGGCCCCCGGATCTGTTGGCATGTCAACTTGTTGCTCTTGCGGTTGGCCTCTGCCAGTGCAGAGACACCTTCGGTCATCTCCCTGACCCTTTCGGCCTATAGTGTCAGGGGGGTCGTGCTGGCAGTTGTCTCACCCCGGTTCTTTGTGATGGCCTGCACAATCCTGTGGGTGGCCCCAGGTATATTGTCATGTATGGCCTGAAGGTGTTCCGAGTGTGTGTGCCCTTTTTCCTCCATCTCCATCTGTCTCTGCTCCATCTAATCCAGCTTCTGCAGCGCTATGCTGCTGGTTGGTGTGTGCCGTATTGGAGGGCAGCTGTGCAGTTCCACACGGTTGTTGTCAGGGAGCCATGCGAGGGAATGTCAGTGTCTAGCTCAGATGTTTAAGCATGGCAGCGGCGGCGATTGCCTTCACTGGACTGAGAATGCTGGCGGCAGCAAGCGGTTTCTGGCACTGGTGAACGCTGACATTGATGAGCGCTTTCTGACGTTGGTGTATGCAGGCGGCAGTGAGTGCTTTCTGGCATTGGTGCAGTGGCCCTTGCCGTGGTTCTGGTGGGCTGTTGAGTCGATGTCGGTCTGGCCCTGCTGGGTTGCGGTGTCTCACAGCGGGATATCCACTTTGGCATTTCCTGTCTGCGCCTTTGCGGGGTGGTGCTTGTGATGGCAGACTTTGAGGGCCTGGATGAGCCAATCCCAGATAGGCCTGCCCCTCGTCCTCCTCAGACGACTCTGGCGATGTGCGAGTACCTGTAGGGGACGTAGGAAATGTTGTCAGGTATGATTCCCCCACATATGTTGGCATGCAAGACACAATTACCATGGTATAGAGTGGGACACCACACATTTGGGCAGATGGGCATGGTTGATAAGGGGAGATTGCACGTGGGCCTAGAATTATAGGAATGGTTGCACCAATGACTGTGTGACACATGGCCAGTTGGTCTTTGGCCTGTGTGTGGGGAGGGCAGAGTGTTCATGCTGGGACAGCCTATGTTTGCTTGTGGTCCTTCATGACCCCATATCCCCTCCCCGGGTGATAACCAGCTTGTGGGGGTGGTGACTTACTCCACAGCACTTGCATGGATCTATGGGACTCTGCAGTGCAGTCAGCAGGGTTGCGCTGTGGTGTACAGTGATTGGCTAGCTGAGCACATATACTTCCCTGTGTCTTTTCTGCCATGCCAACATGGGGCAGGACAACTGGGCCCGCAACATGCTGGTGTGACTGCTGCATGGTGTTGCGGTTGCTCACCCACCACAATCCCCCTGGCACAGGGTGACCCAGCAGGGGTATGGTGTTCATGGCACTTGGATAGGTCACTTGCCACCCCTTCTGACTGCTGTGACACACAGGAGTGTCCTTGGTGCCCTGCCACGTAGATGCTGTGGAGGGTGGCTGATGTGCCACCCTCTCACTCCATCCTGTTGGCAGGCCCAGCTACTGGGTCTGCTAACATGTGTACCTGTCCACTGGGGCATCTTCTGCTAGCCTGTGATTTGTGCATGTACTTGTGCTGGGGGGTGGTTGACTCAACTCCTACCTCATGGCTTCTGGCACCTGCCTTTTCACCTCCAACCCCCTCTATTCCCTCCATATCCAGCACTGTGCTGCACTTTTCCTCCCAGACGGTGATGATCAGTGGCTCCACAGTTCATCCTGTTGGTGTTGGCACAGTAGTCCACGCACCCTGACCCTGAGGTCGTTGCAGAATTTACGACATTCCTCCCCGTCATGGGGTACGCTGGCCACAGCTGTCACTTTCTGGCTGATGGAGTGCCAGATGGCTGTCCTGCGCTGTGCTGATGTTTTGTGTTGCCGGATGCCATATAGCTCATCACTGTGTGAAACAACTTCATTGGTGAATACCACCAGCTAACCCTCACTAAACTTAGGTTTACGAAAATGATTTTCTGCCAACTTGCCTCTGATCCTCTCCGGAGACATTATTGTGTTCAGGACAGAATGGCTGCAGTAAATGGAGATATTTGATGGATTGTGTTTTTATCCTTTCATAATTCATGAAAAAAGAATACTTTTATACAGGATGGATTGTCAATTGTAAACCAAGAATGCTCTGCCTAATAACCATACATGATTAGATATTCAGTGTTGGAGAACTGCTGTTTTCTTTTTTCTTCATGAAAGTAGCAAGCACTTGTCATAAAGCGGAGTGACGCTGAGTGTTGGCAGTGTTGGGAGCTCTGTTTTGCTGCCTGTATACCTCGTTGTGGAAGGAGGTTGCTTTCCCCTTCATAGACCCAGCACAGGTCGCGGAGCGACGCAGAGTGACGCTGAGTGTTGGCAGTGTTGGGAGCTCTGTTTTGCTGCCTGTCTACCTCGTTGTGGAAGGAAGTTGCTTTCCCCTTCATAGACCCAGCACAGGTCGCGGAGCGACGCGGAGTGACGCTGAGTGTTGGCAGTGTTGCCAGGGGTGCCTGGGGTGCCTGGGGAGATGGGAGCCTCCACGGTCCCCGCCCTCGCCTCTGTGCCGAACTCCGCTCGATTCTCCTCGGATCAGCTCCAATCGTGTTTTGCGCCTGAACGCGCTCCTCAGTGTATTTATTTTTATTTTTTACTTTATTTCTCTGCGATCCCAATGACTTCTGTGGAGTACACCTTAGACCATGGCCCCTCGGGAATTAATATGGAAGACGCTGTGGTGTATCAAGGAGAAGAAGGTGCCACTCACCCGCTTACACGGCGGCAACGACGCTTCCTGGTTGCAGGCGGCTGCGCTCCCACTGACCTGCCGTTGTAAGTTTCGTAAAAAGAATTGTGCTTCTTCTACTTCCATAGACTCTGAGAACTATTTTGATTGTCAGGACAGCACTATAGCCACGTGCAGTACTGACTTATATCCACTAGCATCGCCAACACCACCGCATCCAACACTATTAAAAACATTACAAACAGAGCCCAACATAACCTATGCGGCGAAGGAGGGAGAGTCCGCTGTGGTTGAAGATGCTCATGGGGCATCTTTGGACTCTGCAATCGACAGTTGTGCATGTACAAACACCCGGCTGGATAACACAATAGTTAATGTCGATGAAGGTAATGAATTGCTGATCGCTAAGACTCTTTCATACTCGGCCGGAACGGTAATTGACCTTGACAAAGCCGCACATGAGATGAGTATTGCTGTCGGCAATACCACGAGCAGAGCCATGACCAACTGCATAGCCTCTACAGACCGTGCTAGTGGTATGGCCAGTGATGTTTGTGAACCTCGCGATAAACGGCTTGTCGGATCTCAGCATAGCCCCAATAAAGCCCTCAAGTCGGCAGAACGAGAAACTGGCGGGATCGTGGTCCACTGTGAGCACTTTAGAAAAGAATGGATGATGCACTTGGGGAAATAGCTCTGATGACATGGCCTTGTCCTGGATCAGCTTCGGACCGCTCGCCCTGCGTCCGGATGAACTGTGACCGTCGCAGCCACCTGGCCCTAGTAGACATAAGCCGCGTAGATTTCAGAACGGAAATATCATCGATTGGATCCCGCAACCCCTCGGAACAAGTGCAGCCGATGGATGTATTCTCGTCCTGTGAGGAGAACGTCTGCAGTCTCCCAGCTGGCCCATTAAGCCCAAATGAACTTCGGAAACCTTGGTTAAAACCAGTGATGAAAAGGAAACGTCTAGAATCCATCAATGATGATTATAGTGACCTACTTATTACATCACAAAAAAGGCTCGCTGAGGAAAAGGAGTTGGCTGGCTCTCTTTTCACTGGACTTGAAACCTATTGACCACCATCTGTGGTAGATATACAGCCAGATGCTCCATCCAAGATAAGATCGAATTTACGTAAGAAAAAATCTAGATTCTCTTGAATAAGATCTCAGAAAAGTAACAAACAGAATAGCCGAACACTAAACATGGCAGAACTTCTGGCTAAAGAAATCACGAGAGAACCAAACACACTTATAATGGCTGCCCATACAATTTCGATGTCGCCATATATCAAATTATATGAACAGCTGAATGAGAATATTAAAGATCAAACAACTCTCATCGCTCTGTTGAACTCGAAAATTATCAATGTGGATCAAGACTTAAATTGGATGAAACAAACTTGGACTGATGAGCATTTAAGAGCTGATGCATATATTAAGACCACTGTGGAACAAACCAAAAATAGTGCGATGGACAAACGACTGTTCGCCGAAGTAGCTCGAGAAGCCATAACACTACTGCAACAACATAAATTAAATCCCACTCTTAAATCAATGATACCTAAAGAGATCATAGTGCAGAATGATGATAAAGCAAAGGAAACTGCTGCGAATAACAAAATAGACTATGAGACCCAAATCATGGTCCCAGATACTAGCTTAAATGCAGACATAATCACGCAAGAGACGAGGTGTGAAAAAAGAGGTGCTAATGCTCCCCCGAGGAAATGTACACAAAAATTAAAACGATCACGAGAAGCCGTCATCTGCATAAACGAGAGCAACATAATCTGTAGTAGCGAAAAAATGATTACGCTCACCAGACAGCTAAAAGATGTTCCACAAATGTGCAAAGGAAATAAGAAATCATACCTACCCCAAACGCAGGATACTCCCTCGGACAGAGATGAGGACTTAATGTCATTAAATTGTACAAGCAATTGTATAATGGACGTTGCTGTTTCAGCTTCTCAATCAGAACAAGGCGTCAATGAGCCTGAGAACCTGGATCCCATGAACTCTATACTTGTGACTGAGGGACCTGGTGTGACTGTCTCTCCTGCTAAGCCAAACTCAATACAAAAAGGGATGTTCCCAATATTTGAATCAAAAAAATCAGATGCAGCATTAAATAATAAAGTCGGAGACACGATGATTGAGAAAAAATCCAAAAATAAGAAAAAAAGAAAAAATCCATGTAGATCGAGTGTACGATCATTTTTAAGGAACATCAAAGGTCTTTGTTCTACAATAAATACCAAGCAAGTTGATGAAACTGCCGTTAAGGCTAATCTATGCACAGTGAAGAACCCCATACCAGCTGAGCAACTAAACCCAAAAGAAGCACCAAACGATCAACCTCTTGGAATTGTGAGCATTTCTGAAGAGCTTTTAGATCTCTCAACATATGAGCTTCGTGAAAGTGATCAAGATGGTTGGGTTGAGATTCCTGAATCGGCCATGTCTGAGGATCAGCTTCCCTCAGACGCCATAATTAACATTGACCTCAATATGGGAAAAAAAGATCAAGCACTCCCTAAAACGAAGATTCTTTTAAAGCAGCCAGCTAGTAGAACCATTCCATCCTCCAAACCTGGTTGCCCAGAACATGGGACACATGTACATGTCTCCTCTGAATGTATGACAATTGAGGCTAAAAGAGCGCTAACTTTAGCCACCAAGAAACTCGTACAGTCTGAGGTAAAGCATATCTCGCGTAACTCAGACTTGTGGAAATATGAGCGAAACCTTGAGATCTTGGAGGCCAAAACGGCGCTAATGGATAACGGATTAACTGAACCTAATCCAATAAGAGAAGCTGATCCTAAAGTAGGATCTCCCCATAATCTTACACCTCCTTTGGAGCAGTCTTCAAAAGACCCATTATTGTTACAAAAGAACCAATGGATTCTGCAAAAACCGACATACCTGAAAGCACAGCACAATGCACGAGTAAGCGACGCTGATGGCTCTGAATACAGCCAGCAAGCTCGAAGATCTAAGAAAACGGGGAAATATCTGTTGCGTTTAGAACGCATAGTGAGAGAAAAAGATGGCCTTCTCTTAAACAGGAATAATGTGATGAAGTTACTACATCATATTCCACAACTAAGAACTGTGGCTTCTGATGACATTCTAATAGTAGAATTCGAGGACGAGAAAAATAATGACTGCGTGATCCTGCATATAGCTTCTAAAATTATCTGCGATTCACTATTAGACACAGGAACCATCCTGAACTCTATGGGGTTTGATATACATGAAATCCGAAATTCACAGAAGGCAGATCAACCGAGGAACAAAGGACTGGTACTAGCTTATAATCCTGAAACTGACAATAAAACTGTGCAATGTGTCGAAGAACAATATTCAAGAAGCAAAAATGTCCCTTTAAAGTGCCACATTAATAATGAAACGCAAATGTCAGAAATAGAGCTAGCCGGAGTAACGACTGAGCTGATGTACTCCAAAATGAAGAAAATCAGCAATCCACAAAGGAAAGACATGGATTGGACATGGGTTGCTAAAACTATCAACAACACAAAACATAGCTAATGCCCAAAGATCCAGGAGACTGCCAATATATGCATCGCTTCATGGAACACACGTGGGCATTCACATCTCTTTGAAAATACATCCAATGAATTGATGGACATAGACTTGCTCTGTTTGCAAGAGACTTGGCTACTGGAACCACCAGTAGCAGACGGCTTTGAGATAGCCTTCAACAGAGCAATTAAAGGGGAAAAAGGCCGACCCATGTCAGGAATGGTAACGCTTGCAAAAGTAAAAAGTGGTATACGTATCTTATCTCATACTATTGTGTCACCATATATACAAGTGTGTAAAGTGAAACTTCCAGAGAGATACGTGAATAAAGATAATTTACTAATATTGATTAATATATATTGGCAACATGCAGCATTATTATTAGACAACTTCATGGAAACCATTTCAGAATTAATTTGTAATATCAAAAGGAATGAAAAGGATACAAACATCTTAATATGTGGAGACCTAAACACAAATTGTCTGTCTATCACAAATGACTCCCTTAAAGAAAAAATAACCAATGATGAACAGGTAGCTAGGCGATAGATGCAAGAAATGAAAGCTTGGAACTTACAGTTGTTGAATGGCAACACGCCAGGGGACATTCCCGCCCATCCAACCTGGCGAAGACTCAGGCAAAGTTCGACAATTGACTACATGTTCGTAGACGGAATCCTAAGAAGCAAGGTCATGTGTCTCAAAATCATTGAAATGAAGGTCAGTGATCACTGCCTAGTAAAACTGTATTTGAAATTAAACAAACCTAGAAGACCAGCTGTCAATGAAGCACCGACACTTGAAGTAAGTCCTGGTCGTAACAGGCTAAGATTGAGTGAGAATAATATCATCTCACTAAGGAAATCACTAGAAAATACAACAGAAATGGAACAAATTGAGTACACCACTCTATTAGAGATATATCGGGAGAAAAAATGTACTAAGGCAAGACCGGATTTTACACAGCTCCATACATGGGATGCCGAAGTTAATGAAAAGAAAAAAAACCTGAAAAAAGCACTGAGAATGCTCAAAAACAAGTCAAATACAAATAACCAAAGCATGATAAGACATTTGAAACAAACTTATAAGAACTGGCTAATTAGCCATAAACACATCATGTTACAAAGAGATGCTGAAATTATGATGGGAGTACTTGCTAAAAGAAAGACTAGAGATTTTTGGGCCATGCTGAATAACATCTCAACACCCCAAGGAGCCATTATGAAATCTACGATTCCGGAAGATCAATGGGTCAGACATTACCAGAAACATTCAACAACAATCAACCCAATATAAGAATTTCACCATCCTCAGAGCATGAGTGGTCAATTGAAATAAAAAAAGAGGACATCTACAGAAACATTCTAAAATTAAGCACATCAAGAGCACTGGGACCAGATGGTCTAACAAATCAACACCTAAAACAACATCCATAATTATGGTCAGATTTCTGCTATTCATTATCTCGGACCATTCTCCAGATGAAACAGATACCATCTTCCTGGCGGTGTGCCATTGTAGTGCCAATTTTTAAAAAAGGTGCTCGAACTGACCCCAAGAATTACCGGCCGATAGCTCTGCTCGATGTGGTCGGCAAAATCTTTGCCTCCCAGCTCCAAATCCAACTACTACAATGGATCCAAGAATCCAAAAGATACGACCTTCGACAAACTGGATTCGTGAAAGGGGTTGGTTGCGGGCTGAACTTAACAATTCTGAACTTTCTGAAAATGGAAGCAATCCGACAAAACAGAAAGATCTATGTAGCATTTGTTGATCTATCTAGTGCTTTTGATACCATCGACCGAGAGATGCTAGGGGAAAAGATGAAGAAATGGAAGTGCCCAGATAGTCTACTACAACCTATAAAGGAACTCCACACGGACACTGTTATTAAAATCAGACTTGATTCAAGTGGAACGCTGAGCAAGCCAATTGAAATGAATCAAGGTGTGAAACAGGGCTGCCCGCTTGCAGCAACGCTGTTTGGTTTATTTATGTCTGATATTGGCGATAGTCTTGCAGATGTAAATTCCTTCCCACCGAAAATAAATGGGCAGGCAATAAGTTGGATGCTATATGCAGATGACATTGCATTACTGGACCTAACACCGATTGGACTAACTCAAAAACTAGCAGCTCTAGAGAGATATGTAGAAAAAAACAAACTAAAAATCAATCCTGCAAAATCTGAAATAATAATTCTGCAAGATTTAACACGAAATAATAAACGGAATACAAAAAGCATCCCGAAGTGGAGATTGAGAAATGACATCTTAAGATGTGTGAAAAAGACAAAGTACCTAGGTGTCTGGATAAACAGTAACATAAATGACGCACCCTGGACAGAGAATGCTAAACAAAAATGTAGACAACTAGCAAGTCAAGGAGTAGTAATAAATAAAAAGTTTGGGAAATTCTCGCTACAACCAGTAATAGCCCACTATAACCAAAAAGTGATCCCATCACTGATCTATGGGGCAGAAAGTGCCTTAGGAGTGTCTGCCACTCTATGGCCAGAACTAGAAAATCAATATTGGAAGAGAGTCTTGCAATTACAGAAAGGAATCTCGAGTGCATGTGTGAGATATGAACTCAATTTAATATCCATGCATGCCCGAGTGCTATGGAACCTGCTATGCATATATCGGAAAATCATCACAGTAGAATGTCTTCCTCAGTTCAAGATGTTACAAAATGCCATGAAGGGCAATGAAGAAACCTTACTATGTAAATGGGCAGTCGGGTGTAAAAAGCAATTAGAGCTACTGGGAACTGATCAAGATACCTTGAGAAACAACCCGAATTATGTGAAGAAAAAGCTATGGGAACAGGATTGGTGCTCGACAGTTGATGATCGCAATCGCCACAAACTTATGGAAGATGTAGCTATTGAGGCAAAAGATCGAAAGAAACTGCCTCAATACTTGATGAGAACTGCTAATGCAAGACATCGAGCAATCTATATGAAATTTCGTAGGAACTTAATAAACGCCAGAGTAAGCCAAGCCATAAGAACGTGGAATTTGAAAGCATTACTCAGGTGTCGTCTCTGCAATAAACACCAAGAAACCCTTAAACATCTTACACTGTATTGTGAGGCCCTGAAAGACCAGAGATCTGTGCATTTAGGACATCTAGTGTGGAAATACGCCTCCTTAAGCAGAGAGGATCTATGGCAAAAATTTCATAACCCATGTGAAAAAGACATTTTCGGGTTGACATATTTCTTGCAAATACTCGAAAGTTTGCTAAAAGACAACTAAATTGGAGAGAGAATCTAAAAAATAAGTAATGGGTGCTTCAAAAATGTTGAGATGTGGTGAAGAGGTGAAGTAAAGCCAGACAAAGGATTGGTAATGGAGTAATGAATTATCTGAAGGGAACAGAGTTAATGAAAAGTGGGATCCTCCAAGTCGGGGGGAAGCAGTAAGGCATGGAACGCAACATTTTGTTATGAAATAATGCACTGTAATGACTCATTTCTGAGGCACCCCATAGATAGATAGGGGAGGAATTGTGTATAATTTTGTTTTTTCAAAAAGTTTGTACAAACTAAATGAAAAAAAATAAAATAAAAATCAGACAAAAAAGGAAGCTAAAGTGTTCCAGGGACCCAGCAATATTCAAACACAAAGTTGAATCCTTAGCAGACAAAAAGTATGGTGTTTCAATGAAGATTTGGAGAAGTTCAAGAAATAATTCTCTCAAATACCTATGTTACTTTACCTGAGAATGCAAAGATGATTTTGTGGCGATGCTTCAATTAGTACATCGAGTGCGCCATTGTTATAAATAAGATCCAATGGCAAGAATCACCAGAAAAACCTATTTTTCTAGAAAGTCAGGTCAAGTTAAACACAATTGTAAAATATTGGATAAGAAATTGTTGGCATTGAAACACGCTATTAGTCAAGAAAGACAGTGTTTTGGGGATTCCTGTCCTCAATGTGTAGTGAATGCAGATATTCAAAGAGTGGAATATTTTAAAACTGTGAGAAACATAAATCAGCTGGGGCCTGTTTTTCGATGCTGTACTTTTTCAGGTTGGATTTCCCCATGGCACAATGTTTCCAGCTGGAAAGAAGAATGGTGAGGCTGATGCACTGTCTTATCCAACATCGAAAGGTGTTCTTAAAAGTGATCCTTTTAACTATATTTCCCTCTCAGTGAGAGACAAAATCAATTAGAGCAATTGTGTAATTAGTCCAAGCCAGTGACGTGCCATGGATGGGTGAATCATTTACATTAAATAGCCAGTAACCAGAACAGTGTTAGGGGAAATTAAAATTGACGTGGAAGGAGAAGTGTGTTTTGGTGCCATCCAAAAGAAAGCAGACTGGGCAACTCAAGAGAAAAAAAAGATGATGTGATTGCTCGTCATCACGGGGCAAAACACTGTGTTTTAAATGTATTATTGTTATTTGTGCCTTAGAAAAACGCCTGGAGATCAAGAGAATATAAAACTATGCATTGTCGGTTTGAGGAATTGACATCTGCCCTGCAGGAATACAAGGATGAGTAGAAGCTAAAGCACCCACTTAGGCCACATACTTCTACAAACCAAGAGCCAACACAATCATCAAAATATCTGTACTTGAATCAAATACACCATGTACTGTATTCACTAAAGAGAAAACATTACACAATCACACCCTTGTGGAAAGAACAAAGTATATGCAGATATATAGCACTCTGGGTAATGAGACAGAGGGAGAAAAGGCAATTAAAGACCACAACATTAAACAAGGATATGATCTTTGCTGCAAAATGGATAAAAGTGACCTAACCACTCAGTTACAAGTCAATAGTACCTTCTTTCAGTCCTTGGTGGTTTGGCAGCACCGAATCCGAGTTCTTGGTGGTATGCGAGTAATTTGAAGATCTGGGGGGTCCTGGTGGTTCAAATGTGTCAAAAAAGTTCCTGCAACACGGCTCCAATCATTTCAACCGTAAAACACTGGGCTTCCGGTTGTCTTGACACTCAGGGTTCTGTGAGTCCCAACCCAGGACCTCAGGGACAAAATGAGTCCTTTTCACATGCTCGCAAACACTTGGCTGGCTGGCACACACATGCCGGGATCCTTCAACATGGAGAGGTCCTGGATGGCGATGTGGCTGTCAGACAAGCAGGTCTTGTTGCAGTAGCAGGTCATTACTCAGGTTGCCTGTGAGTCACAGCCCAGGGACTCAGGGACAAGATGGGTCCTTGTTCTCTGGTTTGCAAACACGGGGGATGCTGGCATTCAACTGAGGGGTCCTTCAACATAGTGAAGTCCTGGGTACCGCTGTGGCTGGCAATGAGGCAGGTCTTGTTCCAGCAGCAGGTGCCCTACCAATAGTCCACGGGGATGGTTAGGGGACAGAGCTCAGCTTTGCCTTGAAACACCTGCCTCCAACTCACAACTGGAGGACTCTGGGAAGGACTGCACTCTCAGCAGGGTCCAAACTAAATCTTCTTCAAGGGTTGGAGTCCAAAAGATGATTTAAAAATGTGGTGTGAGACCCCTTCTTTTAATGGTAAAGGTCCACAGGAGATTGGACTAACGCTAGCCTGCCTTAGTGACCCAATCTCTGCTTTTGAAATACGTGGACTTTGCCCCTTTGACATCACATCCAAAGTGCTTTGATCTAGGAGAAGTGGAGGGGTTGGGAAGGAGAGAGAGAGAGCAACAGTGAGAAACAAGATGGTGGAAGTCCTCAACTGTACAGAGATTTAAAAATTACACTTATCATGCCTCTTTCCTTTTCACTAGGATGAAAATACTTTGGAAATGCAGCACCCTAGTGTCGGTGCCACTCCCTTTGAATGGGCGTGTTGCTTTGATGCCTGTGTCCAGGACAGCTGCCTTTTGTGCTGCTGTTTGTGGGGAAGGGCGTTACCTATCCTCACAAAGAGATCAAAGAGGATGCATGGCTGTTCAGGTTCCTGTCCTGTCATTTGGCAGGCCCAGCGTGTCTGCCCAGAATACACATTGCCTTGCACAGCTCAGCTTGCTTGATGGAGCTGACACATGTGTGATGTCAAATGATTGATCATAATGAGTGCCATGCACCTTGCCTTAACTCATGAATAGCTTATATTTAGAGTGTCTCGGGTTGCTGATGGTACTGCTCTTGTGGGTGGGACAAGACTGATATGCAAATGGTATTTCCTCTCTGTGAAAGGTGCAGTGAGCTAAAAACGTGGCTGTCGACCCTCCTGAGTGGAAGAAATTCCATAGAACAGGATATTTGACCCATGCTCGTTCTCACTAGAGGAGCTCCCGCAGCCTTGCTTAATCTGTAAAACCTGGGGTAATTCATCAGTGGATCCCTTGCTCACTGTGCTTTAGAGCGGCTCAACTTCACCTCCCTGAGGAGTATCAACAAGGCAAAACCTGTGTCTGGGGTTGCTGATTTTACTCTTGTTTAGAGGAGAATTGCCTAACATTTCAGTGCTGGACTGCCCTTGTGTGTGGCACCAGACTGATATGCAAATGGATTTCTCCTATGTGAAGGGTGCAGTGATCTAAAATGTGGTTGTAGACCCTCATTCGTGGAAGAAATTCCATAGAACAGGGTATTTGACCCATGTTCATTCTCACTAGAGGGCTCCAACGTCCTTGCTTAATATTTAGAGTTTACCCTGCCATCAGCATGGGCTACCTATTATCATAATAGTTTGGGTACAGCAGTGCATATCTCAAATGCAGCACCTGCGCTGCAGAGACTTGGCTGTCACTGCAGCGGTTAAATGGGCAACTGTGTCCTCTGAACCTTCTCTTCCCACTGTTGGAGCAGGTGCTGATACTAATGCAGCAGGGCACAGAGACACACTATGCTTTTGGCATGGAGCTTCTGAAAGGGGAATCAGATCAGCCGATGACCCTTTCAGAAATGGAATTACCTGCATCATTTTATTAATTCATCAAAATCAAAAAAGCCAGGGCTTTCACACTCTTTCCAGATGGAAATGCATCGCAGTCGGTGTGCAGGCTCAGAGTTCTACAGAACAGTTGTGTTGATTGCTGATGCCATTACCAATGGCAAAATAGCCTTGGCACACTGTGTCTTTGGATGTGCATATGGAACTTCCAGAACCTCAGCAAAACACTACCCAAGTCCTAATGAAGGACATGTTTTCTCAAACTGCACAGTCTGTAGCAGGAAGGATAGCTCAGGGCAACGCACAGTGCAACACAGGTTCGAATCCCGATCCCACGTTTAGAAACCACTTGTTGGTATTAAGCACGTTATTAAAGAACAATTATAATTATAATTGGCTACTCTACCATTACTGTTAACATTAGCAGACATATTTTAAATGAAGCTTCATATCAACATGCTTTACCATCTGTTTTGCCAAGAAATGTAGGTACACAAGTCACATAAAAAGTATCAAAGGCAATTCCTAAACTATTGAAAACTCAGTTGCATGTGTTATCTGCATTTCACCCTCCCGCTCTCAGGATCCCACTAGAATCCCATTTGCTGGAGGTTATGGGGATCCTGACCTGAATATGAGCATTCAGAGACCCTTTCGCATCATGAATACCATTCCACATTCGGTTCTGGGTTTTGGTTTAATCTATCAGGTGCATTCTGGCAGCAGCATGCTTTTAAAGAGTCAGCAGAGACATGCAGGGGGTAGTGCAATTGCTTTCACCTGCCTCATGCTGCAGAGAGCTGAAGGAGAAAATGTGATTTCTCTCAGCTGCCTCATGTTAAAGCCTGTTGCACCCTCTGTGGGTGTGTGCTCTGGGGACTCTTTGGAGCTGGCTTTCATCAGTAGCAGTTGATCTATTAACCCAAAATACTGGAAAGTGTCAGTCTGCAGTCATGAGGAGCCCTGCCGGTTGAGTTTTGTTCTTTGTGCTGGTGCATTTATCTTTCTTTTGTGTCCTGCCTGGAGCTGTTGGGGACATTAAAACAACACCTAACACTTTAAGATAGAGGCCTGGCTGGGAACGCTGTGTAGAGCTGAAGAGGAGCTCCACCCCACCACTGCACCTTCAAAGTCTTGCGGGACCGCGAAGCGGCCACATAGTGCCAGCAAGTGTCAGTCTGCAGTCCTCAGTGCCGCCACAGCCTCACCCTCGTCTACAAGAGGAAGTTCATACTTTTACCCTGACTTGTAAGTACATTTATTACTTAATATGCATTTGTTTAACTAAAAGCCTTGCCGTGTCCTGCTGGGCGGCAGCAACTGGGCCTCATCTCTACTACTCTCGAGAAACTCACCTTTGTGTGTAAAGGCTGTGGGAGGAGCGGATAGGCGGTGTGCCCTAGCGGGAGAGTATTGAGGTGGAGACAAGTACCCTTGACTATCGCACTTCCCCGCCCGAGGGGTGGGACCACCGACTCCGTACACCTTGGGTCAGACAGCCGTAAAAGCGATGGAGGTTCGATCAGCGACTGTTTTGGCCAGACAGGGTTTCATCTCCCCTTGCTGCCTGCCAGAGGCATGAAGATGCCAAGATCTTAGTTTACCTCAAGTCCTTTCTAAAGGTAAAGACTGTGCAGGAAACATGGTTCCCGAGGCGCTTAGCGCGTAATCTCTGGAAGTTGAGGCTGACGCCAAGTCAAAGAGCTATCCCATTGACGTACAAGTCCATATTGCAGCCACAACTACCTCGGTCCTGAACTTTTTTGAGACCGACATTACAGTCCCAAATTCATTATTAACTATCGATACGCAACTACAAGGGGGGGCACAAGGGTGGTGGAGCTTCACCTACTACGCCTCTCCCCAAATCTCCACTGGTCCCTTTTGTGGAAGAGCAGCGTCCTGAGATCAAATGCACGGCCTCAGCAGAGGAGCAGCATCCAGAGACGCAGTGCACAGATTCCCAAAACCTGGTACCCTCTAATGCAACCCCACATTCATGGGGGGAACTGGGCCCAGCGGTAGAGGCAACATTGGACCCCTCAATCTTGATGTCGAAATTGGATGGTGCTGCCAATACTAGAGTCTACAGATTTGCCAAAATCCCGGGCAAGTCATTTCCGAAAAAACAGGACAGTCCGCCCTTAAAAAATGCTGTCAGCCGAGAGGCTTGGCTCCAGAATGCAGGTCTCTGGAATCTTGCTTCTCATATTGGAGGACAGATGCCCATTCTACCATAACAGTGGCATCGCAAGAGCCTGCGGCAGCAACTTCGAGGGAGCTGTCCCTCTTGGGAACGCAGCAAGTCGATTGGGCTTGATCGGCGTGTCATTTCCCGCGGGTGGCACCTTTGGATGGGGGTGGGGTCCTTTTGAAGGCGGCAGCACAGGTTGAAGACCAGGCGCTGCGTCCTCCTCCTATTGACACAGGCCTAATTGCAGCATTGACATTGACTCTGGCCCTATTCATGAAACTTCATGAAACCTTGAGCAATCACATTGGGGAACAGCCTACTGTAATTGCAATGTTGCATATAAAGTTGGTATTTGTTAGCCCACTCTAATAAAAAATATGAAATTTTTTCTAAACTCTCATAGAGAGGCAGGTTAATCAACAAGTCGGCACAAACCAAGAGATCTGCTTTAAAGAGCAAGCTTACAAAATAAAAGAGTGCTGTAAGTTTGAAAGGGTTCCAGTCAACTCCATATAGCTCCTTCCTTACCAGTTGCGCCACGGAGGATAAGGCAGTCAATAAGGAACCTACTACCAATTCCTACATTACAGCCAAGAAGCTCTATGGGTTCAAGTACACAGAGAGAGGCGGACCTTGCCTTGTCCTCTCAAAGGGACAGGCGGATAATCAATGTAACAAGGAAGTCAGATTGCTCCTTGGACGCAGAGTCCACAGACTTAATTAACCTCTCTACTTACTCCTTGGAGGAAAAAGAAGTTTCAAGGTATGAGACTAACCTCCCACAAGGCGAGAGCCAGCCAAATCAAGACATTAAAACCAAAGCCTCTAGCCCAAGGGAGGTACTAATTGAGGATATAGGCCTCCAGGGAGAGCCCCCAAAAGGACACTACAAACCCCCACCAAGAAGATGGAGTACAAGGGTTACTTTCACTTCGGAGGGCCTCATTGATTACCAGATAATGAGGTGTTGTTGGAGGAGTCCCTGAAGGATGCCCCATGAGCAAAAGTGAACTCCTCCGTTGGTTCACGGTTTAAAACATTAGAAGAGAAAAGACTGTCATGTGTAAATGCTATCAAAGGTTCAAGTCACTCCCAATGGGATTCACTAAATAATTCACCTATATTCCGTCAGGTTAAAATAGATCCAAATTGGGCAAAGAATAATCGAGAATATAAATCTCCCTCCAAAAGATCCACCAATGGCATGAGAAGGGGGCTCCGACTTTCGTTGGAGAGAATATTGATCATCAAGGATAATTTAACGCTGAACAGAGCAAATCTCATGCATCTTTTGAATATTATTCCAGCCTTTCATCAAATTAAATCGAAAGACCGATTGTTAGTGGAGTTCCCGGATGAAGGTCGACTGGACAAAATAATAATACATCTTCCATCAACCAGCAAGAAAGACATACTGATTACAGATAGAGAAAAATGACTAGTATTGGGCTTTAGGTTAATGGACTATGACGTGGAAAGTCCAATCTGTGCCAAACAGCTTCAAGCAAGATTTAGAGAAGAGTCTCCACAAGGATGGGGGGCTCAATGCTCAAATGCTCCCGTTCCTTCTCTTAGAAGGCAGATAAGAGAGGAAAGAACATCTTCCAGGCAGCCCTTCCAGTCGTTCACATCACGACCAGCCATATCCTCTCCAGATAACAATCTTAGATCTAATAAGGATCAGAGAGTTTACCTGGAGCCTTGCCACAACCTGCCAAGAGATGTTTGGGGATGGCTGGCGGGGGCCTTGGCTGAAGTAAATGCCCACCTATAGCTTGGGGCAGGCAAGGGGGCCTTAGGGGTCCATGTCATAGACAATCAGGTTAGACTCTGTAGTTCGAATACTCTTGGACCTGTTTGGAGAGGGCATTCCCAACCTCCACCTTTTCGACATAGTCTGCCTGCAGGAGACATGGTTGAGGTCCCCTCCTCTTTTGGACAGGTTCATCATATTCTTCAATCTGGCAGAAAAAGGCCAAATTGGCAGACCAATGGCAGGCCTCTTAATAGCCCTAAGAACTTCCAGGGGTTATGAGGTTATAGCAGAACTTCAACCCTCACCGCTGATCCAGTCAATAATACTAAGAATGGGGCCCTCCTCAAGTGGTATTATCAAGAAGGTTATGTTGGTAAACCTCTATTGGAATATGGCATCGCCTCGGAGCGAGAGGTTTAGGAGGACAGTGGTTTCACTTATTGATGAAGCAAGGGCCACCTATCCCAAACTTGAGGTCCTTTTGTGCGGGGATTTAAACATCTACTGTTTTGATGGGGAATTAAATCTTACTGAAGATCTACTTCCAACAGCACTCCCGTGAGTTAGGGCTACTTTGGCGACAAGAACTGGCAGAGAGAAACATATTTCTGGTCAATGGGCATATTGCGGATGATTGCCCCTCAAAGCCAACATGGAAAAGGGGCTCTGAAAAGAAAGTGCTAGATTATGTTTTTGCCACAGAATCATTATTTCTCGAGCTATCTAATTTGGTAGGGCTGGAAACTGACCACAATATCACAGCGATTTCAGCTGCTAAGTGGCCATCAAAGAGGTGTATGACACAAAATGTTGCTTTGGAAATTCAGCTGGGGAGAAATCGGTTGAAGGTTCAACCATTATCTCACATAGATTCCCCACAGCCAGATGTAAAACAAGCTCTAGCCCAGGCGACTGAACCATTTAAGGCCTTTTGTTGCAACGCTTCCAATATCTAACAAAGATGGATTTTATTCACGTCATAAATATGATGCGGAGGTTGTAAGGAGAAAAAAGGCCTTAAATAAAGAACTAAGAGCAAATTCATTAAGAAAGATGGAGGAGGCTAATGAAAGTTTGAGATAGCTGAAACAAGCTTTCAAGAATGGGCTTAAGTGCCACAAGCACCAGATGTTGTAATTGGATGCGGAAACAATGCTACGATTCCTCTCTTCAAAAAACACGGCTGAGTTGTAGGGGGGCCATGAACCAGTTACATGCTCCCCAAGACATTTGCTATTAAATCCGATTTCAGCGGAAAAGTGGAAAAGCTAAACTTGAGGCGATATTTGCAGGTCTTAAAAATCATCAACTTCAGGAAGATCCCGGTTTGGTGGGTTCTTGGATGTTCTATACTACTCAAAGTGAAATCTACAATCAGATTCACAGGGCAAGCAATTCTAGAGTGTCAGGCCCCGACGGGATGACTAACTTACTACTTAAGGAAGACCCTGACAAATGGGCCGGCCAGTTGTGGCAATGGTTTGAACAAATTAAACGTGAAAAATAAATCATATTTCCTGGACTTGTTCAACCATTGTCCCGATTTATAAAAAGGGCGCTAGGGTGAATCCAGGCAATTAAAGGCCCATTGCCCTCTTAGATGTTAGTGGTAATATTTTTGTATCCCTGCTCCTTAAAGCCCCCGCTAACTGGACGAACGCTACATCTCACCATGACCTGTGGCAAGCGGGGTCTATTAAGGGGGTGTGGACATCGGTGAATCTATTCCTCCTGAACATTTTCAAGGCGAAGGCTAAGATGAAGAATGGTCAAGAACTCTATGTGATAAAGTCCCTGTCCCCTTCCACTAAGTGTGCTCCCACCATCACACCTCCTCAAGAGTTTTGTGACTCCTTATCAGAGTTTTTCATTGCCAGGGTCGTGACTTTTCGCACAAACATTATAGAGAATGTGGGTTCTCTGGCCCTTAATCCACTGTCTGGTAATCTCCCTCTTTATGGTGATAGTTACACTGATCCCAGTTGGTCTTGCTTTCCTATATTCTCAGATGACATGGTCTCTAATGCCATGCAAAAAAATCAAATCTTGTGCTCCCTCTGATCCGCTGCATTTGGGAGTGATGAAGGAGATATCAGCTGACAGCTTGGGTGAGATCACAGTGGCTGTAAACGTCTCTTGCCAGTCGGGGTGTATCCATTCTGGGCTTAAAGCTGCCCTGGTAATTCCCCTTTTGAAGAAGCCCACTCTGGATCCCTCTCTTCCCTCTAATTTTTGACCTATCTCTCTTCTCTCTTTCCTGATGAAACT
The DNA here is from genome assembly GCF_040938575.1 of Ambystoma mexicanum. Taxonomy (NCBI): domain Eukaryota; kingdom Metazoa; phylum Chordata; class Amphibia; order Caudata; family Ambystomatidae; genus Ambystoma; species Ambystoma mexicanum. The sequence goes on from NC_090924.1 coordinate 282,442,987, forward strand.
CTTGGAATCCCTGGTCTCTCCTATTCTGTCTTCCAGCATGTTTTACCTGGCCCAATCTGGGTTCCAAACTGGCAGAGGCATGGAGTGTCCTTGTCTCGGTGCAGGATGATATGGCCAGGCTGTTCGACGGGGGGGTTGGGTGTGCCTGATTCTTTTAGATCTTTCAGCGGCATTCAACACGGTGGGCCACGGCACCCTGCTCGCCTGCCTGGCCCAGATTGGTGTTTCGGGTCAGGTATTCACCTGGTTCGGCTCCTTTTTTCCGATAGATCTCAAACTCTCTCTCTTCCCCCATTCACGTTTCTGCCCTGTCACCTTAGCTGTGGTGTCCCCCAGGGGTCTGCCTTGTCCCCCATTCTTTTCAACATTTATAGTTTTCTGTTTCTGCACCTTATCTGCTCCTTCGGCGTCAAGTGCTATTCGTACGCCGATGATACTCAACTACTGATCCGCCTTGACCTTAATCAGTCTGAGGTATCGGCGTGCCTGCATAAGTACCTGACAGCCGTGGGGGAGTGGATGCGACACAACCGGTTGAAATAAAATGGGGACAAAACTAAGGTGCTGGTGGTGGGTTCCCTCCCGAACCTTCACTGTGTGTTTCCTCCTTCTGGCCCTCTTCTCTGGGTTTGCTTCCGGTACCTTCGATCAAGTTAAAAAATCTTGGGGTTACTACGTCTGCTGACTTGCCCACGACTTCCCAGGTTTCTGCGGCATGTCAGATGGGGCATTTTCAGTTGGAAAGCTTAAGAAAGGTGCTCCAGCAAGGCTATGCCCCCAGTGATGGCAGCTATGATTCTGAGTAGGCTGGACTACTGCAACTCCTTGTATTTGGCGCAGCCCAAGGGGTTGGTAGGTTGATTACAACATCTCTAGAATTTGGCTGCCAGGGTCCCATATATCCCCTGTTTTGCGCACCCTTCTTTGCTTCCCAATGGGCCAGCGTATTCAGTTTAAGGCCTTGTGCATTGTTCATCAAGCCTTATGTGATCAGGCAGCAGAGTATCTGTGCGCCAAGTTTGAGTGCTATGTTCTTAACCGCCCCCTGCGGTCAGCAGAGGCAGGCATGCTGTGTGTGCCCCCTTTTCGCCTTACCTAGGTGGGCAGCCGTGCCTTTTCGATTGCAGCAGTACAATTGTGGAACACTTTCCCCCATTTTTGAAACTGCTGCCAAATCATCTAGCTTTTCGAAAAGCATTAAATACGTATTTGTTCTAAGCTGTTGGTTATCTTGGCTAAGTTATGTGGTTGGCCTTTTTCCTCTCTAGCGCCATGATGCCTATTGGCGACCGTGCGCTCTACAAATGGCCATAACATAACATAACATATGTGACTGCAATAGATCTGGCTCAAGCCTTCGATACCATAGACCGATATCGTCTGTGGGCAAAATTGAAAGCCAGGGGATGTCCATCGGATATAAGAGAAGCTTTAAAATGATTACACACCCAAACCTCTTTACGTGTTAGATTGGATAGAAAGGTGCTCATGAGTGATTCAATTCTAACATTTAATGGTCTTAAGCAAGGATGTCCATTGGCACCTGCCATCTTCACCCTTTTTATTTCAGACATAGAGACAGCGTTTGACTCAGTCAGATGCTTTCCACCTAGTCTGGCGGGGGTTCCCATTGGGAGATTACTCTATGCTGACGATCTAATTCTCCTTTACCAAATCCAGGTCGGTCTCCAAAGACAGCTATGTTGACTTGGGAAAGTCTGTGGAGACAAATGGTTTGAAAATGTATGCAAAAAAAATCAAGGATATTAATTTTTGGTCAGAAAAAAAAGAAGAAAACCGCTGTAGCAAAGGCATGGTATATTAAAAGCGAAAAAATTCTGGAAGTGTCGGCATTTACATATTTGGGTCTTTCTTTAAATGACAGTGCAGCTGATGCTCAAAGGGAAGCAAATTTGCAGAGTAAAACTAAGAACTTAGCTGCTGAAGGTTGTATAATTCAGAAGCGCTAGTGCACATTTTCCCTGACTCCAGTAATTGAGTTATTTCGTCTAAAAGTGACACTGATTTTAACATATGGTGCTGAAGCCTCTTTTTCTTTATCAGCTGCGGTTTGGCGGAAAACTGGAAGGCCTATTTTGGAGGAAGGTTTAGTGCCTGCCTAACTGTGTTCCAATTCAGGTCATTAGGTTGGAATTGGGTCTGACCTCCCTTTACTCCATAACAATGTGGAAAACAGTCTCGTTCTACAGAAAATGCTGCACAAAGGAGGTGGAAAGAGGTCTCGCAGCAATTGGTAAAGCAATGTCAAGGCCCTCTGAGGTCCTTTTGAAAACCTGGAGCTCAATCTGCAACGAGATTCTCGATGACCTGGGAGAATCAGATGAGTCGTTATGGATAAAACTGGCTCGGGTCAAGAGAAACTGTATGATTTAGATTGTATCCATTCATTGGACTACAGGGCTAACTCAAAGCTCTACAGTAACAACTTCAAGTATACCAGAGCGAGGGGTTCGTTTCTGGCATACATAGCCAAATTTCCCTGTTGGTATAAGCGCGCCAATTTCCTGCGGGTGAGGTTGAATTTGTGTCCAACTAAAGAAGTTACTGAAATGCGTAAATCAGCTGCGGAACTATCAATGCAGGTTCTGTAACTGTGACAGAGAAACATTATTCTATCTCACCTTAAATTGTCTGGGGTTGAAGGACCTGAGGACTACATGGTTGGCTAGTTTCTTCAGCAAATCCTCTACAATGTCTCCGGAGGACTGGTGGGTAAGGCTGATGTCAAGTTCTCAAATCTCTTTGACTCTGGCTTTGTTGACCTTTCTGAAAGAAGTTTTTGAATTGACCATAGAAAAGCAGGAGACTCTCGTATGACTCATTGCTCAGTGGGAGGGACGAGGAGAGAACTTGCGGCAAAACATGACTGTGTTTTTGTTTTGGACTGTGCACCAAGTTAATGGTTGATTATTGTAATAGTAAAACACCCTGCTCTTGAATTTGGGAATTTTTAATCTTTTGTTTTTACTTTTCTTGTTCTTATTTTATAGCTGTAAGGTTCATTTTTTTTAACCCAAGTGCTAATAAAAGAAATTCAAAAAATTAAAAATTAACCCACTTCCCTGGGAGGTCCTGCTTTGTTTTCTTGTTGCCAGAATGTGAACCTTTCACTGAGATTATGCATTGTATGCTGCATCTCCCCTACTTTGGGAGCATTTTGCATCATCTTCTGTCTGCTGTTAAAGCACTCTGGGATGTTTGTGTGGTGGCTTTCTATTTATGTGCACAGAGCCCAGTTTTTCTGTGAGAGTTCTTCTTTCACGGACTTACCTTGGTCTGCTAAAGGTCTCTTCTCTATTTTTCATTGCAGTAGCAAAGGCCTTGTCTTCCAATCATTCCTCTCGTGTTCAGCAATTACAAATATGTTCAGAGTCATCTGAACCTTTCGCCCTAAGCCTCCCTATTTTTTCCTCACTTTGCTGCTAGACCTCTGTCCATAGTATATTGTGCCTGCTTTTCAACTCCCTGAGTTTTATGGTAATTCTATGTCAAGACAGGAGTCTTGATATTATGCATCACAATCTTAACTTACTGACACCACAGCAGCAAAGTAAAACGTTTACATAAACAAATTTCTTTAACTTAAAACTGAAAACAGTATTTCAATGATACTGAAGGGAAGAATACCAAACCAAGAGGAAGGACAGGTCATGCCCTGCTAACAACCAATAGGCAGAGACCCTTCCTATATAAGTCCTTTTCTCTAACATCATATCCTCTTTCTTTGCTGCTGACACCACAAGCTAACTGCATTCCTTTCAGTCATGAACTTTGTTGTTAATTGGTGTCTTCAACAGTCTGAGAGCTAGCGTTCTTTGTATTCTAATCAAGTGTAGCCTTTTGTTTGCATTCTCCCTTAGTTACTCTCTGGGAGAAAGCGTGTGTTATTACACGGCCAACAAGCCATCTTTAGTCCTCATTTTCTCTCAGGTTTCTGTATTCTTACACAGTGTGTAGGTGACTGCTGCGTTAATTTACTCACCCCTGAAGCGGTTATGCTCGCACAGAGGCCTGGCCTTCCCAAATGCTTGTTGAATGCCCTGAGGCAAGGGTGTGAGCCAGCTCTGCAGCGTGTATGCACTCAGCGCTCCACCCTTTCTCTTGAGAGATTCCCAAGTCAGATGTGCTTCGTCTGAGTGTGGCCTGCTCAGCTTCCAGGCTGCGCCTTTTTTGTTTCATTTTACCGAGGTACTTCTCTCGGCCTGCTTCGCTTGCAGGCTGCACCTGTCAATAATATAAAACAGAGTGCGTCCCTCCTTCCTCAGCACTCACTAGCCCACCCACCTCAGCAGGAGGCACTGTTGGGCAGCGCCTGCTTAGCATTCTTTTTCTATGTTACATTTACAGTAACAGTAACTCAGTGTGTCACAGCCATTACGCTGTGCTTTAGGGACAATTACAATTACATTTATAACACTTTGGCCTTCCTTTGTGTTTTCAGGCTTTTCTATTGTCACACTTGCTTTATATTTAATAATGGTTGCAACCAAGGGTGTAGAGGGCCCTTCCTCAGCGGATGCTAGTCCCAGGTTAGGCCTTCAAAGAAAAGTGAAAGGTCTGGGGAGGATACTACTTTTAAAGGGTCTGGTGAGGTGTCCCTTTCTGCCCCTCCTTCAGTGACTAGGGCAATTCAATACTCTATGGACTCTGCCCTTTACAACCGTAACTCTACACTGGCCTCAGCTTCTGAAAGATTAATCAATACAATTTTGGATTTTCACCCTCATTCTGAAGCAGGCCATTCCCTTGCAGTACATGCCCCTTGAAAGTGTTCTGCCAAGTTCAAGCATTTGGAAGGACAACTCAGACCTGCGTCCAGTTCCCCAAGTCAAGGTAATTCCCCTAGGAGGGCATTAAAGTGTAAGCTGGTGCATGGAGGAACCGCTCAGTCAGGGCCGCTTGTTAACACCCCTTCTATTTCTATGTCTTCACAGGATAGTACTGAAGAATCAGATTCCCCGCCCAAGAGGCGTAAAAAGAAGGGGACCCCGTGGATCTATCCCAGGGAGCTACTGGCCCTTTGTTAGATGACAGTGGGGTGCCGTTCTTTGATCCATCCCTCATCCAACACCCAAGGTCTGCAGAGTGGCACGCATCTAATGCTGTCTCTACCTTTTTACACCATTGGATTATGAAGCCCTTTCCCAAGGAGTATAGGAACAAACTCAGTTCTGAATGTCCTAGACCAGTTATCCCTGACAAGGTGGCTCTTACCCCTGACATTGACTAGCCTATGGTGTCTTTCTTGTCCCAGAAAGGGAAGGACACCAGGAAGGGTGTTGACAAAGCCTTACATAGTTGCCAAGATTCGCTATTGAATATTTTGGGTCCCTTAACATAGATTTTTGAATTAGCAGAAAAAGCTGTGCTGTATAATTCCCCTGTCGATGTTTAAGCTCTTTGGAGCTCAGTGATATTGCTGGTTCTGCAATACCAACACCGCCATATCCAAAGCAAAGCGCAAGTCTCTTCGCATGCGCATTGATCCAAAATGAGCAGATATGGCAGAAAAAGAGACAGGCCCAAACGCCCAGAGTAACCTGTTTGGTGAAAGGTTTATCAAGGACCTATCTGCTTATGTGCATACTTTCACTGCCCTGGATAAGGCTCAGGTTAACATTAGGAATGTTTTCGCCCTAATCTGGCTGCTTCCCGCGGGGCTCTACCCGTCCCAACCAATATGCATCCAGAGGTGCACATCATTTCTCCTCTGCTCGAGGAGCCCAAACAGCTTTCTATCCCTAGAGGGGATATGCCGGCAGAGGTGCTGGTAGAGAAAGGACAACTCCAGGTATTGCCACATATTTTAAGTGTTTCTTCCCGCAAAGGTTTCGGGGGCAGGTTGGCAAGGATCTTTCCTCAGTGGGAAGAGCTCACTTCAGATCCTTGAGTATTGCAACAGTGCGAGGGTTTCAAATACAATTGTATTTCTCTCCCTGCTAACTCGCGTCTCCTCTTCCCTCTTGTGTGACAAAGCCAAGCAAAGGTTAGTGGATGCAGAGGTACGGTATCTCATTTTCAAGGGTGCAGTAGTCCCAGCCAGATACCAAGTACGCATTCTTGAGGTCTATTCTGATCATCCAATCCGCTGGATGTGATGGAGACTAGACAGCTGAGAATTGAGGCCATGTGTTGTTGAGGACAACCGCCACATCAAGGCAATAAGCTGTGCCATACGCAAGGCTGCCAAGACCATGGCACGTGATAATGCGCGCACCCGTAGAGTGGTGGAGGGCTGTACAGCGGCCCTGACAGGATTTGGACAAAGAGTACACAAGTTGTGTGAGTGCCAATCTGCACATGCTGAACAGATGCATGATGCAAACAATCTGCTCCGCCAGCAGCTGCAGTCCTCAGGAGCTATTCCATCTACCTCTACAACACCCACAGAGGGATCCCTGGAGGCTTCACCCAGGTGCTGTTCCGTGTGCAATCTCCCACAATCTCCCACACCGTTTACCAGGGGGACCCGGACGTGGGAAGCGCCCACGACCATCCTAGATGGCTGTAGCAAAGTTGTGCTGCGCCCAGGGCACATGGACCCACTTGCACTGTTTTTGGGGAGTTCACAGGGGGGAAGGGCGATTGTGTGCTGTGGGGTTTACAGGGGGGCAGGGGGTCTGGGTGCTGGGGAGTTCACAGGGGGGAGGGTGGATTGGGTGGATTGTTCAACTAATAATAAATCCTGTTCATTATGCATACAAAGCATGGACATTCTTGATGGTGTTAAAGTGCTCTTTATTTTACAAGTGATATCTGTTTCATGTACCCATCCACCAGATCAAACATAATTGTCAATCAGGGCCTGTCTGGCCAACCCCCCCCTCCCTGTGTGCATTTGTCCCGGCTTCGAGCACATTTTCATCATCATACCCATCCCCAGGTGGCTGGAAATCAGCATCGGGGGGCAATGGCACATGCCTGAGACAGCAAATGTTGTGCAGCATGACACAGGTAAGTACGATTTAGTCAACTTTCTCTGGTGCATACATCAATGCCCCTCCCGTACGGTCTAGGCACCGGAAGCGTGCCTTGAGCAATTCAAATGCCATTTCCACACAGATGCGTGTATGCCCATGAGCAATGTTGTATGCCAGCTCAGCTGGAGTGTGTGGATTACGCACAGGGGTCATGAACCATGTGTACTGCGGGTATCCTGTATCACCTGCAGGGGAGAGAATGTGGACATTAGGCCAAGGTTGGTTCAGTGGGTGTAGTATATGTTGAAAAGGTGCATGCTATTTCAGTGCAATGCTGTCATACATCCTTCACCTTCCGGGACTTGCATGGGCTGAGGTTTACATGCAGCAGTGTATCAATTAACATGTTCATGATTATGTGTGTCATACTCATGTAGTGCACAAACGCTACTTTTCATATACCTACTTTCATTGTGGTGTGTGCTGTGCAAGGTGCAGTATTCAATCAATGGAGTACTTACTGCATGCACCACCCCTGTGTCTAAATGCCACAGCACTCTGCCCCTTATTTCTGGATGAGGGTACCCTTATATTTGCATGTTCAGGCAACATTTTGTTAGGCCATGTGTTGTGGCATTCGCTATGGCTGGTGTTGCGTTTGGACTTGGCACAATCATGTACATTTGACCAGGCATATGATTGGCCAATCAGGAGTCTCTGTCCCAGGGATGGTCATTGTTGTGACTCCAACTACTCGTGTATGGTGATTTTGTGGATGGGCCTACATTAGGACTCTATTGGCATGACTGGGATATCTCTTCTGTGTCAGGGTGACGAGCCGCAATGCGACACCCACAAGATGCGTTGTGGTAGTTGGGCTTCCATATTTGACTGTGCTTTCACAAGTGTGTGGCATTCAGACTGGGTGTGTTCTGCTGTGTGGAACGCGTGCAAGGGTTCTCGTGTGAGGCACATGCATAGAAATGGTGCTGTGCTAGTGCTGCCTGTGTCTCCTGCTGGCATGCAGGGATTCCTGTGTGTATGCCCCACCCAACAGGTGTAATTTGGCATGCATTTCAGTATATATTTGTACTCACCCAACATCTTTGTGTTTTGGCCTCGGTGCGTCTCCATGTAGGCTGGCAGGGCACTGTTACGCAGGACCATGGAGTAGTCGGTGGATCCTGGGTAGCGGGCGCAGCAGTGGGTGAAGGATAGGTCGCGGCTACATGTCATCTGAACGTTAATGGAATGGTTATTCTTACGGTTCCTGTAGCTGCCTCATGTTCCCGGGGTGCTACTAGTGCTACATCTGTACAGTCTAGGGCTGCTATAATGTTGGGTACTTGGGCAATGGCATCGAACTGTGTCTTGAGCTGGTTGACCTGTGCCTGTGTGGCTGGCAATGCAATGTGCTCATTGACATGGAGCAGCAGTGCATCCAGCACCTGTCCCAGCACGGCACTGAAGGTGGACTGGGCCATACCATGCATCATGTCAATTGTGTGTTGGAAGCTACAAGTCCTGAGGTACTGTAGAACGGACACAAGCTTCCCAAGTGGGGGCACAGCAGTGCTGATGGCTATACGGCTGCCTATGTCAGCCTGGTTTGTGTCCTGCAACTGGGTGATGGTTGCTTGTCCAGCCTGTACTCACTCGCCAGCTGCCCATCAGTCAGGGCCCAGGGTGTTGGCCTGACCCTGGGGATGGCTGGAGCCCTTGCTGGTGCTGATCCCCTCCTCCTCTTCCTTCTCCTCATCCCCACCCACCCCTGTGCTCCCAGGGCCCTGGGCTGGTTGGCAGGCCTCTGTAGCTCCAGGCACAGCAAGTACATGTCCACATCAAGGCTCCCGGCTCCAAATGGCAATATGGTGTTGGGAAGGGTGTGTTGTGCATGGGTGGGCCTTGTGTAGGCCTCTGGTGTGCATTGGTTTAACCTGGCCCTTATTGTTGTCTCCTCCCTGCTCATGATGGCGAAATTGTGTTCGTAAGGGTGTTTTGTGCATGGGTGGGTCTTCTGTAGGCCTCTGGTGTGCATTGTTTTTACCTGGGCCCTTATTACTGTCTCCTCCCTGCTCCTGATGGTGAAATGGTGTTGGGAAGGGTGTGTTGTGCATGGGTGGGTCTTCTGTAGTCCTCTGGTGTGCATTGCTTTCACCTGGGCCCTTATTGCTGTCTCATGTGTTCTTTTGCCTCCAGCATTTGGCCAGGGGTATTTTTAGTGGTTTTCCTGCTGGTTTTCTGGCACTAAGAGCGCCAACGCCAGACTTGTGATGGCTCTGTATAACTACCGCCGGCTGTAATAGCGCTGGCAGGATTTTCCGTTGTGATCCGGCAGAGTGGTATTGACGGCGCTAATACCGTTTCCGCCGGATTTAAGGGTTACTGCCCAACTCGTGATCACCCCCATAGTCTCTTCCAGATCAATATAACCCACTCCTCTTCTCTATCCTCCCTTTGTCTTCCAACATATTTGCACTGGACGTTTCGCCTTTCTTGAACAGTTCTAAATGCTCCTAAACAGTTCCTCTCCACTTTTAATACTGCATGCACTGCTATGCTCCTTTCTTTCAGTTTTTCACTCTATGATCTCCTTTAGGATCACCCTACCCTTAGCGCTTTGACACCATAACATATGTCAGCAGGTGATAAAATAACATAACTTAACATGCACCCTTGTTACCCACTTTATTTGCTTGCCTCCTCTTCCCTTTTGTGTATCTTTGCTAACAGGCAGCTCCTGCCCCTGCAGTTCCTGTTATTACCTGTCTCAACGTAGTTCAGCCTGGCATGTGCCCTTTTTCTACCATATGTCAAGTGTTGCTTCCCGAATCCTGCTGAACCTGTTGTTTTCCCATCCTGTGACCTCTGATAGGCCCATGTGTGCTTTCATGATATAGTCCAATAGTCATACAGAAAGAAATGCTAAAAACCTAGAATAATACAATAGATGTTTAATAAATTAGCATCAAGATAACTGGACTGCGTTGCCATTGCGCATAATGCAATATAATTGCTCGTGGGATTCTATTATTTTGTGTAGAAAAATAATTTCTTTGATGTGTAGCTAGATTCTTGGAAGTTCAGTTCCTGGAGCTAAAGGGTATGCTGCTATTGTGTCTTCTTTATTGATCATCATCTACTCTGTGATTTGTTTTACCACATGTGTCTTTGCATAAAATCATAATCAGACGTATTTTATTTCCACAAAATTGATTGAATATTGCACACAATACCTTGATTATTGTTTACTCTCATAATAGGAAGAGAATAAGCGGCAAGGTTTCAGTGCATAAGGCATCCACTTCTGCCATCTGCTATTTGCCTGTAATTGATTTTTTCCTTCACTTTCCCCAACCGTTATTGGAGGATATTAATTTCTTTCATTTTACTAGGCACTTCACACAAATATTTGACATGCCTCCCAGGGGTTTGCAACACAACTTATTTTGATAGAAGTAGATGCATGAGCTATGTTGCATAAAACAATGGTTTGTCCAAGAGCATGAATGAGTCAGAAGCTGATTTCATAATTGCTCGGGGGGGCCTTCACGCAATTTGTTCTTATAAATTAGGTGTCTGTGGCGTCGTGAAGCTGACGACGCTCATCATGTGTCAGGGGTGGGATGATGCGGGAGACGGGGAGGAACGGGATGTGACGTGGGTGTGTCCGTAAGTTGTAGAGAACGACGGAATAAAGTACGTTTCTCTGTAAATAGTGTCTGCGTCCTATTTATTGAAGGAGGTTACTGTGTGGGTTAAGGGTGTCGGAGTCCTGCAGCAATCCCGGGGCCATCTGTCATATCATCGTCCATTATTTACTTACCCCCATTTTGTTATAGAATCAGTTTTCTGAAGAGTTGATATCAACCCCTAACCCTTGCTTAAGGTTGGGGAATGGGAGTGGGGTGACCCTGGGTGCTAGGGACCACCACCCACTCAGTAATGCAGGCCCTGAAGAGAGGAGGAGAGGAGAAGCAAAGACAAGAGGAAAGAGGAGGATGAGAGAAGCGAACAAGAGACAAGATGAGGGCAGGAGCTGGCTGTAAGCAAAGATACGCAAAGGGGAAGAGAAGGCAAGCAAATAAACTGGGTAAAAAGGGTGTATGTTAAGGTATGTTTTCTTGTATTTGTATAGCACTTCCTGCCATAAGTTATGGTGTTGAAGCGCTGTGGCTAGGGTGATCCTACAGAAGATCTCAGTGTGCAAAACCGAAAGAAAAGGGCATAGCAGTGCATGCATCAGTAATAGCAGAGAGGAACTGTTTAGGCATAGCTCTCAACTCACCCGCTTTTGGCGGGTGTCACCCGCCTTGTAAACAGGTGAGTCACCCGCCAAGCCTCGTGCACGCCCATTCATTTCAATGGGCCTCTCACCCGCCAAACACAAAATCGGGTGATTTCACCCGCCTTTGCATCGAAAAAGGTTGAGAGCTATGGTTTAGGACCATTTAGAACTGTTCTGGAAAGGCAAAATATCTAGTGCACATATGTTGGAAGACACAGAAAGGATAGAGAAAAGGAGTGGGTTATAGTAAACTGGATTATACCATGTGTACAGCTGGATGACATTTTTACGTGGAACTCAATGTGATGCATTCCTATGCAAGGAAAGGACGAAGGAATCAGATGTTCACAGAGCCCTAGGGTGACTGTCTAAGGTGTAAAGCTTACCTTGCCTTGCCTGCAACATACAAGCAAATTGTAGCAGCTGCAAGATAGCTGGACCGAACTTCCGTGGGACTCTACCATGTGTCAGGGGTAACAGTGCTCGAGGGAAGGAAGCCGAAAAAATATGAATAAAATCCCAGAATAACTGTCTACACCTCTGCTGTCGCCCTCATGCAGTGCACATGCACGGATATTCATATGTAGAAACATGCAGATTACTGACAATTGCAGAAGTTGTGCATCCAGATGAAGTAAGTTACAGGATAGAGATGCAAGATACAGAGAATACCGTAGGACCATAGGTCTGCTGCACTGCAGAGAGATAAGGAGATCCTTTAAATGTGTTGTATAGTAGTTTGCACTGAGGCCCGGCTGTGCTCTGGTGTGGGACATAAATGTAATCAGAGTCCGGCCAGGGAGGGGTTCTCTAGCTTTTCTGGCGGTTAAAGACTCTGGCTAAAATACAAGAAAACGTTTGTCTGCCATATATATTTATGCTAATATGGGGTGAACTAGAATATGATAAGGGGATTCCTGGAAAATAAGAGAAAGACATTGGGATCAATAGCATCAGGTAAATCTTACAAATCATCATTAAGATGGCTATTATGTTATGTTATGTTATCCATTTTATACAGCGCAACGTTCACCCAGGGGCATCTTGACACCAAAAAAGAATTCCAAGACAGCAGAACAAGAGTCAATCAGGAAGCACATTTTCAAAAAATCAGGGTCTTCAAAGAACGATGAAATATCATATGGCCTTTAATGGGCCTCAAATCCAGCGGAAGGAGCGTTCCGAAGCTTCACAGCAACAACTCAAAAGGCCTGCTCACTAATCTGAGCATATCGGAATCTCGGGATTTAGATAAGAAGTCTGTACTTTGAATGCAGGAGATGAAAAGGGAACTAGGGTCAAATTTGAGTTGCAACTACTCCTACCGCATAAAAGACCAGATGGACCAAGCACAAGGATGTAAAGTTAACCCGCTTATCCACAGGGAGCCAATGAAGAGCAACCAAGACAGGATAGATGTGGTCTATAAAAGAAGTTCCAGTGGCCAACCGAGCCGCAGAATTCAGAAGAATCTCAGTCGTCTGATCAAATGAGCAGGCTGGGCTAAGTAGAAGGAATTGCAATAATCAATCTGACTTACTACCAGAGCCGCAACCACCGGAGAATAAAGATGCTTGGGAAGCAAACTAAGATTGTCCTAAGTATCTTCAACTGGAGGTTACCAGACTGACAGATTGTACTAATCTATAGAGAGGATAGAATGGATGAGCTAGAGACAATAGACAAAATCAATAGAACTGATGGACGTAGTTGATGAGTGCATGGACTCAACCGATAAATGGAGAAGATCATTGAAATGAATATTGGATTGAATGGATGAACGCAATCGATAAAAAGACGGACGGACAGAAGAGATTGATGACATGGATGGAGTGGACGGATGTTGGGCAAGTCCATGGAACGGATAGCGTGGGTGCATGAACTGGAAACAATAGACAAAATCAATAGAACTGATGGATAGCATTGATAGATAGACAGAGTCAATCGAAGGATGGGTGGACAGAGTGAATGGATGGATGGATGGGATCAATGGAATGGATGCTGGATAGAATGGACGGACACAATAGATAAAGACAGATGGATAGAAGCGATAGACGACATGGATGGAGTGGATGGATGGATAGAGGGCAAATGGATCGAATGTACAGTGTGGATGCATTCGAAATGCTTGGAAGATATGTACAGAAAATTGACAGAGGATGGAGTGGGCGGGTCGGATGGAATGGGTGGAAAGGAGTGGATGGAATGGTTGGGTAGTGAAATGGATGGAATGGATAGAATAAATAAAGTGGATGGAGTATATGGAATGGACGAAGTGGATGAACTGGGTGGAGTGGATGGCAGAGATGAGATAGATAGAATGGATGGATTGTATGGGTGTATTGAACGGTTGGAAAGGTTGGAATAAATTAAATGGATGCAATGGATGGAGTGGATGGAGCAGATGGAACAGATGGAGCCGATGAAGCGGATGGAGTGGATGGAGCGGATGGAGTGGATGGAGTGGATGAGGCAGATGGAGTAGATGAAGCGGATGAAGCAGATGAAGCGGATGGAACAGATAGAGCAGATAGAGCGGATGAAGAGGGTGGAGTGAATCAAGTGGATGGAGTGGATGGAACGGATGGGGTGGACGGAACGGACGGAATCCAGAGTGCGGACGGAATGGATAGAGTGGACGGAATGGACAGAGTGGACGGAATGGATGGAGCGGACGGAATGGATGGAATGGATAAAGTAGATGGAATGGATGGAGTGGACGGAATGGATAGAGCGGATGAAATAAATGAAATGGATAAAGTAAATGGAGTGGAAGGAGTGGAAAGAATGGATGTAATGAACAAAGTGATGGAATGGATGTAATGAATAGAGTGGATGGAATGGATGGAATTAATAGAGTGGATGAAATGAATAGAGTGGATGGAATAGATGGAGTGGATGCAATAGATGGAGTGGATGCAATAGATGGAGTGGACGGAACAGATGGAGTGGACGAAATTGATGGAATGGACAGAATGCATGGAATGGGCAGAGTGGATGCCACAGATAGAGCGGATGAAATGCGAATCTAAATGCTAACATGCCCCACATGTGTATCACTGTGTACCCTGCTTTCCTGTTCCCTATGCTGTTGCTATATATCTGTATCCTCCTCCGATCGCTGTAAGCCCAGCCTCCTGTCTCTATGTCCGTGAGTCACTTTGATCCTGCCATCCTGTTCACGTGCCTGGTCTCGGGCACCTAAATATAACCATCATATCACATCACTACGCTTACTCTCTACTATACACCATCATTCAACTAGAACACAGGCATACCCCTGACTAATTCGGCCTAGCTGTTCACATACGAACACAACACCATGAACATCCCATCACCCTATAAAACGCAGCTAGCCAAGCACATTCCGGCTAATTGCTCACATATGCGTCCTTCAGGCCTAAGGCAGCCAGAGCCCAGTCTGGGTGTCCACCCCCTAGACTGCACACATCTAATTGATATCTTCAGAACCACACCTAACGCTAAGATGCAGCTACCATCCCGCAATCACATCAGCTGCACACATATCTGGTGCACCCACTCACCCTACGACACTATCTCTCTCTACTGACCAGAACTACGGTTCCCAGGGGCGTTCTACCTACCAGCACTTTGAGGTCATACTAATGATATATAGATCGCTATATAAATGCCAAGTAACATAACATAACATAACAATCTGTGCAGCCAAAGAAAGAGATGTACTACTTTTACTTTTTTTTAGCCAAAGAGGATGGAACAGGAAGAGGGCCAATAGAAGAGTGCCAAATGTAAGAGGTGCAAAGAGAGGCCACCGAAGAAGAACCCACCACCATCACCTCAGATTTGTCCCCATGTAACTCAAGCCAGTTGTCGCTCATCCAACCTCCCACGACCCCTCAGACGATCTCTTAATTGAGAAGCGTTGTCATGATGAAGAAAATTTAGTCATACTATAATTTGTATGTCATCCACATATGAATGGCATCAGAGGCCATGGGAATGGATGGGCACAACCAGAGGCTGAATATAAATATAAGACAGGGTCAGGGAAAGGGAAAAATCCTGTAGGGCATCACAAGTCAAAGGGGCAGAAGATGAATACAAAATTGTCAGGGATAAGGTCTGCACACCATCAGAAACAAAAGAAGGAGTAACCACTTGTTTGTGTTAAGGAGACGGTTGTACTCAGCATAAGAGCAAGTTGGAGACCATATACCGAATACGGCAAGAATCCAAAGTACTTGGTGGAAGCAACATAAATCATTATTCTTATTTGATCTTAATGGAGACTAACCCAGGTGTTACACTGTATACATATAGAGAACTGAGGCTCAACCTTTGACCAGGTTGGATTGAAGAGGTAATACTAAAGTGGATAGATGAACCAGAAAAAGGATAGACAGAGAATAGGAACAAAATACAAGAACTGCAGGGAGAGGCGAAAGGCAGGAGATATACATGCATTAACTTAGAAAGCCTGTAGGAAAGGTATGAGAGAGCGAGAAAACTATGGGAAAACAATCAGGAACAGGCATCAGAGTCTAGCATGGAAAGTGCCACTGAAAATCATAATTCTAGCATTCTGGTAATATCAGGAAAGTCAAGGCACAAGACAGGGGTTTGCTGTCAATTCAGCAAATACCTAGAATTACCATAACACTAAGGGTGTTGAAAAGCAGGCAAAATATACTATGGACAGAAGTCTACGCGCAAAGTGAGAATAACATAGGGAAGCTTAGGGGGAAAAGTTCATATGACTCTGAAAATATTTGGAATTGCTGAACAGGAAGTGTGTGTCTGAGTGTCCGGTGTGCCGAGCGTGCTGCACCTTACTTGGACTACTATTGACATTGTTACGCGATATTGCTGGAAAATACTGTTGGAGAAGACATTGCGACTGGATAATAAAAAACAGTCTTTCTTCCTGCAGCTGAAAGACCAGTCTTTCCTCCTTGGACACCCCTGGCAACCAAACGCTCCACCTCCCTATGCCTGCTTGCATACAAAAACCGGAAGCAAAGGGAAGCGTAGCAGAGTGTGTCTGAGTGCCCGCTGTGCCGAGCGTGCTGCACCTTACTTGGACTACTATTTACATTGTTGCGCGATATTGCTAGAAAATACTGTTGGAAAAGACATTGGGACTGGAGAAGAAATAACAGTCTTTCTTCCTGCAGCTGAAAGACCAGTCTTTCTTCCTTGAACACCCCTGGCAACCAAACGCTCCACCTCCCTATGCCTACTTGCATACAAAAACTGGAAGCAAAGGGAAGCGTAGCAGAGTGTGTCTGAGTGCCCGGTGTGCCGAGCGTGCTGCACCTTACTTGGACTACTATTTACATTGTTGCACGATATTTCCGGAAAATACTGTTGGAAAAGACATTGCGACTGGAGACGAACAAACAGTCTTTCTTCCTGCAGCTGAAAGACCAGTCTTTCTTCCTTGGACACCCCTGGCAACCAAACGCTCCACCTCCCTACGCCCGCTTGCATACAAAAACCAGAAGCAAAGCGAAGCATAGCAGAGTGTGTCTGAGTGTCTGTTGTCTGGTGGCAGAGGGCAGTGGACAGCGAGCCATAGGAGTATATCAACGTGGGATTAAAAGGTAAGATCAGTCTGCCTAACTCTCTGGCTGGAAATCAGCAGAAATGCTAACCCTCACTCTTCCCTCCCCTCACGGTTTGTCGCCTCACGGCGAGTTATCAACTTCGGTGGCCAAAACTGCAGACTTGTGTAAAGAACCGGCCCAATTGTGCAGGATGGAGGGGGATCAGGACGCTTTCTGCTCCACGCCATCATGGGCAGCCGAGGCGGAATCACTGTCTCTTAATCAGAAAGCACCTAACCTGCAAAATACATGCCCTTTCAATTTACAAGTAACAATTGGTGCCAGCATGGCCCAGTACATGGATAACTTGCCTGCAGAACGGAACACCCAGGATGCATTGACAATAATGGACAACCTGATGGGCGGTACAGAAATTCTGGCAGGCAACCTTCGACCGAAACAGCAGCCCTTGACCAATCATGAGCAGGAACTGGCACCAACAACAATGGACACGGGGAACACGGAGGAAATTGTAAACCCTAGAAATCAACAAGACCTACAACACTGATTTTGACGTCGCAAGAAAGTATTGTAGATGCCCAGGAAGATCTAAACAAGAACACCCTCTTAGTAACAAAGGAGCCAGCTTGTGGACAAACAACAAAAATCCCTATGGAAAAGGCAGTTGCCGAAAGGAGCAATTTTGAAAAGGAAAAATTCAAAAGATATTGAATATGAGGAGGAATCACAAACTAACCTGCCTATTGAGCAAGGCAGAGAACCGGTAGAGAAAGATCAAGCCGCCTGTTTAGTAAGTCCTCCTTTAAAATATACGGTGAAAAGGATCAAACACTCTTCCCACAGAGAAGGAATGGAACCATACGCCAACACGTGGGTGCCCTAAAGGGTGGGGACGGCAGTTAAACATGCAGGAAAACCTGCCTTCTCTGCCTCAAAAACTCCTAACTTCTGGAAACCTTTAACAACAACAGACAAGCAGTCTGCAACAAGGTTCCCCTTTGGCAATGTAAGGAACTTGGGAACGACTGCAAGAACCCCGCATTTAAGAACGGGGTTGAATGACTTAGAAATATCTGATGAAATCTTGTTAGAGACATCAACAATCATGGAGAAATCGGTAATAGAAATAATCTGAGATTCATTACAAAAAAGCACCAACCAGAACCACTTGAAATCTACCACCAAGAAGATAGAACAGGCAACCCAGATAACAGAGGCAAGGAACAGCAACAATAAGGGCCATCCTCGGCTAGAAGAGTCAAAGTTCTACCCATCAAGGAGAGCAGAGAATGAGACACCAAAGAAGGCAGGCCAATTGGAGGAGGAAAACCTCCCGTTAGTATCGACCATGATAGCCATCCTTGTACCTTTTATGAAACTCTACGAAGATATTGCAGGGACTTTAAAAGATCACTCAACTCTGCTTGCAATGGTTCACTCAAAAACTATATTTGTGGAAGGGTTCATAACTGCAATACAAAGCAACCTGGATAACAGTACTGCGAGTGTTTCTCAACTCGTGCGCAATATAATTGAACCCATCTTGAAAGAGAAGAAACTAGAGAGAAATAATCGAGCTGGAAAAGACTCGACAAGTGGAGGGAACACTCTGCCAAGTTCAACGTCGCTAGAACCATCGACAAGAGGCTTAGATAGCTCAGAGATTATCATACTGGAGAGCAACACAGAGGGAATGTCCCGGGCCCGAGTAAAAGAACAAGAAAATAACAGCATACCGAGAGCCGCTCCCTTAAGCCAAAGCTTACTGACCAAACCCCAGACAATGGAGAAATCTTGTAGTGGGGGGGGGGGGTTGGCCCTAGAAAATACTATGAACGAAGAGGCCGGGAACTTAATCGGACCCCCTGTGGATGTGCTACATGCACAATACCAGGAGCAAATACCCCCAACAGGACCTGGTAGCTCCGGAGAGGAACTCGACTTGGAACGGCTGCTGAATGCAGTCCCTTGCAATTGTCAAAATGGCAATAAACAGCTATCAGGCAATCAAGGCAAGCAGCATTTAATTAAGACAGCAGAGGACGCTATCAACAGAGAAACACAAAACTCAAGTACCATCAACTTGAAAGACAATCACAACACAAGTATTTGTGAGATTTTTAAGAAAAGAGTACCAAACACAGGGAATAAAAAACAAGAATGCCCTGTAAAATCTAAGAAATTTGGGGGACTGGAAAGAAAAAAACTTGCGAAGCGGAACATACCTGCCCCCCCCCCCCCCAAAAAACAGAAAAACCAAACATTAGCAAAGAAACCAAACTCTAATAAAAGCCGCCCATTCATAAAAAAGCTGACCTTACCCAAAGACCAATCTGGCATAATGGCTCAACTAACAAACCCAAAGAAAAAGGTAAGGCCAGAACAGAGTATTAAGGAAGTGGCTACGCCAGAGTTTGGCGACGATGAATGCTCCGAACCCAATTTAATGGACCTCTCGACATTTTCAATATCAGAAGACGAAAAGAGGCATTGGGTGACGGAGCAAAAGGACAAGAAGAAAATCGATGATGAACGGGAAGGTGCTGAGAGGTCGGAGAACATTGAGAGCGACATCTCTACAACAAAGGTGGAGGTAGTTGACTGTACTTAAGACAAGAGAGAGAGAGTAGGAAAGCCCAAAGCCATCCACTACAAAGGGACTGCGCAGAAGCAATACGCACCACCAATAAAGTGGAGCAACGACCAAGAAAGGATAACTCCAGGAAGTAGCAAATGAAGGGAGGGTTTACATTCAACCTTAAACTTGGTCAGGGGGTTGACACAATCCCGTCAGTGGAACCGCTGTCAAGAAACCGGATAGTCACCACGGCGGCGATCCGGAGTAACAAACCTATGCTACAAGATAAGGGAAACCTACATCGCCATCCAACAAAACCAGATAATGACCGTGCCATTCAGCAACCAGGTCTCATCTTGGAGCGTAAACGCCATTTCGATGATGGGCTGATCCTTAACAGGGCCAATGTAATACGTCTTCTACATCACATCCCGGCTCTAAGGCTAATCACTTCTAATGACTTGGTCATTGATACAATAGCAGCCCTACTTGATGAACAGAGAGAGAAGTGGTCTGACCCTCTCTGTATAATGGTGGGCGACTTAAACTGCACATGTTTGGACAAAGAAAATCAGGCCATAGAACATGACTTGACCACAGCAACAACAAAAGAAAAGCGGGGAACAAGGTGGGGCAAAATGATACAATCGAGAGATTGTAGGATACTAAATGGAACGGTCCAAGGGGACGTCCTGGCCCAAGCAACATGGAAGGGGGGTCAATCAGAGGAAATATTGGACTATATTTGTACGTCAAGTAACCTGTGTGATGGCAACCTCTGCTAGTGATCATAATTGTATGAAACTCACTTATAGGAACATCAGTAACAATGAGACCATCACATATCACATATGGTTACGAAGTACTGACCTCCCAAAGAGGAGCCAAACTCAAGATTCGACCAGACAACATCGAAGGGCTAAACCTCAAACTAAGGGCCTTGATCACGTCACTCCGAAACCAACAAAAAATTCAGAGAATTGACTATACAGCACTATTTAAAGCCTTTACATTAGAAGGGAAAACTGGCAACAACCAATTGACCAAGACACACCGTCACTTATTAAATTGAAACAGAGCTATTACAACTGGCTATATTTGCACAAGAAAACCTGCTAAACCAAGATGCGGAGAGGATGTTGGACAAAATAAGGTAAAAAAACACAGTGGAAACTTGGGCGATTATCAACGAAACAGACACACCCCACTACTGTCGAACCCCATAAGTGCAACCATGTGGTGTGAGTTCTACAGGCAATAGCAAGAAAAAAATCACGTCCCAACAAAGCGAAGGGCTTTGGCTATAAATGCAGGGGACGAACCAGATATCAGCATTGAGGCAATTGAAACTATTCTAAAGAACTTAAAAAACTCAAGAGTCCCACGCCACATTGAGAAGCAACACATATGAATGGGCACAGTTCTTACATCAACTGTTTAAGTACATCCTACACATGAAAACATTCCAGTGTCTTGGAAGGCAGCGGTAGAAGTGCCTGTTTAAAAAAAAAAAGCTTAGAACAACCCTGGATAACTATGACCAATTGCCCTTTTGGATGTTGCAGGGAAAGTTTTTGCATCAACACTGTTGAAGACCTTAACATCATGGAGTCAACGGACTGGTCGGAGGGACCCCTGGCAGTCAGGCTTCGTTAGGGGGAGAGGAACTGCCCTAAATATTATTCTGATCAATTTGTTGAAAGCCAGAATGGCCAGGAACAAAGAGCAGGACATTTACATCGCCTTTATAGATTTGTAAAAGGCTTTTGACACAATTAGATGAGCCAAGCTGTGGAATAAACTCGAGACATGGGAGTGCCCTCAAGTCCTTGTGGAGAATATTAAAGATCTTTACTCGGACACAGTCATTAGAATAAGGCTGGACAAAACAGGGACATTGTCAGACCAAATCATCATCAAAACCGCCTGAAACAAGGCTGTCCATTAGGGCCCAAAATCTTTAACCCCTTTACATCAGATATCATGGACGTCTTCTTTACTTTACTTTAATGCATTTGTACTGCGCAACAATGAACCCGTGGGCATGATGGCGCGGACGAGACTTAACAACAAGAAACAGACATGCGTGGAAGAGCAGGGGGCGAAAGACAAAAATTCAGCTAGGCTTTATTCAAAAAGCCATGTTTTTAACTTTCTTTTGAAGGCCTCGAGGGTCAATTCCAATCTGAGGTGCAGGGGAAGGCGGTTCCAGGCAATTGGGGCTGCTGTGGCAAATGCACCCCTTTCCACTTTCCGGGATTTACTTTTAGGGATTATGAGCATATTAGTATCCTGAGACCTAAGTGCGGGAAGGGAACTCTTGGGCAGAAAAAGTTTGTTAATGTAGCTGGGCACAGTGCCCAAGAGGCTCTTGAATGTTAAGAGCATGAGGCAATACTGATTCTAGCCTCTACATGTAGCCAGTGCAGGGCTCTTCTTGCTGGTGTAACATGATCCTGCCTAGAGAGGCCGGTAACTACCCTCACGGCACCATTTTGGATAACTTGTAGCCGGTTGATTTCCTTTTTGCTGATACCAATCAGCAGGCTGCAACAGTAATCCATTTTTGCACCTACTATGGCTCTCGCCAGTGTTTCAGCATTGGCCTGGGAGATCATAGGTCTAAGGTGAGTGAAGAGTTTTAGGTAGTAGGCTGCCCCTGATACAACACTTCCCACATGAGCATTCATAGAGAGGTGTTCATCGAGAATCACTCCTAACGACTTAACTTTCTTAAGTGTGTTCAGTTTAACTTCACCAAGCTGAATTTGGCTGTAGCTGGGGTCAAGTTTTGAGATCCGATTAGGGGATCCCACAATCATGAGCTCCTGTTTATGTCACGGATGGCACTCTGTTAAGAGTGGCACAGGGCACCCAGGTAGAGTTTGGGTGGTTGTGCTGAAGTAAGGTGAACAGACAAATACACACACAGCAGAATGTAAAAGATAACAAAGAGTAGGCAAGTGTAGCAGGGGAATAAAGGTACAAACAAACTGAATTCCCTCTTGGGGTGTATGCAGAAGTGGGAAAGAGTGTTCCACGGACCTTAGGAAATACTCCAGCCTTCTGCACAGATTGCTATAACAGAGGCCCACGCTGTTTGCTCATGGCTGGGAACAACAGCTGAGGGTGTCTGTAATACTGAAACGAGACAAGGGAAGGGGCAGAGGTTGCCTGCCGGAAACCAACAGACAAACTCTGTACAAAGGGGTCTACAATAATACAAGAGAAGACAATTACAGACAAATCCAGGAAAAAGGAAGTCGGTGAGCAAACTAGCAGAAGGGAATGAAAGGAAAGCAGTATAACTGAATAGGACAGGGATAAAGAACTGAGGGTTAAAACACAAGGAAGAAAGCAAGGGTGCAACAGTCAGGAAACAGGGGGGCTGCAATAACTGAAAGTAATAAATGTAGGTAAACTGTTGTGGATTGCAGAGGACTGTAGGGTGCAAGGTAGAGAGCTCAGAGGAGCAGGACAGCAAGAAGCAAGCCCAAAGGAGCAGGGCTGTAAGAAAGGGAGCCCAGAGGAAAAGGGCTGTAGGCAGCGGAGTGAAGCAGGCTGCAAGGCAAGGAGCCCAAAAGACAAGGGCTGAGGGCAGAGGAGTGTAGCAAGCTGCGAGACAGGGGGCTCAGATGACAAGGGCTGATAGCAGTGGAGTGAAAGCCAGGGAGCCCAGAGAACACGGGGTGATTGGAACGGAGTGAAGCAAACTGCAGGCAGGGAGCCCAGAGGACAAGGGCTGTAGGAAGAAAGCAGCGGAGCGTGATCGGCTGCAAGGCAGGAAGCCCAGAGGAGCAGGGCTGAGGCAGGGAGCCCAAAAGGATAGGGCTGTAGGCAGCAGGGTGTAGCAGGTTGCAAGGTTGGACGCCCAGAGAAGCTGGGCTGAGGCAGGGAGCCCAAAAGGATAGGGCTGTAGGCAGCAGGGTGTAGCAGGCTGCAAGGCAGGACGCCCAGAGGAGCTGGGCTGAGGCAGGGAGCCCGGCAGGGCACTGGAACAAAGCAGGAACAAAAGCAGGAGTAAGTAGGAACAGCATACAAAATTCGTAGCTCAAAGCAAAAAGGTGCTGGAAGGACTCTTAATGCAAGAGACTGAGCTCCTGCAGGCAGCAGCTTTTATACCGCCCAGCCCAGCACAGAGGCAGGCTAATTGCTCGTACCTGGATCAGCACACCTGCATACAATCGGCCTCCTCCCTTTCTGTTCCTGAGCTGGTGGAAGCAGAGCTGATCCCTAGGGCTTCTGGGGATTGTAGTTCCGATGATGAAAAATAGGAATAGCCAGGAATAGATAGTTATAGCCAAGTGCATTGTGGTAAGTGTAGTTTGTTGGAAGAAATAGAAAAGCACCAAAGTCTCGCAAATTGGAAAAAAGGTCCAAGAAGAGAATAGCGGTTGATCCAAGAGTTTTCTGCAGATAAATGAATAACAACTTGTCCATATTGATCGCCAATGTATGCGCCTATGGCGCAGGCATGACAGTATGCCCCTGTCCAGACCCCCCTCCAGGCTCCTCTCCAGGCTCCCTGAAGACCGACCAACAAGAAGAATGTCTGTCACACAGTGAAAGAGTCTCATACCAAAAAGGCATATCATGAAGCACCAAAAACTGTTTAAGGTTGCAAGGTGAGAGTCTTGAAGGACGGGGACAGTACCAATGTTCTGATCCTTTGAGGTAGAATTCAGAAAAGACAAAGTCTTTGGAGCACAAAACCCAACAGTGTGTTCACGAACAGAGGAACTGTGAATGTCTGCTGTAGGCTCCATGGCAAATTTTGTCTTGAAAGAAATGGTCTTCCTAAGAGTCGGCAACAGTATATTGTTGAAAGGTGGAGCCAGAGATACAGCTGAGTTGGTTGCTCTAGAAAGGTTTTCCAAGGTGTCAGAAGCAGCAATGGCAAAGTCAAGATTAGCCGCAGAGAACTCAGGAGTCACAGCGGCGGGTTCTCCATGATTTGTAGGAAGTTCAGAAGCCACAGCAGCAGGGAGATCATGAATGGCAGTAGATACTTCTGATGCTGTAGCAACTGGATGTGTGGGTGCCATAGGAGAACCAGCGGGCAGTGACGCACCTGAGACTGGTAGAGTAGAGTCTGGTAGTTTAAGTGCGGCAGAGGCACCAGCAGGAACAACCGGAGTTGTAGTCTTAAAAGAAGAGCTGTTAACTGGCTTGGCAACAGGTACTGTCCTTGCAGGCAGAGAGGAAGGGGGTGCTTCTACTGCAGAAAGAGTGATGTGAGATACTGCAACAGTAGCAGAATTTGAGGTATTAACAGGAGGTGCATCAGAGATTGGGTTAGCAGATACAGTAACAGGTAGTATGACCGATGTGGGGTCAGGATACGGTAGGCGTTCTGAAGGCTGGTCCTCAAAGTCTGATGTACTCAGATTGCTAGATGGGTCTGGGGTATTGACTGATGGAAAGGCTGGATTCCAGACAGGTACTGGGTATTGTTCAGAATCTGACTCGTGGTCTGGTGTACAAAAACCCTTAGAAGCAGAGTACATTTCTGATCTAATCACTTCAGAAGAGGCTGTAAGTGTGAGTAAAGGACTGTAGTCAAGGGTAAGAGCGGAACAATCCTTTGACTCAGAAGGATCTCTAATCAGAAGATTACACTTGACTTGTGGTGTAATGGCAGTGTGAGTGATTTGGCCCACCGAAGGAGTTGATTCTTTACTGTCTGTACAACAACCTGAGTTACTGTGGCTGGAAAGTGAAAGAGCTGTGTCAGACTTTAGAAGGGATGCATATGCTAAATTTAGGTCTTCCATCTGCTTGGTATAAGTCTGTATCCTTTTCTGCGTGGCAATTCCAGGCCTTATCATGTCGATCTCTAAAGACAGAATGTCGGGTGTAGGACATAGTGTCAGAAGGTCTGGAATATTGTGCCCCTTCATTAAACTTTTACTATGTAAATAAACAAAGTCATCATAGAGATCTTCGGTCTGTCTTTTAAGGCGTAGGAGTTGTTCTTGAAGCAGGTATGTTCCATTAGCCTGATCTAAAGCTTCAGAATCTGGTGTAGCAGAAAATTTGGTTGTAGCAATAGGAAGACTGACCTTAAGGTTATTATGGTTAGTAGATACTGGGGAAGTATTAAGACACCCGATGGTCAGTATTGGTCTTTTGTACCCAGGACCAGGTGGACTAACCTCAGGATACTTAATGCCTTGTTCTGTCAAATGAGGTTTTCCAGCAGTCTGGGGAGCTTGCCAAGCTGATCTTGAGCATATCACTCTGGCAACAGCGTACTCTGGTTTAGAGTCTCCCACAATGAGTGCTATATCCTTGGCTGTAGCAGTGTTAGAAGAATTGTCAGAAGAGTCAGGAGAGTCTTTTACTGTTTGGGCTAACAAGATCTGTAAGAATTAATTATCTTGCTGTAGCTCTTCAACAGATAAGGACTGCGGATCATAGTCGCAAGGGTCAGCAAGCCAGTGAGTGTAGTACCGTGCTTGTAAATCTTTGTTTACTAAGGCTAGACTGTTCTTTAGACTAAGGTTCTTGTGCTATCTTTAGGGAAACTATAGATTTTTGCAAAGGTTTTTTAACCCGAAAGGAAAGCATCCTTGGTCTGTGTGTGCCTTTTCTGCCTATGGAACAAGACATTATTGGCTCTTGCATTCTGTCACGGATGGCACTCTGTTAAGAGTGGCACAGGGCACCCAGGTAGAGTTTAGGTGGTTGTGCTGAAGTAAGGTGAACAGACAAATGCACACACAGCAGAATGTAAAAGATAACAAAGAGTAGGCAAGTGTAGCAGGGGAATAAAGGTACAAACAAACTGAATTCCCTCTTGGGGTGTAGGCAGAAGTGGGAAAGAGTGTTCCACGGACCTTAGGAAATACTCCAGCCTTCTGCACAGATTGCTATAACAGAGGCCCACGCAGTTTGCTCATGGTTGGGAACAACAGCTGAGGGTGTCTGTAATACTGAAACGAGATAAGGGGAGGGGCAGAGGTTGCCTGCCGGAAACCAACAGACAAACTCTGTACAAAGGGGTCTACAATAATACAAGAGAAGACTATTACAGACAAATCCAGGAAAAAGGAAGTCGGTGAGCAAACTAGCAGAAGGGAATGAAAGGAAAGCAGTATAACTGAATAGGACAGGGATAAAGAACTGAGGGTTGAAACACAAGGAAGAAAGCAAGGGTGCAACAGTCAGGAAACAGGGGGGCTGCAATAACTGAAAGTAATAAATGTAGGTAAACTGTTGTGGATTGCAGAGGACTGTAGGGTGCAAGGTAGAGAGCTCAGAGGAGCAGGACAGCAAGAAGCAAGCCCAAAGGAGCAGGGCTGTAAGAAAGGGAGCCCAGAGGAAAAGGGCTGTAGGCAGCGGAGTGAAGCAGGCTGCAAGGCAAGGAGCCCAAAAGACAAGGGCTGAGGGCAGATGAGTGTAGCAAGCTGTGAGACAGGGGGCTCAGATGACAAGGGCTGATAGCAGCGGAGTGAAAGGCAGGGAGCCCAGAGGACGCGGGGTGATTAGAACGGAGTGAAGCAAACTGCAGGCAGGGAGCCCAGAGGACAAGGGCTGTAGGTAGAAAGCAGCGGAGCGTGATCGGCTGCAAGGCAGGAAGCCCAGAGGAGCAGGGCTGAGGCAGGGAGCCCAAAAGGCTAGGGCTGTAGGAGGCAGGGTGTAGCAGGCTGCAAAGCAGGACGCCCAGAGGAGCTGGGCTGAGGCAGGGAGCCCGGCAGGGCACTGGAACAAAGCAGGAACAAAAGCAGGAGTAAGTAGGAACAGCATACAAAATTCGTAGCTCAAAGCAAAAAGGTGCTGGAAGGACTCTTAATGCAAGAGACTGAGCTCTTGCAGGCAGCAGCTTTTATACCGCCCAGCCCAGCACAGGGGCAGGCTAATTGCTCGCACCTGGATCAGCACACCTGCATACAATCGGCCTTATCCCTTTCTGTTCCTGAGCTGGTGGAAGCAGAGCTGATCCCTAGGGCTTCTGGGGATTGTAGTTCTGATGATGAAAAATAGGAATAGCCAGGAATAGATAGTTATAGCCAAGTGCATTGTGGTAAGTGTAGTTTGTTGGAAAAAATAGAAAAGCACCAAAGTCTCGCAAATTGGAAAAAAGGTCCAAGAAGAGAATAGCGGTTGATCCAAGAGTTTTCTGCAGATAAATGAATAACAACTTGTCCATATTGATCGCCAATGTATGCGCCTATGGCGCAGGCATGACAGTTTAGTTCTATTAAGCACCAATCCATTTTGTACCATCCATTTCTCGATACAGGTGTAAACTTTATTTACACGCTCTTCGTCTTGTATGTAGCCTCCCGTCAGGGGAATCATACATTGAGTATTGTCTGCGAAGTTGGTGAACCTGATGTTTTCATGCACCAGCATTGAGAAAAAGGGGACAGTAAAGATGTTGTAAAAACAGGGCGAAAGGCTTGCTCCCTGTGGGACTCCATACTCGATTGGGATGGTGTCTGCTTCAGCTAAATCTGAGCAATCACAGCTGACCCTGTTTTTGAGAAAGGAAGCTACACTTTGATAGAGAAAGCTGGCACTTGTCTGAGCCTGGTGACCAACAACGCGTGGTCAACCAGGTCGAACGCGGCTGAGAGGTCCAGCAACATGAGCATGGTAGATACTCCCTTATCTATGTTGGAAAGAAGCCTGGATTTTTTATTCCAGAAGGGCCGTTTCAGTGCTATGACCCGCTCTGAAGCCCGATTGTCGACAGTTAAGGATCGGGTGGCTTTCTATGTGTTTGGCTATTTGTATATAGGCAACTTGGTCCAGAATCTTCATCAGGAAAGCCAAGTTAGTGATAGGCCTATAGTTCAAAGGGTCGTCTTTAGCGAGGCCTGGTTTTTTAAGCAATGGAGTAACCCAGGAGCGTTTCAGTCCGTCTGGTACGGCACTCTCTTTAAACGAGGCATTATCAAATTGCAAGATGGCCTCTAGTAGTAAGGGGGGGGGCATGCTTTAATTATAATAGCTGAGAAAGGATCACCCCTACAACTAGTTGTTTTCAGGTGTTTGACCACCTCCATCGGCTCTTCCAGCGTGATTGCTGAGAAGGAAAAATCTGGAATTAAAGGGCATCTAATGTGCTCCTGAGGTTCTGGAGTATTACCTTAATTTGGGGTGTTAGCCTTTTTAAGGCAAATATTAGCTTTGATTCCCTGTAGTTCGATGGCCATAGCATCCTGGATAGCCTGGCACCATTTCTTGTCTTTTACAACTTCGTTGACCTCAAGGACAGGAGTCAATTCTTGCTCCTTAAGAATTTTGAACAGTTCCTTGGCCTCTGATCGTGCTTCAATAATCCTGTTGTTAAAGAAGTTCTTCTATGCATCTAGGATGACCACTTTATATACTCTTGCTGCCTCTTTGTAGGCCAGTCGTAGGTCATCTGAGTAATTCATTTTCCATTTGAAGTACAGTTTGCGCATAGCCACTTTTAAGGTGCGTAGCGCTGGGGTAAACCAGGATTTATTGGGGGTGACTAGCTTGTGTTTTTTCACTTTCTCTTTCAAGCTTCAGCCCGGTCTTCAGCGACGCCCGTCCAGGTCTTCACAAACCATTGCCTGTAAGGAAAGAAAGGAAGAGAGAGAAGAAACAAGAACAAGGTTCTTACCTGACGCTCCATCTCAGTCGCTCTGGGGCCGCCGCATCAGCCGAACAGAAAAGGAAACATCAGGTTAGCTGCGCAGAGCAAAGGACCACGTTAAAGACATTTCAACACTGCGCAGCGCTAATACTCACCAGAAGACTGCTCACCCTTGCGATCCATCGCGGCACCATCACGCAGTCGCCGCTCCGGAGCTACCGTCCCTGCCGAACAGAAAGGAAACATCAGGTTAGCCGCGCAGAGGAAAAAGGCCTCATTAAAGACATTTCAACCTTACGCAGCGCTGATACTCACCCGAAGGCTGCACACTCTTGCTGTCCCTCGAAACACCATCACGCGATCGCCGCTCTGGAGTCACCGCACCTGCAGAACTGAAAAGGAACAGCAGGTTAGTTGCACAGAAGAACAATACCGTATTTTTAGACATTATCACATTGCGCTAGAGTTGAAACTCACCTCTGGAATTCTGCTCATCATTTGTGGAGAGGAGACACTCTTCATCGGGTGCATCAAAAAGGGGATTGGCAAAGAAACAAGCACAGTAGTGAACTTTTGGCAACTTGAACTCTAAAGCAATCCATACCAAGAAATATTGGCATAAAGACTTACCCACAGAGTCACAGTTGTCTGGAACTCTACAGTAATCTGCAGGATCAGTGAAGTAACTAGATCCTTGAACTACAACATGCCCCTGCATACAGTCGCAGTATGGAGAGTCTGCCATTCATAACTCTAAGGTGAGACATAATACAAGGGTGCATAAGGCGGTCACGGCAGGTGGGAGCCGGTCCTCCTCCTTATGGCTAGTTAACATCTCGTTTCAACATTTTAGGCAAATCTTCATTCGTGACGAAAGGGCAAAACAGAGAGGGCACGTGCAGCCATTCCCCACTCCGCTAAGTGTGACGCTGGTGGAGACAGTTGCCATCCAGCTTCGTTGGGCTCCCCCTGTGGAGACCAGGTGAGCGTAACAATTACGTCCCTTTATTGGAGGGGAGATTTTGCTTTTCGGTTTGACGGGAAAGAGCAAATGAATAGCAAAGTTAACAAAGTAATGATCTGACCATGGACAAGGCAAGGTGGTAAGATCAGTAATGGGTACAATCATTGCTGCAAGCCAGTCCAAGGTGGGTCCCAGTTGATGGGAGGGATGACGATTGAATTGAACAAAAACAAGAGAGCCCAAGGTGGCTTCCAGGTCTGCTCCCTTTTGATCATCTTGGTGGCCGAGCCAGTAATTTAAATCTCCCAGTATGGTGAAACTAGTGTGGGGTTTGAGACAGGCCATAAAATGGTTGTATAGGGCAGAGACAATGTCCTCAGAATGAGTCCTTCAAATGTACATTCTGCTTCCAACCAAAGGTGGCCAGGTTATCAATAGGGAGACTGCTGTACGCAGACAATTTCGTCCTGATAGACCAGACTCTGATAGGCCTGCAACAACAGCTGATAACTCTACAGACATACCTGGATGCCAAAAACCTGCTAATTAATCCGGATACTTCAAGGATCATGAGGTTGAGTCTCAGAGGGAAGAAATGCAAAAACAGGAAGAATGGATGGTCATTAAAAGGCAAAAAAATCTTGGAAGTTAATTATTTCACATATCTAGGCGTTTGCATTAACAACACCAAAAGTGAAGCACCAAGAATAGAGGGGCTAAAACGAAAAGCAGTTAACTTGGCCTCGCAAGGGAAAATTCCACTGAAGAGATATTGTTGATTCACTTTAATACCTCTGGTGACATTTTACAGGATGAAAGTTGTTGCCATACTGTTCTACGGAGCCGAAACATCAATGTCTTTTCCAGTGCAAACATGGCCGGCCCTGGAGGGCCTATTTTGGCGGAAAGTGCTTCAGCTCCCTAAATCGGTACCAATACAATTAATGAGAGATCTGGCCTTAACCTCATTAAAAGCCATAGTTGACTGGAAAGTAATTTACTTTTATCGCAAATACCTGGAGGAGGATGCAACAGGTGGCTTTAATGTGCTGAACAAAGCCTTGAAGGAACGCACAGACGTAGTGCTATCTGAATGGCAAGGAACCTGCCAAGAAACTCTAGCGAACCTAAACGAAGCAGAGGATGTTTGACTAAAAAATCCAGACAAAACAACAACAAAAAAACGGTATACTGTGGTTTGGATAGAAACCCAGCAACACAACTGGAAATATAAGAACTTTGATGATTTCTGGTCACAGCCACAAAAGCTTAATCAGTTGCCGGGCTATCTGACTCTGTTTCCAAACTGGTACTTTTGTTCACTCCTCATGAGATTTAGAATCAATGTATTGCTGACCGGAGAAATACTCCAAAGAAGAAACATGATTAGCAGAGACGTCGGGTGCAGATTGTGTGAAGACTCCGGGATGACAGATTCTCTGAAACATCTGACCCTAAGATGCCCGGGCCTGAGGAATGAACGTGAGCACTGCCTGGGGCACATTCTGAGAAACTATGCCTCCAGAAGTGCGGACGACTGGTGGCACATTTTGATTTAGGCGAGAAAATTAACATCAACATAGCCCTAATAAAACTAGCAATGATAATCCTAAATAAACTAGATGCGCTTGTACAGGAAGGAACCTTAAATAAGATACAAGCAGGACAATCAGGCTAAGCTCATCGCCAAAGAACAGTCATCTTGGGGTATATATAAGCCTGGTAAAAGGAACCGAAAGAGTTGGGACTTGCCAATATGGCAAGGTCCAGTCTGGATTTCGGACAACAGCTTGGACCATGGGAATGACAGGGTTGTATGCAAACTGTGGGATACAGGGTTAAAGGTTTTTGATTTGTAAACCAAATAACCTGTTGAATAAAATAAAAAAATAAAAAAAATTCTGAACAGGAGAGGAATGCTTGGAAGACAAGGCCTTTGGTACTGCAGTGAAAAACAGAGAAGAGACCTTTAGCAGACCAAGGTGAGTCAGTGAAAGAAGAACTCTCACAGAAAAACTGGGCTCTGTGCACATAAATAGAAAGCCATCACACAAACATCCCAGAATGCTTTAACAGCAGACAGAACAAGATGCCGCAAAATGTTCCCAAGGTAGGCGAGATGCAGCATACAATGCACAATCTCCTTGAAAGGTTCACATTCTGGCACAAAGCAGGACCTCCCAGGGAAGTGGGTTAATAGATCAACTGCTACTGATGAAAACCAGCTTCAAAGAGCCCAACAGCACACACCCACAGAGGGTGCAACAGGCTTCAACAAGAGGCAGCTGAGAGCAATCAAGTTATCTCCTTCACCTCTCTGCAGCATGAGGCAGGTCTCTTCTGACTCTTTAAAAGCATGCTGTTGCGAGAATGAACCTGAAAGATCAAGCCAAAACCCAGAACCGAATGGGGAATGGTGTTCGTGATGCTAACAGTGTCTTTGAATGCCCACATGCAGGTCAAGATCAGCATGACATCCAGCTAATGGGATTCTAGTGGGATCCTGATAGCTTGAGGGTGGAATGCAGATGACACATTCAACTCAGTTTTCAATAGTTTAGGAATTGCCTTTCATACTTATTATGTGACTTGTGTACCTACATTTCTTGCCAGAACAGATGGTAAAGTATGTTGATGGGAAGCTTCATTCAAACTATGTCTGCTAATGTTAACAGTGATGGTAGAGTAGTCAACTATAATTATAATTGTTCTTTAATCACACGCTTAATACCAATGAGTTGTTTCTAAGCGTGGGATCGGGATTCGAACCTGGTCATTGCCCCTGAGCTATACTTCCTGCTACAGACTGTGCAGTTTGAGAAAACATGTAGTTCCTTAGCACTTGGGTAGTGTTTTGCTGAGATTCTGTAAGTTCAATATGCGCATCCAAAGACACAGAGTGCCAAGGTTATTTTGCCATTGGTAATGGCATCAGCAATCAACGTTCTGTAGTACTTTGAGCCTCTACCCCGACTGTGATGAATTGCTATCTGGCAAGATTGTGAAAGCCCTGGCTTTTTTTTGTATTAATTAATAAAATGATGCAGGTAATTCCATCTCTGAAAGGGTACTCTGCTGATCAGATTCCCCTTTCATACGCTCCATGCCAAAAGCAAAGTGTGTATCTGTGTCCTGCTGCATCAGTATTCTGATTTGAAGCGCCTGCTCTAACAGTGGCATAGAGCAGGTACAGAGGTCACAGTTGCCCATTTAACAGCTGCAGCACCCCCTGTACCCAAACTATTATGATAATAAGTATCCCATGCTGATGGCAGGGTAAACTCTATATATTAAGTAAGGGTGTGAGAGCCACTCTAGTGAGAACGAACATGGGCACAAAACCCTTTTTTGTTCAATTTCTTCCACTCAGGAGGGTCTGCAACCACGTTTTAGATCATTGCACCCTTCACATAGAAGAAATTAATTTGCATATTAGTCTAGTCCCACCCACGAGGGCAGTCCAGCACCGAAATGCTAGGCATTCTCCTCTGAACAAGAGTAACATCAGCAACCCCAGGCACGTGTTTTGGCCTTGTTGGGCCTCCTTAGTGAGGTAAATCTGAGCCTCTCTAAAGCACAGTGAGCAAGGTGTCCACGGCTGGATTACCCTGGGTTACTTAGGGTGAACACCCAAGTTTTACAAAATAAGCAAGGGTGTGGCAGCTCCTCTAGTGAGAATTAACATGGGTCAAATACCATGATCTATGGAATTTCCTCCACTCAGGAGGGTCTACAAACACATTTTAGCTCACTGAACCCTTTACAGAGGAGAAATACCATTTGCATATCATCTGGTCCCGCCAGCAAGGGCAGCCTTGCATAGAAATGCTAGGCAATTCTACTCTGAACACTTGCAACCCCAGATACTCTAAATATAAGTTAAGAATGAGTTAAGGCATGGTGCATGGCACTAATTATGATCAATCTTTGAAGCCACATCCAATTTGTTATCGCACATGTATCAGGTCCTGTGAACCAGCTGAGCTGTGGAAGGCAATGTGTATTCTGTCCAGACAGGCTGGGTCTGCCAAATGACAGGACTGGAACCCGAACAAATATGCCTCCTCTTTGATCTCTTTGTGAGGGTAGGAAACACCTCAGCCAGAGACAGTGGCACAACAGGCAGCTGTCCTGGGCACATGCATCAAAACAGCACACCCTTCAAAGAGAGTAGCCTCACACTAGGGTGGTGCAATTCTAAAAGCATTTGATCCTAGTAAGAAGGGAAGAGGCATGGTTAGTGCATCAAGGAGATCTCTGTACAGTTGAGGAAGACTTCCACCATCTTGTTTCTCTGACTCTCTCTCTCCTTCCTGTCCCTTCCACTTCCCCTAGAGCAAACCACGTTCGGTTTGATGTCAGAAGTACAACGCCCACTTATTTCAAGAGCAGGGATCAGGCTAGCTTTAGTTCAATCACCTGTGGACAAAAGAGGGGTCTCAAACCACTTCTTTGAACCATCCTTTGGACTCCAACCCTTGAAGAAGATTTTGTTTGGACCCTGTTGAGAGAACTGTCCTTTCCAGAATCCTCCAGTTGTGAGGTGAAGGCATGTGTTTAAAGGCAAAGGTGAGCTCTGTCGCTTAACCATCCCCAGGAACTATTGGGGATGCACCTGCTGCTGGACCAAGACCTGCCTTAATGCCAGCCACAGTGGTACTCAGGACCTCACCATGGTGAAGGACCAATGCAGTTGTGTGCCAACATCCCCCATGTTTGTGAGCCTGAGAAGAGGGACCCAGCTTGTCCCTGAGTCCCTGCAATGGGACTCACAGCAACCTGAGGAATGACCTGCTGCTGCAGCAAGACCTACCCGTTTGTCAGCCACAACGGCACCCAGGATCTTGTGTTGTTGAAGGACCCCGGCAGTTGTGTGCCAGCCTCCCTAGTGTTTGGGAGCACAAGAAAGGACTCATTTTATCCCTGAGGCCCAGGATTGGGACTCACAGAACCCTGAGTGCCAATACAGCCAGGAGCCCAGTGTTTTTTACTGTTGAACTGCTTGGAGCCATGTCGCAGGAACTATTTGTCACATTTGTACTATCAGGACTCTCCGGTGCTTTGTTTAGCACTCTCACGATCTTTTAATTGCTTGCACAGCACCAGGAATTCTGATTCGGTGCTGCCAGACAAGCAAGGATTGCAAGGAGGTACTATTGACTTCTACCTGCCACCTTTGGTTCATTTGGGCCCTGGAGAGTGGTTAGGTCACTTGTATCCATTTTGCACCTAAGAACATATCCTTTTTAACGTTGAGGACTTTAATGCATTTTCTCTCCCTGTGTCATTACCCAGAGTACTGTATCTGCTATTTTTGCATATTCTGTGTTATTTCTACAGGGGTGTGTTTTTGTAGTGTTTTTTATTTATTTAATAGTGCACGTGGCGTGTTTCATTAAAGTACATATATTTTGAAAGAACCTTGATTGGAAATTCCTTTATTTTGGACTGTTATAGTTTGCAGTTTGGGTTACAACAGGATCACATTCAACCCCTCTTGAGAGGATAGTCTTCTCTCGGCCCATAGTACCACAAAAGGTAAAGGAGGTATATCTCTTAACTGTTCTATTTTTACCTTTATGATTGATTTGGCTCTTGGTTTGTAGAAGTTGTGGACTAAGTGGGTACTTTAGCTTCTACTCATCCTTGTATTCCTGCAGGGCAGATGTCAATTCCTCACACCGACAATGCACGGTTTTATATTCTCTTGAGCTCCAGATGTCATTCTGAGGCACAAATAAAAATTATACATTACAAACACAGGGCCTGATTCACAGAGTTTTTCTTAAATGGGATTGCACAATTATAAAATGCTTCTGTGAATCGGCTCAAAATCTTTTGCCCCATAGTAACGAGAAAACACATTATCGTGTTTCTCTTGAGTTGCCCAGTTTGCTTTCATTT